>NC_091505.1:17442263-17765993 GCF_947461875.1 Haliaeetus albicilla
TTAAGACAATACGGTTTTTGACAGCTTTTTTCTTTTTAATCTTCTTGTTTCCAAACTCTTAGGATCTGTAATTCCCAGGTGGCTCAATAGCTAGAAGGAACAGAGAGTTTCAAAGTGAAAGACGAGATGCCCCAAATCCTAGAGCCAAATGCTGGAAGGGAAGTGAAGCAAAAACCCAAATAGAAGACAAAATAAGAGTGCAGCAGGGCTGGAGGCACAAGCCTGCAGTCTTACCTGGTGCTGGGCTCTCAGGGGGAGGCAAGGCTTTTGGACCAGGAGGCTGAGCAGGTCCCACCTTTGAACCCTGCCAAGCCCATGTTGTATAAATCCAGACATTTATATTGTGTTTGGGCACCTTGCAGAAACACAGCCACAAAAGGGGAAATACACCCCCCCCTCCCCTGTGCTTAAGCTAGGCAATAACATGCTTGGTTTAGTGTTGAAGTCTTCCAAAAGCCTTGGTCCAAATTACAGTGCTCTTGGTGACCAACTGCTGTTGGGGAAGTGATTATGTGTTGGACCAACATATCTGACAAACAGTAGGAGCTGTAGTTCCTAGGAAGACAGAGATCCTCTTTGCTATGTGAACTTTAACCAAAGTTTGGTGTGATAATCCCTCCGTGCTGTGGTTTGTGAGGTTTTAACTATTCTTTCTGTTTTCCTTGGCTATCTGGTGTTTGTTCCACTGAGCCTTGAGGTCAGTAACTGTGTGGAATACATCAAATTTTCTGCCTTCTCCCTAAAACCTCCTCAGATCTAAGCAAAGCAGCATCTCATTGACCATTACACTGACCAGCTTATTAGGGGTGCATTTTCCGTTGTGGAGAGAAATAAGGCAGGTAAGATTGGAAGTTGCTTTATTTTGGTTTTAAAAGCGAAAGCTCCTTCCTTCCCACTTACTAAGTATGTAACTGTTGTAGAAAATATTTCACCCTGTGCATCAGCTAAGGTGTTAGGGAAGTGCTTCCTCTACTTTCAGGTAGCTGTGATAAACACTATAAATGCCCCTTCCTGTAATGCTGTTGCTATTCTTAGCATGTTCTGTACCTTCCTTGGTAGTCAGGGCAGTCGGCTGCGGTGGTACTAACTGCAGCTTGGATCACTGCAAACAGAGAGGGTCTGGAAGGAGAAGCAGTAAGGAGAGCAGCCAGCATCCAGTCCCTGTGTCAGGAGCAAAGTAGATGAGGAAGAAAATGATATCCAAAGGGTAACAGAGAAGTGCTCAACCTCAGCAAGACCAAGAACATACCATGGTTGTGGCACTGAAAACGGGCTGAGCAGAGCTGCAGAGGTGATATGCCCCAACGTGGCAGAGCTGACACAAGATCTCCTGCCTCAGTGTCAGCTGGGCTTTGGGACAGAGAGATTTTCCATTAGTCGGGCAGGACTCAAGTTGTTCAGCAGAAAGCTACTCTGGCCTCCCAAGCACGGCAAGCTTGGTGGATCCTCCACCCTCCAAATCACACACAGCGAAGACTGCACTCCGGGCAAGAGCAGGAAGCACAACTTTCACAGGACTCTCAAACAAAGAAAATAATCCAGACCTTTTCTTTGCAAGTGCTGCATTCCTCCTAGAGCCCTTTGTGATCAAAGTTGTTTAGAAAGTAAATGAAATGAAGTGAGCCAGAGAGACAGTAATGGTTATTTCTCCAAGAAAGAAAAGCTTAATATTACCATGGGGATCTTATGTCTGCCATGACCCCTCCAACGGCGCACAGGAGCACAGGAGGGATTAACCAGCAGTGAGGACTGGTTCATTCTTGCAGATCTGTGAAGAGTTTCATCTTAGTTCTTAACAGAAAAAACCAAACCTGCAAAAAACAAACCCAAACAAACACCACCTAGTCCTCAGTTGGTAATGTGCAGCTTCTCGATAGCTTATAGCACTCTCCTTTTTCCATCTAACCAAAACAGACCTAGGGCTTGTAACCTCTTTGGAGACTTTCCTGGGCTGCAGCTGAGATGGTCAATGCATGAAGAGCAGGCAATGTTTCACAAGTGGCAACCCTGGAGGAGCTGGCTCCAGAAAAGGTGAAGGGAAAGGCAAGTGGGAAGAGGACTGCCAGGCTCAGAACCATTTGTTGTTTGCTCGTAGTTAGCATCTGTTCCGCTAACTGGCAATTGAGATCAACAGCTAGGATTTTTCCATCCAATCTAAGTGAGCTAGCAGTTGGGTTTCATTCAAGTAATTGTTCTAATGGATAGTAATGTCTTATTATGACTAGCAGGCTTATTACTAGAATGTTGTACTAAATTCAATAACCTGAACTCACCATATATTGTCCCTCTTGTGGGAGCTTCAGCTGTTTGAGAAGGAGCCTCAGAGTTGCGTGATCATCCCTAGAACCTTCTCCCCTAAGTTCCAACTTTGGAGAACAAGTTGTTCATCATATGCTGAATTCAGCCTTGGAGTAACTCCAGTGAAAACAAAAGGAGTAATGACAGGAATGGATTAGGCCCAATTGCTTTCACATTTCTCCAACTTGAATTTCCAATTCCAATACTAAAGGAGGAATAAAAACAAACCCCAATGTATTGCACAGTGACAAATACACTTCAAAATGTAAGTCTGCCTAATGATGTGACCTCATGCCCTTTGGAAAGTCCACCAAGGTGAGCTTCCCCAAGCTTACCTATAAAAAAAACCCTGCTGCCACCTGGCAGGAACAATATATATTGCTACTTCTGCCACTGAATTGTACCAATTTTTGCACAGAATGGTCAAACCCATCCTGCAGTTCTAGGCTGCTACACTTGTGACTACTGACCTTACACACATCTGAAAAAACTAGTATCTGCTAAGCTGAAATATAAAGTCATGAGGATTTTGTTTCATAAAAACATACTGAGTAAGATTAAATAGTGTGTGCTCTGTACTGACCCTATTCTCCAGGGAGAGCTGTGCGCAGATCAGGAGAGGACACAGTCTCACCTACAAATCCTTATCTGATAGATCATCACTTTGGCATCTCTCTGGTTAAACAGATATGAACCAACAGAGAGCAAGTGGAATAAGGACCAAGGTAGAGAACCCCAAGCTCCTCTGCTGGCTGTTGAACTATGCTTTCTCTCAATGTTTGCTGCACCACTCACTCATTAGCTTTTAAGTAAGTTCCTTCTAACTTTGACCTGCTGTTTCCTGCCGGGGCTGATGAGCCACAAGCGCGGAGTCGCTTCCTCTGGGCCAGTTCCTCAGTGCAAGCTTTCAGTGGCTGCCACATCAAGTTAGCCTAAGAAAAAATGTTGCTCTTGTTTTCACTGGAGTTATTCCCAGGCTGTTTCAGTGTGTTATAAAGGGGGTAACAGAATTAACAAGTAATCAAAGAACTAAACTGCAAGTCAGAAGTCCTGGGTTCAGTTCCTAGCTTATATTAAATCAACACTAACCATATGCCTTCTTTGTGCCTCCACACACTCATTTAAGAGTTTTAATCACAATGATGACACTAACTTAAAGTTATTCCTAAACAAATAAGAAATTTATGAAACATCACAGCAGCACAAAATGTGAAGACCAGGTTTGACCCACGAGCTTTACAAAGTCAATGCACAGCTTCATTCAACTGACAGGCTGGAAACTGAGGAGTTCAGCTCAGCTGCTATCTAGCTCAGAAATCACTGCACATTGTTTGCAAACTTATCAGGAGTGACTTGAATTGTGAATTAGCTTCAGCAAGGCAGCTGGCAGGCTGCTGAAGCATACAATGCCTGCTGAATCTGCACTTCCTGCTGGAGACGTGCGAAGGAGAAGGCAAACTATGAAAGAGCAGAGGAACCGCTCCCAACTCAAGTCAAAACTACGTGCAGCACAGGCATAACAAGGCCAGTTGCTGATCCGGGGGCCAGACCAGAATTCCCAGCGGCGGCAGTGCTGATGGTACTCAGCCCTTGCGCAGCACTTGCCGTGGAGACATCTCAAAGCGCTTTGCGAAGACGATCAGGCTCACCCATCTTCTTCCACCTCCTCGCTAGGCTGGGTTAGACCGCGGAGCTGGAAGAGCAGCAGTCCGACCTTCCCAGACCCAGGCCGTAGCCCTGCAGGCAGCTCACCAGCACGCAGCCCGCGGTTGGTGCCTGCTTATTTTTACATCTTGGTTTTCAGTAAATAATCCAGTCTATGTCAAAAGCAGCAGCAGGCACCAAGACACGTTCTAGCCAGCCTTACCCAAGGACTCACCTGGACACGGCAACGGAGCACAGCTACGTGGTCGGACGCTCTCTCCGTGCAGGCGCTGCAGGTTACAGAGCTGAAGCCGCTGCAAATTCTCCAAGATCCAGGTCTATGCGTCCCCACACAGAGAAATAACAGAAAGATGCTTCCTGCACACGGTCTGATGGGAATGCTGCAGCATCAGCGCTGCAGGAAGAAAACCCAGCTTGTACACTGCAATTCACTAAAACCAACTCAAATATGCCACAGCATGCTTCTAAAAGATTTCACGGAGCTCGGAAAACAGCCAATATGCAATATACTCCTAGAAAAGCTCTCTTGCTGCGAGTAGGGCCTTTTCATTCATTTCAGGTTGTCAGTAAATTTGATCAAAGTCTCCTCTAGCATGGGATTGTGTTATTCTTATAACCAAAGAGCATCTGCCTCTTTTTATCAGTTTTAAGGCTATTAGCTACAATGAAGTCCAAACCTCACTCTGGAAAGTTAGCATTTACTCTGAAAGGAAAAGGTAACATTGCGAGTGAAAGGAAAGAAAACATTAGAAACTTCTAGCAATAGAAGTGACAGGATGAACGTAGTTCAGACGCGCTTCAGCCAGTATTGCCAACCGCTCATTAAATACCGTTCTGTGCTTTACAAGCCACGATACGCCATCCTGTGGTCATCCACATCACCCTGAACTTCTCACGTCTGGTCCAAAGCACCCAAGGCAGCTAGATACGCGTTGTGCCTCCTGGCTCTTATGCTCCTCCTAAGTACAACATGCACTACGTTCCTTGTTGCTAATGCAAGGCAAGGGTGAAAAACTTCAGATACTCTCCAAAAAATACCTGATAAACTCCGTTCAGCGCAAGTTGTAAGCTGTGGCATGGCCAGCTCGCTGCCTGCATACAGCTATAGCACAACACTTCTTCCTCAGCATGAGCCTTCTGTTGGCAACAAGGATAACAACCATGACGCTTGACAGGAAAACCATCACTTTCTCCATACCAAGCATGCGTACCAGCCTCCCACCATGTCATGCCATCTCCTTCCTGATGGGTGACATTCCTGCTCCCGCTCCGCTATGGTGCAGTCTCCACAGTCCCTGATCCCACCAGCTCCCCCATGCTCTCCCACTGCACCCACAGCTTTTTAGGCATCTTTGTCCCACTCCTACACCCTCAATTTCCCCTCTCCCCCCATGAAGGGTTTTGCCCACTAATGTCTAGGACATGTTTGATGGAAGCTGGCAATCCTGGTTAGTAACTATGCTGCTAAAGACAAGAAGTTGAGCATCCAGCCTTGCTTTGGTTGGCCAACAAATGCAACTATAACCTTCAAGGCTGATACAAACTCAGTGTAAAGGGGGCAGGAGGGAAGCTGCAAAAGTCCCCACAAATTTAGCTAGCCCTCCGTACCGCTCCTTTATTGCCCATCTGGTCCACCTTACCCATGCTGCCTCACATTGCTCGTACTGCTGGGTTTTAATACAGGAGGGGGAAAAGAAATAAGGAGAAAAAAAAAAGAAAAGAAGTGACCAGCAGCAATAACAGTCCTCAAAAGGCAAATGTTTCCTATTACAGTGCTAGCTCTTTCGGGCTCTTTGATGTCACTTCTCCCACACAAAGCTGTTTCTTTCACAGTCTGTTCTTGCACATGAACAAGATGTTACACGTACTATACGTAGCACATCCTCAACTCTTATTTAAAGCACATTTGTCCCAACTCACTGTACTTTGTTCTCTGTACCATTTTTCAAACCAATACTCATACATCATAGGCACGGAGGCATTTTTATTCTAGCTCCCCCTTTCACATTTATTTTTCTTCCAAATTCTTGGACATTCTGGTCATAAGCAGAGAAGTGTTGACACTTAACTAGGGTTGAGACTGAGCTGCTAAGTTCATGGCAGTAGCTGATTTTTTCCAAAATTTTATGGGCTTGTAGAGCAAATGGTTTGCTTTGTCAGAGGCCAGAACCAACACTTAGATTTAAATTCTGGACTAGTTAACTTCAGTTACATTCTTTATTCTACTTCGGCCCATAGTTTTTGATACCACCTGCTTCCTACCTGTGTATTACAGATCCTAACATTTTCATGCTGAACAAATTGTTGACTATGCATTGCATTGATAAACCATTACAGTTCTCATGACAAATTTAAATTGCAAATTATTTGGGGCAAGAAAAATCTTTTTGTTCTAGCACAATAGGGTTTTCATAATCTGCTTTATAAACTACCCCAATACAAATAATAGCCTAGCGCTTCTGCCAACTTACTTAACTTTGGTGAAAGTTGAAAAGTGGTGGGGACTGCGGCAGAATGCAGGAGGTGTCTTTAGGTGATGCAAGGGTTAAACCAGTCAACTTCTGAAAAAAACAAATGCATATCATTGTCTCCAAGATTCATTTGGCTCATGTTGTTAAATAGGAGTTACTTCTGCATAAACTATACCCAAATGCCTTGCAGAATTAAAACACAATGGATAATTCTTCCAGAAAACACACATTGCGTTATCTGAAAAATAATCAAAAAATCCCAAACTCTATTATACCCCAAAATGAGACACATGCAAAAGTCCACAAGGTCCACCAGGAATTTCACCACAGCCATTTCGTAAGACAGTCAACCTACAGTAATTAACAGCAAATAATAATTGTGTTTGCATAAAAGGTAAAAATCTCATAGCCCTCAGAAACAAGCTAAGGGAGACTAAAGGTGTTAGAATTATTGTATAGTGTAAGATGATGCTTTTTGGACAGAAAGGAACTGCTAGACAGCCTGGTGTCACTAACAGGCCTGTTGAATCACAGGGGACTGTTACTGCGAGCTGTTATTCAGAGACCGAGACAGGCCATGCCCTCTGTTAGAGGTGAACAAAACTTGTGGTCTTTCAGTAGTAAGTTCTTATTTTCCAGTAAGGAGAAGTGTTTGGGGGTGAAAGCATATTGGCTTTTGTTGCTGTTACTAATGATATGTTCAAAAGACTACTGACTGCATTTAAAAAAAAGAGCTGGTACCAAACCAGCCGAATTGGTTCACTAAAAATAAGTATTTCTTTGTTCCGTGTTTTCAGTTCTTATTTCTTCTAAAACCCCACAACCTTTTGCGATCACCAAAGCTAACATGCATTCTTTGTTAATAGCAAGAACGTACGTACTTTGCATTTCCAAACTTCATAATGCAAGAAGAACAAAACAAATTGCTCCAGATTTAAAAAGAAAATGTTGGCCCTGGCATGGTAATCAGAGGCAAGACTCAAACCCAAGGCCCAATAGGCCCCATATCAAAAGGCTTTAAGATCTAAAAGCAAGTAATAAAAAGCAGCTTTAATGCAAAACGGTTTGGATTGAAACAAGAGACTTCCGTTAAGTGCCCAGTACACTAATAAAAAGGATAGCCTTGAGGTACATGTACAAGTTAAAAGTGGAAGTTGTGTGCGTTTGTATTTATGGGAATGGCAGCGCCAAGCCAGCAGCCCAGTCACTGGAACCCGCTTAACATGAACGCTCTTCACCCGCAGCAGGAAGCAAACCCAGGCTATCATGCTTAAAACCAGCTCTGCAGCCTATTTACTCCCTCTGAAAACAGACTTGCCCTGAAACAACATCTACTTTTGATTTTAGCCTGATGACAAAGGTCCTAGCCATGAATTAGATAACCAGCCCTTAAGGAAACCCAACCACCAACTCCCTGCCCTCTCCAAAGGCTGTTAAAACCGAGACAACTGCTACTCTAATTTGGACTGGCAAGCATAGCTCACTCTTTTGGGGTGGTTTGAGCAAAACAGTCCTAGACTTGCCAACAAGGAGTCTTTTCCTCCAAGTTTGAATAGCGTAGACCCTCACAAAAGTCTCAGTTGCTTGAAAAATGCGTTTTTCATTTGAAAACTAGTTGGATAAGCTAGGTCTACATTCAGGGCTAAAACTCGTAATTTATAGTCAAAGGAGCTAGTTACTACATCCTTCTCACTGGGTCATCTGGTACCTTCAGTGACCCATCTTACCAAATTTGCTAAGGATTATTTAACAGATCTCAAGAGAGACTGAAATATTGAATGGTAGGCAAAGTCCCTTTCCACTTACTATGGACAGTTGCCATTTATATAATAGCCTTGGAATACAAGAGGCAGTTTGTATAGCTCCAAAAATATTTCTTGGCCTTTACTCCAAAAAAGCAAATGAAACAGTCCTATGACTTCATGAAATACTTGAACCCATATTAATGCAAAGCTTTTTTTATTATGAAGTTACCAGGAAGATTATATGCAGATGAAATTTCTCCAGGAAAAACAAGTTCGTGTCTTTGTTGTCACACAACATATTAGCAGGGTCTACAGATAAGAATGTGAATATTTGCAAAAAATAATTTCCCAAGACTAGTCTATTGTGTTTGCGCACCAGAATACGAGAGTTCCAAATCCGCCTAAGCCTGCTCAAGTTAACCTCTGCATACAGCCCCCAACGTGGTTCTGTCTAGAGAAATGTGCCAAGCTGAAGCACTTACACTTAAAATTCTAACAACTCAAAATGCTAAAAACATAAGTACTCCATTTTTACCATTACTTAAAAAAAAAAATCCCACTTTACTGTTTTTATACAGTATAGCTTTCCTTGTGCATTTCAAGAATGCGTTTTCCAATAAAGTCTGCAGGACTCAGATTTACATCCTCACCCACTGACAGTTTAATTACTTTCATTGTAGGAGAAAGTATTTAATCACATACAGTCAGAAAAACAGCCCCTTAAATACAAGCTTTTGGGCCCGTGATCCCCAATTTGAAATTCAATGAAGGAGAATGAAACATGCATACTGTGATCCATTTCCTGATTCAGAACACTTGATATTATCAAAACATACAGAGTTCCACAGCTGACACACACATTTTTCTAAACCATTGGTAAAATCCTTCTAGCATTTTAAGCCCACAAACTGAGGATTCAGCGTGCTTCAGATATGATCTAAAGGCAGTGCTAGTCAACGAGCTGTACAAAGACCAATATCGTAATGCTGTGCTAATTAACATATTAAAAATAGTCTATCTAAAATGCTGCTTGAATTATGCTGGTATTTGGTGGTATTTTAACTTTCTTCTCAACAGTTACAACATTAAAGGGAAGTCATCACTGGTGATTCTCAACAACAGATACATATTAACGGTTCCTTCTTTAAAAAAAAAGAGGGGGAGGAAAGACAGGAATTCTCAGACACTCATCATGGCAATTCAGCACAAATAAGTCTGGAGAAGTTATAAAAAACAGTTAAGTGTCAATAGTTATCTATTAAAGCTGACTACCAGCACCAGCTGGCCTTCTTCCCTAAACTGGTATCCAATTCATTACAGACAAGACAGTTAACAAATCCAGAAATGCAACTTTTAGTCAGTTGAGTATGCTGTACTAGCCTTTACACTGCAATAAAGACTGATTCTGTAAGCAGCAGCAACTCACATGCAGTTAAGTGCAAATATCAGCTATCAGAGTATTAGAAAACTTAGTTTTAAAATGAACAAGTGGTCTTACAGCTATGTGTGTGAAACAGAACACGGTCCTAGATGGGACCTATTACATTACACAATGACATTCATTCTGAAAAAACAGACAGTGTGTGGGGGTATTACATATATATTTTATAAAAGAGCAATGTCTTCTGAAGAGTGGAGGATAGCCAGAACACTAAAAAAAAATGCTGTAACAAGACTGAATATTTGTGCGTTTGCTTTATGAGGCTTACATTCTAATGTTTACAAAGGCCAGCACTTATATAAGACTCTCCACTAACAAACAAATCTGGAATACATCAATTGTACAGGTAAGTCAGCCAAAAATAAGCAATAGCTATGCTCTTCTGCTTTAAGAAAGCATGCAATAGGTTTCCCCCTTCTGCCACCCCTTGTTCAGATTTCTAAAATCACAGTACCAATAAGAGCACAGTATAATGAAACTGGGGCACAGGTAACAGGTTGAATTTTATCACAGACTGTTTATCAATATTTCGCAAATGTAAAAGCAGCCTTCTTTTCGCATCAAGAAGGCAGAGAAGATACAAGCATGAATAAAAAAATAATTAAGCAATTTAAGACATCAAAAATTCAAGAAATAGCACTGTGCATATACAAATAAAATTAACATTCAATACTGTAGAGCTCATTTAAAAATGGCACCAATGGACAATATGTTACAATATGCACATTTATTTGAGGTGGGGAACTAAAGCTCCACAGGTGAAAATGATAATACAAGTAATAGTGCCACTGTCGGCCCATTATGGTACTTCTTACAATTTAATGGAAACACTTTTAAAAATAATCTGGTATGTACACATCTTCTGGAAACTCAACGGCTTCTTCAGAACAGAAAAAACTATGGTTCTCCCCCTCCCCTTTTTAGCCAGACAGTATTGCCAAAGATTGTGCTCACTTTTAAAGCACATAATCTTTTCAGTGCTATTTTCTTTCAGAAAGATCAGAAGTTGTACTTTTAGGTAACAAAAGCATTTATGTTACAAACATTCAAAAATGGAAGCTTACGATTCTGGCAGACAATGTTGCGTATTAAATACAAACCAGCCAGCAATTACTGAACATAAAAAACTTATTCAATCATAAAAAAATACTATAATTCATCACCACAGACTTTTTACATAGTTATAAATAATAAATAGCATAACACAGTAGATTACAAACGGATTTATTTTGCCCCGTTAAAGTCTTTAAAAAGTAAAATATCTATTGTCTTACCTCAGACTGACCAAGGTACTGTATCTAGACTACTCGTTGCTCAAATATAACTCCTTAGCCAAACGATTTGCAGAGCTCGTATTCAACCCAAACTTTTAAGTCTTTCCTTAAAAATCAAATGTTCGTTTAGCTGCTTGCCCTGCTCATGACCACCAACAAAGGTACAAACGCTGCACACAGCAGCTGCAAAGGGAATTACTTTGGCTGCCATCTCACAGCAGAGTTGGGACTGCCCACAGCACCTTGCAACGGAGCACACATCTCGGAAAGAAACACTAAGGAAAGCAGCATCGACGACAGATTCTGGTAAGCACTCTACAAACAAGCTGTACACAAAGGACTTTTCCCACCCACCCCTCTGGTTTACATTCCGTAATTTTGTAACAATGTCCCCTAAGGCACAAAAATACCTATGACCTCAATGCCACAGGAGACATCGATGGTGCCATACATGGTTCTCCTACACAGTAGTTTATTTAAACTTAGTTATCTGCACTGTATGTCTTGGATCGAGGCGTGGATTAGTTTTCCTTGGCCAAACCTTGCTGAATATTGACCTTATTTCATATAATCCGTAGGATAAAGGATCTGGGGAGAGAACTATGCAGCTACTTGAATCATGTTCGTGGAGTATTGTTATTTCTTCACTGATGGCAAAAGTGCCAGTCATTAGTTATTTTGTTGTGGTCTTTTTTTTTTTTAATGTAATAGAGTGATATTTCCACACCCACTCTGGTCTTCTGTAATAAAAACGACTAGCAGCACTAAGAAAAGAAAAGATTTTTCTTCTCCATTCGATAAGAGAATTCGAAGCTAGTGACTGAAAAAAAGCAATGAGATTAGTTTTACTCAATGGTAGAAGTGCCAGAGAATAAATTAGTATTTTCAAATCCTTCCAAACCAAATTCTTTCCCTAGACATAGTGACCACCATAATGATAGAAGTATTCTCCTAAAAATTGCAACACTAATAGGTAGATACCTATTCTCAGAATCAAAAAGTGTATGCAAGTTCCTGAAAGCAAAGAGTTAGTATAATCTGAGCAGACATCTTGTTTAAAAAATAAATTCGCAAAACCAGACATTAATATGGTCTACAATGTCCATTAAATGGATAAATCAAAATCACTGGAAAGTCGCCAAGGATTACAGTTACAATAATTTCTCCTTTTCATAATCCTTGTGTTAATGGTTCAAGGATCAGAGTTCGTTTCTCTGTACAGGTGTACAGTAAGGGAACAGCACAGCCGGACACTGATTCAGAACTTAAGTCACTTAGGTGAGAGATCATCCATCAAAATGAATGAAGAGCATGAATTTGAGCATGTTACTGGAGACTCTGTGGTTATGCTGCCTTTAGTCAGTGAATCAGAGGAAGAGCCAACACTGCTGCTACTCCCATCAAGAATATCTGAAGACAGGCTGGGGAAAAAGAAAAAAAGGTTATTTAGTAACACAGGCATGATGACTTTTTGTACAAAGCTAATGTACTTTCACCTTTGTAGAGAAGATGTAGGAGACCTATACTACCACTCAGTCTTTACTGCAAGACTGGCAGCCCTGAAGACTCCTTGTTTTCTGTAGCATGTTATATATATATTCATGCTCCTTATGGGAATGAGGAGCAGAATTTTTTTTTTTTTAACATGCAGCATAAATTATGACTCTGATTTTAATCAGTCTCAGAAAGGAGGTGACAACTAATGAGGATAAAACCTTACAAGGTTATAGGAAAGGAATAATAAGAATCTAATCAGCAATGCAGCAAAGATGTCATTAATTAGCTAGTATGTTCTTTAATGTTGCACTACTCAAAGCAAGATTTGGAAGCCTATTTTTCCCTTCTAGTTGGATTTTGAAGTCTTGATACAAGATTTCAGAGCACATAAATTGATTCTTTTGCAATTTAGCTAGAAGCAACACGAAGAAAATATTTCTAGGCAGTTTCAAGTCTGTAGGTAAACTGAAATTATAGTAATAGAGTTGATATTTTAGAATACTTTATCTGACTCTTGACACAAAAAAGAACTCAGCTTTTTATGATCGTAATATAGAAAGGAGACAGACTATAACACAAAAATCATGAATGTATCAACATGAACTATGTAACTGCAGTAAGTATTCACACACACATTTTCTAAGTATTCAGATAAGTACCACAGATACTGTATGTTGTAGGCAGTGGTCATACTGAAATGACAAAGCATCTTTTAATGCAAAGTAACTTTGCTTATGAATCAACAGGGATTTGTAACAATTACATACTCAGTATAAAAGTTTTGATACAAAAAAAATCTAGGCTAGAGGTTCCTCAGGAAGAATTGATCAAAGGAGCAGGAACATTGTCACACTATACTACCACAGGAATAGTCCCCAGTAATATGCATACGCAAGCTATACACAAAGTATTTTTTTCTGGAAAAAAACAAACAAAACAAGAAAGCTTTCAATAAATGCACGTTCCCTATTTTGGCATTTCAGGGCACATGAAATATTTTACCATGAACTGAGATCTGTCAGATGTGTAACATCTGGAGAAAGCATGTTGGTTGTTCCTTGAAAAAGTCTCTTTGGCTGACTTTCAGTTTCCATTTCACCTAAGGAAAACAGTGCAAATAATCAAATTCACTTGAGTCTCTGGAACGTCCATTTAATATTTGTCTATTGTAAAAGAGAGGTTTGTCCTGCAATAGAGCAAGGTTGCATTTGTAACAAGTCCTCTAATTCAGCCAACCAAGCACTTGGGTAAGACATTAATTTGATCCTAGCTGTTGTTTAACCATCCAGTCCATCCTTAACTAATGCTTCAGCAGTATCTGAGGGGCTACAATGATCTCAAATACATAAAACTAGGCACTTGCTACTTGGACTACAATCAGACAAAATAATCTAAACCAAACCAATTACTGTGACTTAATTTTAAGTAGGCTGTTGAGATGAGGCAACTGACATAAGCCAAAATACGGAGATTAAAATTCTTAGTGATTATGAAAATAGGAATGCCAGCTTAGTTCACAGTTTCACCCTCCTGCATACAACAAATTCTGATGCATATGTACACTTTTACAGAAAAGCTGAACAGAAAAAAAATGGGCATGCGTATGCATTTTCACTTACTCATCATGGATCAGACTATCTTTGTACCTGTAATCGTCTACTGACATTAAAAGATTAAACATGATGAGGAGAATTCATATAATCTGTTTAGTATAATCTGCCCTGAGAATGAACTAGCTCATTAATAGCTTCTGTACAATAGACATGTTTGGAAATATCATGAACTTGCCAATAACAAGCTTAAAAAAGAAAACCCTCTCAGCTACAGTATATTTTTATTTTGGCAACAAAACCATATGAAATGGGAATACATTTTCTGGCTTTTTACCCACATTTCACAGCAATTGTGGTGTGAGAAAAGCCGACAGAAGTTAAGCATTATAGCCAACCAGTATATATTAATATGTTATGGAAGAGAATTATACCACCACTTACTTTATAAAAGACTGATAAACACACACACACCCCCCACAATTTCCTATTTTCCTTTAGCCCACAGGGATACATTCACTTCTTTGAAGTGAAGGAATAACAGCTTCTATCAAGCGGAACGGACAAAAAACATTTATAAAATACTTGGTCTTATAAAAAAATGAAGAAAACCCAAACCACCAACTTTGGTAACTCTTTTGCCACTCGAAATTTCACAAAGACAAATCTGCACTGCTACAACACATTGCACAGTCTACCAGTATTAATTCCCTATAGCAGTGAAATGTTCTTCAGCGCATTGTTTTCTTCCCCCCCACATATCATGGCAACAAACTGACACCATGTCCTGTCTGTAGAATATAAACCATAAAGCTACTGCTAAAATTCAGAAAATAACAGGATTATGTATTTAGGAAAAGAAATTAGGTTCATTTAAATGGATTAGATGTTTTAGAATTAAGTAACATTTTGAAAATTCCTTGAAATTTCGAGTAAAAAAGGCAAACTTGTATCTCTACTTTGTAAAAGATGCTCCACAGGAAGACATGGATAGGGTGAGGAAAGCCTGCCCTTTACCTGCACTGTTTCTAATACAATCTGTGTAAAGTCTATTGTAAAACATCTTAAGTAAAACAACGCAGTATGAACACCTATTCCCTACTGATCATTGAGCTTAATAAACTTTTGTTCAATTTTTAATGCTTCTAAAATTCACAGAAAACAACAGCCAAGATAGAATTGGCCTCTATGAGAAAATTACTCTCTCTCCCCTGTCAATTCAATATAAATTAGACAACATTCTTTATCTGATAGGACAAGCAGTCCTAAAAAAAACAATAAACAGTAACTTTTCTCAAAGGCTAAATATAAGTCTTGTACAATAAGAGGACATGCTTTTGGTGCAGTTAAGAATGCCTTAGTTTAAAAAAAATATGCAGAAAGAATAAGCATAGCTAGAGGCACACTTGTAAATATCTCAATCTTACAGTTCTGTTATGGAGACTTGTTCTGGGATGTAATCTGAATATCCTTAACATGAAATACTTCCAGGAAAGAATGCAGTTTTCCCCCTTCAGGAGGAAAGGGCACTGATCTATTCCATTTCTCTAAACACTCACCTTCTGAACTTTCAGAGTAAAAACAAACATTCAGTACTAAGTTTAGAAGATACTGCATGATAAGCAACATTCCTAAGATGATCTGAAGGGTGTGCACCATACAGTGGTACTCTTAGGAATGTCAGGGCTTACGAATATTCATAACATTTAATTTCATGTGTAATAAAGTTTGCCTCTTTCAAGCAGTAGCTGCTTTTAAAGTTTTTCATTCTTGTGTTTTAGACTAGCTACTTTACATTGTATTTTCAAGTTACAATGGGCAAATTCCAGTTCACTGTGGATACAAGTGCGTTATATTTACAGAACAACAACAAAAAAATATGGGGGAGAGAGAAATGTATCCAGCTGCAAAACTACATCCTTATTAAAACATCTGATAATGTAAACACACATACCTTTTCTTTTAATGGGGCCGAGAACACTGGGCCTGATACAGTTGATTGGACTTTGACTCCTCCTGCTAGAGAGAGACAGTACTGATACTCAGTCAGGCCTGTAAAGGTTCCAAGTCTGAACACCACCATACCTACCATCAAATCAACACAACCACATCATATGAAATGTTCTTTAAAACTATTCCTGCACAGCTGGAACGCTTAGGGAATGTAAATACATAGATAACAAAGAAACGCTGCCCATTAGAGCAGATTATCTGCCACACAAAGATGTAGTAAATTTTCTAGGGTTTTCTCCTTCCCTTAGTGCATCACATCCTCATTTCAATCCACATCTAAATCGTGTGTAATATTGTATAAAACTGATAGGCTGACAAAGTTAATAAAATTCATCTGAAGTACCTCGGAATTTCCCCACAAGTTACCAAGTGTAGTTTAAACTTGACACAGGCTCCTATAAAGCTACCTACCATTGGCAAAGGTTGAACTTTCAGAGCATTTTTATGTGGCAATACTTTAGTTATTGTAAAACTAAAGTCTCTTTTAATGCCTTAACATCAGCTTTAACTGATCTTTGTGCTAGCCTTGGAATTTAAGCCAATGTATACCTGTTACTTGCAGATGTTACTTACTTGGAGAATCGCCTTGTTGGACTGGGAATAGGACTTGGAGGTAATCCATTACTGCTCACAAACATTTGCAATGATGGTGAAAAACATTGCTGCAGAAAAAGTCACATTAAGATGCTTCAAAATTTCCTTTTAAATACTCAGGTGTTTCACCCCACCCTCCAAACAAAACATCCCCAGCTAAAGAAAAGCTAGTAACAGAATAAGGCAGAGATAATCAAATACAATCTTAGAAGCATTAAAACTTAACTTGCAAAAATACACTGGCTAATGCAATACTGCTCAGATTAACCTAAAATTCAAACCCACAAGAAATCTGAAATTGAAATAGACACTGTTTTCTCAATAAGACAGTTGTTTCTGTTCTACCTGTTACATTTAGAAGCAGCAGTACAGTACTCAGGGCTTACTTCTTTCAAGGAGCTTGTTAAACAAGTTGAGTTTACTCAAAATACATCTGACTTGAAAATTTAACACAATACTCCAGAGTAGAACAGAGTATTTAGCCCTGTGGTCCTGCAGCTAATCTAAGCTTAGCCCATGAATGCCCATAGCGAAGCACAAAAATGTTTCTGTCAAGTTATCTACTACTGCTTTACAGTCGTGATTCCAAAGGTACGGGACCAGCTGTCAGCATCAGTGTTATACTAGGAACACATTTACCCAGCACTAGTATGTGGCTGCTCTGTGCATCAATACTGGTTAAGAGGCATGCAATAAAATAGTAACAGTACAAAAGCACAACCACAAAAGAGGGTGAAAACAAGGTCACGCAGCCCATCTTTAAACCCAGTTGCCAGTTTCTCTGTGCTACATTTCAGTTCTCCAGTCCTCACTGGAAAAAGTAGTTTATCCACCTCTTCCCTTTCTCCAGCATCTGCCATCAGTCTTCAGTGCAAGTTCAGCACGCTCAAGTCCTTCACAGTGAGTTTATGCCTCCCTTTCCATAACCGATGGACGTATTTTCATCCTCCTCACCACACAGATTGCCTACACTTTTACCCTACACATACAAAACATTCCAATTTTGGTGCTTCTTCCCCAGCAATCCCCCAATTACACAGCTGAAGATCATGTCCAAATCTGATTACCCTAATGACCTCCAGCTTCCCTGGAACCAGAACCCTAACTCATCCAAACACCACACAAAGAGCAGCAACTGAAAATATTCAGTGTGACAGAACTGGCACACTGCTTAAACTGTGCAGGCTATAAAGATGGCAAGCATCCGATTCTTAGAAACCAACAAAATGTGGGTTTGGGGGAGTTGGGGTTGTTGTTTGGTTGTGATTTTTTTTTTTTAAACTATCAAACAATTTGTGAAGTTACACATCTTCACAGTTCACCTTGGTCTCAAATTATAAAATCTTCTCTCATTTTGGTATTCCACTTATCCTACCTTTCCTATCCCTCTTGTTGGTGAAGGTGCAGGAGAAACTGGAATGAAGTCTATTCTCTTTGGGGAGGAAGATTTCTCAGACTTGTCCAAGTCATTGTCGCTCTGTAAATACAAGGTTTCAGACTTAACACTGGCACAGAACATTACCTTAGAATCCAAGGCACAACCTTCTAATGAAAGGTCATCGGGCCAAATGCACAAAACAGCCAAAGCAGATGAACTTAAGTTCTTCATAAATGATTTTCACAGTTAACTCCTCTCTTTCCCTTAAATTCATCAGCTGAGTGTAAAAGGAGAATTAAATAGGAAACATCTATAAAGAGATTACCAGGCTCAAGCTTTCCTCCCATGACTGGCTTATCTGCATTGCTGTTTGCACTTCCCTAGAATACAAAAAATCCCATCAGTAGCTACAAAGAGGATAACTCTGGCTATTTTATCATCTTGTTTCAGTAACACTCACCTTTCGTGTGCTGCTTCTCTGTTCATTAAATCCACTCCTTCCTCCTGCAGGAGATAAATGTCATAAGTTTTCCCATAATGTTTGATTCATCACAGGTACTTGCAATAACACTCGTGATTCAATCATTTGCTATTAGACTTGAAATATGAACAGTAGGACCACTCCAGAAAGAAGAGGTTGCTACCAGCCCAGCTCACCATTTCTCTTGAATGAAAAAACACTTCAAAAATGCAAAGTACTTTAAACACAACAACAATAAGACTTGCAAGGACACTTCCTTGTTGAAATTAAGTCTTAAAAAAGACTCTGTTTCCTCTAGTACTTGAAAAACTCAACAGGAAAGAAACTCCCATTAGGTACATACTTCAATATTATATAATACTTTTCATTCTGTTACTAAATATACAGATAAAAACTACACTTACCCTTCTGATCTGATGAAGTCGGCTACTAGGAATACGAATAGGAGATGATGACAACAACTGAAAAAAGTGACAGCCAATATGATTAAATCACACATCAACAGCTTGCATGCATCCTATTTACCATCACCTACATTCTTAGTGAATTAAAAATGAGCTGTACAACTACACGCAGATGACTCAAATAATGTTGCAAAAAGAAAACACTGACCTTCAAGAGAAAAGACTTGTTTTACCACTTACAAATTCATTCTGTCACTCAGCAAGTGGCATAGATCTCAGACTTGCAAGCAGACACTGCTTACCATCTCAAATACACAAATAGCTATATATGCCATTTAGACAAGTGAGGTATTATAAATGGAACTATAAATGTTATACAATTCCCTACTGCCTAAAGTAAGATGACAAACTCCTGTTCTAACTTATTCAACCAGTTGGCTATTATAAAGGAGAAATATCAATGTTTCAGCTCAGCCTTGAACAACACTCCCCAAAACTTTACTTTTGCGATTTGTCAATTGCATATAGTTTTATGCATCTAATTGCTCTGGAACTTTGGCTACCACCACATACATATGGGCCAACAGTTCCCACTCTAGATGCCCATGTGTCTACTGTAACACCTACTGATTTGAGTTTCAAAATTTTGGATCCTTACTTTTAAGAAATCTCATGACAGAAGATTTTAAACTAAAATTCCATCTCACTTTTTCTGAACAGAAGACATAGAAGAAACCTCTTTCAGGACTTTTAAGCTCTACGGGTTTTGAGGAAAGCAACACATAATCTTCACTATGCTCTAATGAGAAAGAAAAATTTTAGTGAAAAAGAGCATATAGATCCCTGAGTTGACAAGGGAAGGGTGAAAAAAAAGAAACGCAACATCTTTGAAAAGTTAAACAACCGCAGTACTGTATGCTGCCAGACTTACATAGCAGAGGGAAGAATATCACCCAGCAAATGAATTCCCCTTCTTTAAATGATTTTCTGACGTCTAGCATTCAACATTGTGACAAGAGCGGCCACGTCAAACAAACAGGTCAACGAAGACTTGTGAGTCTCTCTTCTATTTTTACAACAAATAAAACACCCTTACAAGACTTTTACTTGTGACAGCAATTTTCCCTTCCAACCCATGATCAGGTCCAAATTAACTTTCAGGCTGTACTTAATACTGGGAATCACACACAGCTTCAGCTCCTGTTGTCTTCTTGGGGACATACAGTTAATATACCAGTATTATTTCATGGCAGGTTGCAGTTACAGGTGAAAAAATGCATATTCTGCAGCCTGGAACCTTGCTAGGATGCTTAGTGCACATACAAATCAAGTCTAACTTCATTTCTCCAGCCCAATTATTTCTTGTTAGGTGTAAACAGAACATGCTTAAGATTCCTTACCATACTGTGGCGGCTCATAACTGTTGTACTGTTCCTGCGAGTTCGCAACACGTAAGGCTGAAAGACCTGCGAGTTGTCACTGGAGGGGAGGGGGGGGAAAAAAAAGTTTTATGAATAACTTCCTAAGGCGTGCTTTACTTAAAACTACACAGCCCAGTCTCCAGTGCACTGGAAACATCCGTCTTATTTCAGAAGCACCACGTTCCCGGAGGCAGCCCAGCCAGCTCTCTCCTCCGGCCAGCCTGCGGGGGTCCGCACAGGGCGGCTCCGCAGTTACACCAAGTAACTCGCCGCCTTGACTCGAGCCCCGCGCCGAGCAACACGCCGCACGTTTCAGAGGCCTGCACCGCGCCCCAGCCACGGCGCAGGGAGAGCGGGGGGCCCGCACCGAGCCCGGCCCGGCAGCGGGGCTCGGCA
This sequence comes from Haliaeetus albicilla, assembly GCF_947461875.1. Lineage (NCBI taxonomy): Eukaryota > Metazoa > Chordata > Aves > Accipitriformes > Accipitridae > Haliaeetus > Haliaeetus albicilla. Next base: position 17,462,892 of record NC_091505.1, read on the forward strand.
CGCTCCGAGAGCGCGGGGGGCTGCGGCGGAGGCCCGGCCCGTGCCGCTCGAGCGGCCGAGCCCCGCCGGGCAGGGCGCTCCCGGGGCGGGCCCCGCTGCCGCCGGCGGGGCTCCGGGGCCCGCCGCCGCGGGCCGGGCCGGGCCGGGCCGGGCGGCGCTCACCTGAGCCCGTGGATGAGGGGGGCGCTGTTCGATCGCCTCAGGCCGCCCCCGTCGCTCGGGGCCGCGGCGCTCCCCGGCGGCAGCTCCAGGTCCAGCTCCATTTTCTCCTGAGCCATCGCGGCGGCGGCTCCGGCGGCGGCTCCGGCTCCTCCCGCTCCGCCGCGACGCCCATTCACTGCCGGCGGCCGCAGCGGCTCCTCATGCCGCCGCTGCCCCCGGCCAGGCGCGGCGCGGCCGCCCCTACAGGCCCCGCGGGCGGCGCCGCAGGCAGAGTCCGGGGGCGCGCCGGGCCCGGCGAGGGGGGCGGCCCCAGCAGCGCCCCATGCCGGGGGCGGCCCGGGGGGCGGCCCCTGCTTCCCCCACCCGCGCTCGCCGACCGACGAGCTCGACGATGCCGCTGCCGGTGCCGCCGCCTCCACAGGGGAGCGAGCGCCTCGGCCCGGACACCCCCCCGCGCCCGCCGCCCAGCGCGCAGGCGCGGGAAAGCGGGCGGAGGCAAAGCTGCCCGCCTTCCACGGCGCATGCGCCCTGCAACCGCATCCCGCCACCGCGCATGCCGACGAGACCGGCATCGGGCCCGAGCGGCAGCCTCGGCTGCGTCCGGACTCCCGACAGGCTCCGGCGCGGGAGCGCGCGCTGACTGGCCGGCGGGGCAGGGCGTGTGTTTTGAAACGCTACAATGGGCGCCGAGACGGGCCCGGCGGGGGCGGGGCCCGGCGGGGCGGACGCGCCGGTTCGAGTCCCGCGGCGGCCAGAACGAGCCTCGGTGTGCTCTTAACGGGCCGGGCAACGGGCTGGGGTCCTGCCCTCCCCGGTCTGGCCCACGGGGTGAGCGTCCCTCTCTTCAGCTTCCATCACGCGGCCTTTCCCGGCGTTTTCTCCCAGTTTGGTTTTGCTGCTGAAGAACGCACTGCATTTTTAGCGAGCCGCGAGAATGCGAGCCTCCACGCCGTTTTCCGAAAACTGGCGTAAAGTTCGTTATGAGACGCGTCATTCTAGTTCTTGGCTGCGTTTCGGTTTTGGACCGACTGTTACCAAGAGATCAAAGTATCTAAGTTTGTGCTCACTGATTTTTATTTTCTGTAATAACAATTACAACACACACATTTGTCTCCTACGTGCAGGGGGTCTTCAGGGTCTTTACCAGCACCAAACTTATAAAGGTTTTCATTTTCTCCTGGGAAACAGCAATTCTTTTTCCAGAGTGCTAGATACAGAAACAGTTAAGATGGAAAAGTTAGGACTTTTCATCATTTCAACTTTCGTAAGTGAGAACACGGCTATACGAATTACTCTCTTGCTTCAAAATGATCAACGGTAGATGTTCCTAGATAAGCGAGTACAACTATTGCTTATATAGGTTGCTCTTCGTTATGGTACCTCCTTGCATTTTTTGCTAATCAAGACCAACTCGAGTGTATTCCATTTTTCTACTTTCAGAGACGGTGCGTTATGTCTCATCAGCTGTTTTTGTTGATGCTCACATTTCTTGCGTTATGCTGACACTACTAGTGTCCTGGTTTCGGCTGGAATAAAGTTAATTTTCTTCTTAGTAGCTGGTACAGTGCTGTGTTTTGGATTTAATGTGAGAAGAATGTTGATAACACGCTGATGTTTTCAGCTGTTGCTAAGCAGTGTTTATGCTAAGTCAAGGACTTTTCAGCTTCTCATACTGCCCTGCCAGCAGAGGCTGGGGGTGCACAAGAAACTGGGAGGGGACACAGAACGGACATCTGACCCAAAATGAGCCAAAGGGGTATTCCATACCATATGATGTCATGCCCAGTATATAAACTGGGGGAGTTGGCCGGGGGCACCATGGCTTGGAGATTGGCTGGGCATCGGTCAGCAGGTGGTGAGCAATTGTATTGTGCCTCAGTTGTTTTGTATATTCTATTATTATAAATAATGTTTCCCCTTCCTTTTCTGTCCTATTAAACTGTCTTTATCTCAACCCACAAGTTTTACTTTTTCCCAATTCTGTCCCCCATCCCACTGGGTGGGGGAGAGTGAGCGAGCGGCTGTGTGGTGCTTAGTTGCCAGCTGGGGTTAAAACACGACAGTTAGGTACCTGAAAGGATTTAACAGGCCCACGATTACATTTTAAATATTTTCAGGATTTTTCAGTATGTATTTATATTGAAAAACCTGGAGACAAAATTCCTTGTCTTGTATTACATTCACAGTCCTGTGCCAGTGCTTACACTATGATATATCGCAGCCAGCAATGACGCCTTTTTGCGAGATGATACAGAATGGCCATCTCCTCCAAAGATAAACAAGGTAAATAACCTAAAACTCTATTTTGCTTGATTTCTTATCATTAGGGGAAAATTAAGATCTGTTGCTGCAAAAGGAAAAGGCTGTTTACCACCTCTCACTGCCACCATTCACTAAAAGCAAGGCCACAATTTTGAGCTTTAATAAACCTGCACCATTCTCCTTGTCTAGCGCTTCAGCACAAGCATTTCGTACGACAGCTGGAGAGTGCCCAAAAGGCAATTCAAGTGACGGTATCTAGCAAAACTCCTAGCCCTGAACGGAAATCGACCCACATGTATGTTGGCTCTGGTAATACAAAAGCCACCTGCAAAATCTGACTACATCACCAAGCTATGTGGATTTTACTATCTATTATTATTGTAGAGTTATTATAACATGTCCTTGCCATGACGGACAGCAAAAAGCTTTAAATGCTATGTACCAGGATACCGTTAAGGAAAAAGTCAACAATATCCGAAACGTGGCCAAGAGCTCAAAAAACATCTGCTTCACATACTCAAATTTTTCAGTGCCAGGAACTGACACATCAACTTACTACCCGCCCAGGGTTTACTATAGCCAAGAGAACCTTAATGGGGCTATATATACAAGAGAAAGTAGGGACTGTCAAGGTGACCCTCAAAGGCCGAAGGAGGGTATTGAGGCAGAGAAAAGGAGTTGTGGCTGTGAGACAGCGTGCTATGGAATAGAATGAGGTAAAAGATGGAAATGAGGAAACGACAAAGACCTGAATTAGAGAAACAGCACAAATGACCATGGCAACAGGGATTAAGAAAGGGGAGAATATGTTAAACAGAGCCTTGGGAGGTTACAGGTGAAGGATGGAGATTCAAATTGTAGGAGGCTGGGAGAATGAGCTAGGTGGGTACTGTCATACAGAGGGACTGGTGGGCATAAAGTTACGGTGTGAATGATGATGTGGGAGATATTTGATAGTATCAGGGAAATATCCTCGTGTGTGAAATAAACACAGCCACTCGAAGTTACAAAATGCCATCAGCCTTAGACAAATTAGTAAGCATGTGACCCGTGAAAAAAATGTTTTAGCTATCTATTATCTACCGTTCTTCTCTGGTTATTTTTGTTCTTAAAGACGGCTTGAAAATCTCACCTGGAATATAAGCTGATGAAGAGATGTCTGGGCCTGCAAAGAACCATCAGCTGTATTTCTGAGAAGTGACAATGGTTGGGTATTAACTCAGATGCTTAGTTTTCGATATTTAAAGGTCAGCACTGTAGCACTTAGCAAGAGAGTACTAACAAACACACTTTAGGCACCTAAAATATTTACATCTGAGCTGTAAATATCTAGCTACAGTTAGCTAAAATGATTTCACTACAGTTAGATGGATGGGTACGTGGCAACAGGTAAGTATTGATGTTGACACTTAAGACAGTAAGTGCACGAGGGCAGAATTGCTCTCTACACAAATGTTTAGGTTGGGTTTGACAGAAACTGCTATGGCGTAGAAAAATAAGGGTACAGAAGTCTTCTATAGCACTGAGTACCTGTGCCTCAGAGCCGAGCTCCACGCATGTAACTGTAGCGGGGGGCGGTCTGGGCCAAGCCACCGGCCTGGGGTCTCCCACACGCAGCAGCCGGGCCAGGCGACCCCCGGGGCGGGGGGCCAAGGGCGTTTTTAAGCTTTCTCACCTCTTGGAGTCGCGGCTGTACGTCTCCAGGCACAAGGGAGCCCCGGCACCCCGCCCCCGGCGGGCAGTCCCGCTGGCAGGCCGCGCCCGCCGCTCGGCCACCTCACCTCAGCGGCGGAGGCCGTGCCTTTCCCTCCCGCCTCATGTCTCCCAGTGATTTTGGGTTGGCCTCGCCTGAGAAGCTCGGCGGGAACGGCAGCACCAAAACCCGCACCCCTCCGCACACCCGGCTGCCCGCAAGCCCGGCGGCAAAGAGCCCCGGGGAACCGGGCCGCCCCGCCGCTAGCCCCAGCCCCGACGGCGGCGGGGACGCTGTTGCGCATGCGCCCTGCCGCCGCGGGGCCCACCGGCTCGGGCCCGCCGTGCGGGGTGGGCTCCCTGTGGCGCCTGCGCGCTGGGCGGCGGGCGCGGGGGGGTGTCCGGGCCGAGGCGCTCGCTCCCCTGTGGAGGCGGCGGCACCGGCATCGTCGAGCTCGTCGGTCGGCGAGCGCGGGTGGGGGAAGCAGGGGCCGCCCCCCGGGCCGCCCCCGGCATGGGGCGCTGCTGGGGCCGCCCCCCTCGCCGGGCCCGGCGCGCCCCCGGACTCTGCCTGCGGCGCCGCCCGCGGGGCCTGTAGGGGCGGCCGCGCCGCGCCTGGCCGGGGGCAGCGGCGGCATGAGGAGCCGCTGCGGCCGCCGGCAGTGAATGGGCGTCGCGGCGGAGCGGGAGGAGCCGGAGCCGCCGCCGGAGCCGCCGCCGCGATGGCTCAGGAGAAAATGGAGCTGGACCTGGAGCTGCCGCCGGGGAGCGCCGCGGCCCCGAGCGACGGGGGCGGCCTGAGGCGATCGAACAGCGCCCCCCTCATCCACGGGCTCAGGTGAGCGCCGCCCGGCCCGGCCCGGCCCGGCCCGGCCCGCGGCGGCGGGCCCCGGAGCCCCGCCGGCGGCAGCGGGGCCCGCCCCCGTCCAGGCTGCCGGGACGCCGGGGTTTGGCCGCCGCTGCCGGGTCGGGAGCGGGGTCCGCGGCCGCCCCTGGGTGTAGCCCCGGGGGTTGCTCCGTGTTTATCCGGGCCGGGCCCGGGAGGTGAGCTCCTCACCGAGCCCGTCCCGCGGCGCGAAGCGGTGGGTGATGTTTTGGGGAGCCGTGGGCGTGCGGGGAAACGTGGGCTCCTGAGCGGTGTCCCACGCGGGGAGGGGTTGAGGGAAGGCAGCCCTCGAGGTGCGGAGGGGTGCAAGAGAGCCTGGGTGGACGTGCTGTAGCTTTATTAAAACGCTCTGTTTGTTTCCATCCAGGTCTGCTGCGTGTTGTGTAGCTGAGAAACGTACAGTACGCAGCGCCAAGGTTGTGGCTGTTGTTATAGATAAAGTAGCAATCTCGGTGATTTCTGTAAGGGTTCAGGTTCGAGCAAAAAGGACATCACTGTGCTGTGTGTGATTACAACAGTAAATGCTTTCGGAACAATCAGGCGAATTCGGTGAAGAAGATAATGTCATGGGACCTTGAAAGATACAGAAGCTTTACATTTTGTGTAAATAATGCATCAGTTGCCCTGGAGTTTTCCTGGATTATACTAATTTTGTTAGTTTGTAATAGGGGGAGAAACACAAGGTGTTGCTTGGGTATTGCCCTCAGCCTGTGGCAGGTGGTGTTTGCAAGGGGGGTTGGGCGTTTGCCCTGTGTTCCAGTCTAGCTCTCTTCAGCTGACAAGGCAGAGGCAGTGGCAGTCCTAGGCAAGGGCTAGGGGGAAAGCTCTCAGATATGCGTGGTCTCTTGTACAGTTTTGTGTTTGGGCAAGTTTATAACTCAAAGTGCTCTTTCTTGCCTCCTCTGGGCTGTCGTGAAGTTGGGAGATGCCCCCATCTGCTACGTGGAGTGGCTACCATCTAAATTCATGGTGGTCCATGTGCTGCTACTAGTAGTATGCCTGCAGTTTGGGAGAGCATGTTGACAAAAAACTTTATAAAACATAGTATGATACATAAGTGCTTTCTGGTTTGTTTGTGTTTTTTTTTTAAAAACTTCATGTTTCTGTAAGGAACTAGATACCAGGTGACGAACAAATCTCATAAAACTTTTGTACCAAAATGCTTAAGAGTACATTACAGTTCAGAGGAAGTACTAATTCTTGCCTATTCACTCATGATTTAATGTTAAGTAAACATAATTGTGATTCTTTTACATAATCATAATGAAACAACTATCAGTTTACATTTCCATGCAGTACAGAAGTATTGTGAATGGCAGTTGTTCCTCAGGGACATTTCTGAACAGGTAAACTAATTATGTAACTGAGACAAGATGTTTTTATGATCTCAGCCTTTTATAAGTTGTTTCTTACAAACAGTGAGACCCTTGACTATTTAAGAAAAAAAAAAAAGGCATCCCATAACCATGCTGTAAACAAATGATTTAATTCAGGGTTTGGGCAGGCAGAAGGGTAAGCCTGAGCTCTTGCATTGAAACTGCATACACTATACATTAGGTGTTTATACAAATTAAACTGAAATGCCATTGAACTAATTTGAGGTACTTGCAGTGGTTTGCCTGTTAGTTAGGAATTTTCCAGCAGAATACTGTTTTTGCAAGATTGCAGCTCTTGGCAAGAATCTTCAGTTTTTCCCAGAATGGCTTTGTTGGGGAAACTGAAACAAAAGCTCTTGCTCTTGAACAGCTTGCTTTTTCTACTCTGCCTCCTGTTTTGACTTCTTCGTTAACAGATTTAGTAAGGAGCTTGGAGAATGAGTTACCATAAAAGCCAGAGAAAATTTTTAAGTGGAATATTTTAGATCATAGAAGTTACCTTTCACAGAACTTTTGATTCTTGTTTACATGCCAAATAAAATTGTTTTTTAATGGGAACTTTAAGAATTTTCTGTGAAAGGTAAGTCTGAGATCTGACCAGCTCTGGTGTTTTTGCAAGGGAGATCAAAGGTAAGGATGTTGTAGGGTTTATTTTCTCTCCCTCTCTTCTCTTCTCTTAGCACTGAATATTGGATTCAGCCTATGGTAATGTGTTACAGAATCGTTCCAACCTGTTTTCTCCATTCAGACCCTGGATTTCAGGATGTACTGCTTGTGTTGTGTTTGCATACCAACCAGTACATTTACACGAAAGAGAAGTTGTAGCTGTTGGCCTGGGCTAGTAAATCTCATCTCTAAACATCACATCATGGATCCCTTAAATTTCTCCTGTTCCACCTCCTATCAAATGGCAACTGTTTGATCTCTTGTGGGTGTAAACGGAGTGAAACTTCTCTGAAAACTGTAAATGATGTCTGGTCATTTGTACTTGATGTTTTAGAGAAAGAGAGTCAATGCATTCTTCTTAGCGAAAAGCACAGTGCTTATGCCAATTGCTACTGGCTTTTATTTCACAATATAAGCTTTGTTTATTTTTTATTTACAGCTAGGTAAAAGCTGTCTAAAACTTATGTGTCTAACAGGTGCATTTTAAACTGGAGGATTCTGATAGTGATGTGTCTTGAAAGTGCATTATGATTATCAGTCTTTAGAACAAGGTATTACTATTGGTCAGATTAGTTTTAAGAAATTGTATTTGTGTAGTGCTTTCGTTCATCCCAAATTAGCAGCTGAAACAAAAAGATACAATCCAGCAACTTCTTGTAATTTGGATCTAATTACAGTCTTATATTTGGATCTGTTTGCCTATGCAGTTCCTTGGTGGTTTTTAGGCATGGGGATTGTAGGATAGTGTCTCAAAATTTTTATTCTACTGACCATAAAAATTAATTTCTGCAGTCACATTCACTAAGTGCTGATCAATGGCTGTTGATAACACTAGTGATGACCAGTGAAACTTGCTTTAGAAATCAATAGAACTAAAGTTGCCTTGAGAAGGGAGCTCATTTTATATCTATAATCCTGTGTTACTTAAATGGATGTGCTGCCTCCTAGTTAGAAGTGTGACTGTGGTGAAAAGTCTTAGGGCTTTAAAAACTGGTTTTACTGTATGTTTAATTTAACCTCCTCTGGAAAAAAGTTCAGAACTTATTAGATGTTTGTAGTGATAAAAAACCACTATCTTGATAAATCTTATTCTGTTTTTATCTGTGGCATTGAAGCTGGTTTCAGTTACTGGCTATATGCCATTTATAAATTTGTTCTGTTGAATGATGTTCAAAGCAATATGCAAGCTGCAGCCATTCCAAACATGATAAATTCCCACGGAAATGATCAGTCTTAACAATTTTCAGTTATTCTGAAGACTCGATATGATTAATTAAAATCATTACTTGAAGTAGCTGGGACTTGGGGGAAGAGCAATTTGGTTTCCATTCTCTGCCAACAAACTAAAAAAGTTCTTACATAGCTGTCTCTGGAGTGCTTTGGCTTGAAATAATAGCTGTCATAGCATTTGAAACTGAGCTTATATTAAGAGGTACTTTTTGATAGGAAGGAAATGGCGTTTGCATTTGACAAGTGTTTCTTTTCACAGCGATAATTCACAGGTGTTCCAGGCTAACGTTTTGCGAACCCGCAGGAACAGTACCACAGTTATGAATCGTCATAGTCTGGTAAGAAAACTATTAGACCAACTGCATTAGGTCCAAAGCAGAAGTGTGCAAACAGGATTAAAGAAGAAAATGAGATTGTAGTCTGTGAAACTAATACCACATGTTCTCAGAAACAAGGCTCTAGACTGTGACATTAATACGCTGCAGCTATAGTGAAATGTTATTTATAGACCATTTGACCTTGGAGAGTACTTATATTTCATTGTGATCATAACTTCGTTTATAAAATGCAAGCAGATGTTCTAAGGTAGAGTAAGAAAGGTAGTTTGCAAGGAAAACTAATTATGTAGATGTATTGTTGTTCAGCAATCAATGTGTTAATAATTTCTGGTGCTTAAAAGGCAGCGATGTTCTGATCTTAAATTGTCTTTTATATGGTAATGGCAAAATAGACTGTTGTAATCAACAACTGATAGAACAAGATAGAACTGGCTGATAGAACATGAATCTTGAGACTTTCAGAATGAATGATTCCATATCTCTTAGAGACGCTCATTCATTATTTCAACTTTTGTCAGACTGCTGTTATTACAGTTCCCCAAATCTGAATTTTTAAAATATTAATCTAAACCCATGGTGCTTCAACCCAGAGAAAATACTGCATATCTTGTGGTTTAGTGTCCTACAAATTGTGGTAGAAGGGTGTGATTTTTGACTGATTTAGAACACCTGCACAGGATCACATAGACAGCATGGTTTGCTAACCCTTAAAGGGTTAGGGTACATGGGATAGCTATTTCCTCTAACCTAAAGGAATTTTTGGTCACTTTCATGTAACCAAAATATAACTTTTTCCCCTAAGACAGCCTTAAGAAACAGATAGACACAAGATTATATCCAGCTGCATTCAGCTGATTATTAGTGTTTTGGAAAAAATCAAGCTATGTTGGGATGGGAGGGGAGTAGCAGAAGTTTTCTTTTTAGGTATATTAAAAAAAGTCCCAGTAATGCTAACAGCAATTATCCTGTTTTTCTTAGCTACCTTTTGAAGATGCTTTAGAAATAATTTGTTAGCCCCATGTTAATGGTTGTAGAATACTACTCTACTGTTTTCTTGACTGATGCCCCTTAGCTAAAATTCTGTTTTAAAATCAAGACAGACAACTACTTTGCATCTGTAACAGAACCGGGATACTTATGTAAAAGTCTAGGAAAATTGGTGTAAAAGGCTTTCTCCTGCTAGGATGTAAAACCTGATAGAATGTATCATGGTATAGATTTCTTTGAACAACAGTCTCTTTCTTCGTATATATTTTTAGGGTGGCAGCATAGGGTAAATTTGTTTATGCGTATGGTCAGATGAAAGGAGAAACAAACAAAGGTGGAAGCTGAGTTTATTGTGTCTACTTCTTAAAGATCCTCGACTGTTGGGCAAAAAAAGATGCTAGTTTAGGGTGCGTTGCCTGGAATTTTCTGGGAAGTAGGAGCTAGTTCACTGATGGGCTAGCTCTTCTGGCTGCCCCTAATAGAAGTTGCAATCTTCTGGACTGAACCAGTGTTCCCATCTTCATGGGGTGATGTTCTTAACCACTTCACCTCACTTTAAGGTTATTAAAAAGCATCCTGAAAGTTAACTTTCTTCTTCACTCCCAGCAGACCAGGTGCTGACAAAATACAGTTGAAATTTTACTTATGCTAAAAATCAAGTGCTACATTGACTGCTAGATCAGTGCCTCGTCCACTTTGAAATATTTCTTTGAATTATGGTCTGGGTAATGGTTCTGTTGAAGATGACAGGGAGAATGGAATTGGAAAGAAGCTTAGAGATTATCTCATCCTTCTGTGTTCTTAAACCAGGATCATCCATAGATAAATGATTCTGTGAAAATAATTAAACTTTCAGCATTAAGGACCCTAAGCAACCTCACCTGGTATTCTTTCTATAGCAAAGAAATAAGCATAGGTTTATGATGTTTAGAGATTTTCTAAGGAGTGAGAAGACATCTACTTTGGTAAATTAAATTTTAGAATCAATAGGTGATAAAGTGTACTTCAAAACCCACTTTTTTGTATTTAGGAAAACTAATCCAAGTTTTATTGCAGTGTAAGCTCTTATAAAGAGGGTGAAAAGATTCACTAGGTAACTGAATTTAATTTGTTAATTTAGTATTATAAGTACAACTAAAATTTCATGTTTTGCTAGACTGGGGGAAAAAATTTATTAGCATTTGTCTAATCTGTGTTGTGTTCACTGTCATGGGAACAGTGGGAATTGCTAAAATGCTTTGATAACTGAAGGTCATACTCTATGTAGCTCCATCTTCAGGGCTGTTTTGGTTGCTCAGCTGAATTCTAAAATCTTTTCTTTTTTGAGTAGCTTGTCCAAGTCTCAGATTCCAAGTCTTTTATAGTGATGACTACAGTGGCAGCTATGCCATTTTGGCTGGGTCTTAATCTGCAATTTTCTGACACTACATGTAATTGCCAAGGAAGGGTTAGCTAGGCTCAGTATCTGCTGTTTATTTCCTTCCAGAAGGTATCAGTGGCATCTATTGTGTAAATGTTTTGGTGGTTTTTGTTTTGTTTGTGTGGTTGGGGTTTTTTTTTTGTTATTTAAGCCAAACATTTTAGTCTGTGGTTAGCTGTTTAGGTGCTATTTCAGCAGAAGTTGATTTTTTTAAATTTTATTTATTTTAAGCTGGGTAAATTCCCTATTAGGGTTCATGGTGTGGCCCCACAAAGGCCTGCGCTGGCAGAAGACAGGGGGCACTGCAGGGACAGCAATGGAAGGGCAGAGGCACCAGGGGCAGGTGACTGCTTACTTTGGCTGTGCTGCCTGCCAGACTGGCACTTCTGAAACTTTACCTTTAGTGAAGAAGGTTAATCTAACATGCTGGAGAAGGGGGAAAGGGAAAGGTGTTTCTCTTCCATGTGATAGTCTAATAATTTGTAATGTTTTTTACTGAGCTTTGTGCTCTCTTAAAACATTGGGGATTTGAATAGTATGATTTTAACAAATGTGTTCAATCTGCTTTAGCAAGTATCCTTTAAAACTGACTGAGGGTTCTTTTCACAAGAATTAGATCAAAGCACTACAAACAGGGAAAAAGTGAGTTTTAAGCACTGACGAAGCAAGGATCATGACTTGTTGGAAACAAGATGTAGGATCCTCAGAGTTAGTGGGTTTAGTTAGTGCATTAGATCCTGCAGAGGAACACTTAAACTGTCTTTCTGTAATTTTTATTTTACACTGTGAGCCACTGGTTTTGTATATATTCTATTAATGTCAAACCTTAAAGCATGTGGATCACAGTCATAAAATTAAAATATAATGAGTGGAACAAATGCATTTCTACTGTGGAATGACAGAGTGAATAGGCAGGAATGTACTATTGTCTAAATCCTTTTCTCTGTGTGAGAATCAAGGTCAACTCAAGGTCCACATTGGCTGGTACAGCTTGGAGGAATTTTTATTAGGTGCACAGGATTTTTGGGAGCCCAGTATAATAGTAAAGCGAACCTAAACTGGACTTAAGTAGCAGCAAATCAAGACATTATAGCTGTTAGACTTTAGTAGCATATATTACAATGACTAAATTCTGTGTCGTGGTTTAACCCCAGTCAGCAGCTAAGCACCACGCAGCCGCTCACTCACTTCCCCCCAACCCAGTGGGATAGGGGAGAGAATCGGGGGGCGGGCAGGAAAGAAGTATAACTCGTAGGTTGAGATAAGAACAGTTTAATAGGACAGAAAGGAAGAAAATAATAATTATGATGATAACAATAATAGAATGACAATAAAAATAGTAAAAGAATTGGAGTATACAAAACAAATGATGCACAATGCAATTGCTCACCACTCGCCGACTGATGCTCAGTTAGTTCCCAAGCAGCATTTTGGCCCCACCCCGGCCAACTCCCCCCAGTTTATATACTGGGCATGACATCACATGGTATGGAATGTTCCTTTGGCCAGTTTGGGTCAGCTGCCCTGGCTGTGTCCCCTCCCAACTTCTTGTGCCCCTCCAGCCTTCTTGCTGGCTGGGCATGAGAAGCTGAAAAACCCTTGACTTGGTCTAAACACTACTTAGCAACAACTGAAAACATCAGTGTGTTATCAATGTTATTCTCATATTGAATCCAAAACGTAACACTATACCAGCTTCTAAGAAGAAAATTAACTCTATCCCAGCTGAAACCAGGATATTCTGGCACAAACATTAGATATCCTCTCTGTGAGTCTGATAGGCTAATATCTTTTGTGAGAAGAAGGGTGTGATGTCTTGATGGTTTTTTTAGTTTTGTTGTTTTGTTTTTTTGGTTGTTTTTAGAAGGAGGATTCTGCATATATGAAGCATTAATAGTCTGTGATAACTTACCATAACCTTTTGTTTAAGACAGCAAAATCTTTGTGTTCTCCATGGCATTGATTAGAAGATGGTGCAGTAAATGGTTAACTGAATGTTTGTTAGTTCTCCAACTTTAGCATGATGAAGAGCTGTGGTAATGTTTTGTGAAGCCTCATGCCGCATAAAGTATATAAACACTAAGTAATAATGCAAACCTTACATGCTGAATGCACATCCATTTTAAAAAGACACCTTGTTTTTCAGAGGGATTGCCAGCTTACAGAGGAGAAGTTAAACCTCTATTCCAAGTTTTAGCTTTGAATTTTTGATCCCTGAATGGATTATGACAGAAGTCAACTGAGGGTCAAACATTTGAGGGATGGTAAAGGAAATTATATTTTGAGTAAATAATCACTTTTAATGACTTGGGTTTGAATATACAGTTTTAGATCATGGTATTCCACTGAGATCTTGATGCAAAACTGACAAAATTAACAGAAGACCATCTTTAGTGACATCCTCTCCAATTTCACCTGAATTGGTGAAGCTCTTGAGAAACCATAAGGAAGGTATTTAATTCTTTGTTAGCCTTCTAATAGCTGATTGTTTTCACCTGTCAAAGTACTCGTTTATAGGCAGACAACAATCCAGAAACCTTTTTGCACAATGTGTTTGTTTGGCTTTGTATTTTTAAAGGATCTATTTGGGAGCCTTCTGGATCACTTAAATGAAAATATTTATGCAACCATATGTATTAAGGGTGGCAGCGTGCTAGTTAAAAGCAGCTTCATTCTGTAGTAGAAAAGGCTGTGAATTCTAGTTGCCTGGAAATGAAGTGAAAGCCAGGCTGATACAAATTAGCATCTATGAGCATACAAAGCACTATAATATGGAAATGCATAATATGTTCTTGCAAGTAATTAATGTAGTTTATATGTACTGAGAATGTTATAAATGGTTTGGGTTTTTTAATTTACTTTTTTTTTTTAGTTTGGGATAACACTATAGAGTGGTTACTAACATTCCTGCACCTTTCCCTTCCTCCTTCTGTAGTTTCTAAGTGTGTTTCAATTGTACGTGGCTTTGTTTTGCAGTTTGTGCCATCATCTCCCATCCGTATTCCTAGCAGCCGTCTTCATCAGATCAAACAGGTAAGCATAGATTCTAATTTTTTTTTAAATTTGATATTGTTTATAGGCAGTTGGTTTTTTGGCAGTTAATGTGTAATGTCCTTCAAATGGCTATAGATTTTACTTTGACACTGTAGTATAGTCTGCTGCAGTCTGTCATTTCAAGGTGTTTTCAAAATTAAAGGCTGTATCTTGTCAGCAGAGTTCTAAATTTCATGAAGTAGATAGCATCTTATAGTGAGAAGAAGATTTGAGCAGAAAGAGAAATCTTAAAATGGACATTTTATAAAGGAAACCTTTAATGTAAACCCTTAGGTTGAAGTTTCACCAAGTTTTTGGCAGTAGTGCCAGCATAAATATTCAGGCCCAATAACAAAGTGTTCCTTAACTTGTGTTGGCACAAGACTTTTGTGCAGCCAGCAAATCAACTGGATAAGGAAGCACTCTGGCTAAAAAATAGTTTGGACTCCTCTGGCTAGGCTATTTTTCATCTGTATAATTTTCTTATTCAGATTGCTGTACTTGTGCTGTCACAGCATGAGCAGAGGGGGAAGGGCTCTAGAGCAAACACTTAGGAAGGGAGCGGGAGTGTGGCAAATATCTGAGTAGGCTTAAATAGCACTGCTACCAGACAACAGACCGCAGTCTAAAGACTCAAGTTTTAAAATCAACAAGCTCAAACTCTTGTGGCTCCTCCATTTTAGATGTCGACTTTTTGACAGTAGAATGTTTATAAAATTGTCTTGAAGAGGCTTGATTTTTTTTTTAATACTTTCTTTTTTAGCTTGCTACTTTTCAATGGGTAGGCTTGATTTTTACATGATGAAAAGTAAGAAAACAATTTAATACTTCAGCATTTTCAGAGTATGATGTCTGAAATGATGGAAGGCACTTCTGCTTTACACCTCAGATATTTAAGGTGCATGCATAGTAATCCTGAAGAAAGTAACTGCTTGCTTTCATTATGTAAATAATTTACTGGCTTAAAGAGACTCTGAAGCACTCAAGTCAGTTGTAGAGCTGATTTTGTCAATATAAAAAAGCTTAGGATTAATATGTAAATGTGATGAGAGCAAGGGGATGAACTGCTGTGGCTATATTGCTATATTACTTGAAGTAAAGTTTGAAAATTCAATTTTTTTGAAAATACTTCTGTGCTCATAATTGTTCCATACATATGTTAAAGCGAACAATGACATTTCCTAATTTGTGTTTGATCATT
This sequence comes from Haliaeetus albicilla, assembly GCF_947461875.1. Taxonomy (NCBI): domain Eukaryota; kingdom Metazoa; phylum Chordata; class Aves; order Accipitriformes; family Accipitridae; genus Haliaeetus; species Haliaeetus albicilla. Next base: position 17,478,145 of record NC_091505.1, read on the forward strand.
AAATTCACAAGTTGAAATTCCATGTACTGTATACTTACTGGCAAAGATGGGAATCTGTGTGATTTATTTCTGGATCTCTTTCAAATCTTAGCAAATAATCACACAGTTGGACTATGTTAGTAAGACTCTTCCTACATATGATGAAGATTGTGAAGATGTTTAGTTGAACTTTTATTCTTGAACTGGCTTGAATTAGTGAGTCTACTCATCCACTCAACAGGCTGGATAGCATTTAGTTAGTTTTAAGGAATGGTGTCTACTGAAGAGGAGATTGAGTCAAGTTTGTACTTTAACTTGGTGTTAATGTTTTGTTTAATTTTGCATCTTCGATCTGTTTTAATAATATTTTACGGATGTTTTAGAAAAAAACCCACTACATCCCAAATTCATTGTGTACAGTGCACTGTATAGTAAAGGAAATTCTGACAAGTATCTAGTTAGTTACTAATCCATAGAATAAAGCTAGAATCCAGCCATGCTTCTGAGGATTATCTGTACTAGTTTCCACTTTTTGAGGTACTATTATGCAAGACTCATAAATACACTCTAGCATGTGCAGAATTTTTGGTTCACTTTATCATTGTTCAGTTTTGTAACTACCTCTTTGATAGTAACGAATACGAAAAAGCTGCTTGAGAAACAACCAACTCCCATAAGCACTTCTTATGTGATGGTGTCTCTTTCTACATCTCTTTGCCATCCTCTCCCCCTCACTCCTTTTCATGTAGTGAGAGCTTAAGTTTATTGTTGCTTGACCGAGTTGAATTAAATTTTCCACATACCAAGTTGAAATGAAACGAGCTTTTCTGATTTGCTGTAGCAAAGCTTTTTTTTTATTGGTCTTAATTTTTCATCTGCTAATCTTTTAGGAAGAAGGAATGAATTTGATGAACAGAGAAACAGTACGTGAAAGGTAAGCATTAAGGCAAACTAGAATACTTCATGCATTCTTCTATGGGCCTGGGACAATACATTTCTTTTCTTCTTTATAGAGAAGTGCAAGTAGCAATGCAGATGAGCCACTCATGGGAGGAGAGCTTGAGCCTGGTAATGCATTCGTGCTTTAATTGTGTTTCTATTATCAGTATCAGGACACTAGAGACACTCTCATGTCAACATTTTCTTTTATAGTTTGACCTACAATTAAGGTGTTAGTGTATCACTATTTTTGAGCAACAATTTTTCACACTAACAAGGCATAGAATTATCAGTTGTTCAAGGATACATGTAGGTTCCTTGGGCTGGTATGTCAAAAGAAAATTGCATGGATGTCTGCCTGTTCAAATTTTCTTCCGTGTTCTGATACTCACCAAGTAATGTTTAAGGCTTTTTGTTGTTGTTGAGCATAAGCTCATAAATGGCTACCTAAAAATTATTAATATGATGGAGGAAAGCTTGGGAATCTTACTCAATTCCACACCAATCAGTCCTTTTCATGTTAAGGTACTTGCTCATAAGATTAATTACATGTACTATTTACAGAGCGACAATGATTTTGAAAAATCATCATCGCCAAAGCAAGTAGACTTTGTCCCAGTTTCTCCAGCTCCTTCACCTACCAGAGGAATAGGGAAGGTGAGCAAAAAGTGGTAGTAATGGTTTTATCTTGAGTAGTGCTAAATAAATTCAACCAAATTAGTAGCAAAACATTAAGCCACCTGCTCCATTCTACCTCAGCTGCAAATAAGAAACTAGAGAGTAAACAAAAAAAAAGTTAAAACCCCAAAGCAGAAAATACCAGCTAGCAGTTGCACATCTTGTGGATGTGCATTTCTGTGGACTGTTCAACTGTTAATCTGTCATTAATAAACCTTATTCTTTATTTGCCACCTTCTTGGAATAAGAGGAAGGGGCATACATTCTTATTGTATGAACCATAGTCTGTTTAACCAGACTATGGTGAAATAAATCTTTGTCAACTTGCATGTATTCTGCATGAAAATGGAATCTGTCCAATTTTTTACCGTTTTTTTTTCTCAGTAACAAAAAGCGGTATCTCAGTATACCCAGCCATATTTGATTGGTTGCTTAAATTGGTAGTGGGTTGCTATCAGTTCACCTGCAATAAAGATGAGTTATTACCATATGGGTGTGATACAGTGTTTATACGTAAATAACGCAAACTGTTTTACTCTCAGCAATGTTTCTCACCATCTTTGCAAAGTTTGGTGAGTAGCAGTGGGTTACCTCCAAGTCCTAGCCCAAGTCCAACAAGGCGATTTTCAAGGTAAGTACCAGATCATATCAATAATAGAAAGTTGGTGTAGCTTGTTCACAGTAGGCTTTTGAAATACCAGAATTTGTTATGTACATACTTGATTTCTGATCACAAATACAGCTTTAATATATTCATGGAAACTTTAGGTTTTACAATGCTCTAAAATATTTGTTAAAATTCTCATGTCATAGTGTTGGGAAAGTGGGCTGCACTGTGGCATCTCTCTTCTCAGTGTAGTCTCTATATTGCTCTTAATCACATCTGAAGTAATTGAATCGAATTCTAAGGGGAAAAAAAACCCAAACAAACAGATCTAGGGTTTGTTACTGATTCTGGTTTTAGTTGCATGGGATGTTTTGAGTGATGTGGGCATACAATTAAATTTTATTGGGCCCTAACAGTTCAGCAAAGTACTGCCTGTCAGCTGAGAAGTAGTCAGTACCTAGATATGTGCTTTTAGACTGCCCCAGATGTGAAATAATGTGATTAAACTTTTTCTGTTAAGGTCTTTCTTCAGGAATAAAAAAAAAGGACTGACTTTGGATAAGCTGTTTTAATGCCTCTTTTCTTAGTGTTTTCCATTTAGCAATTTGTTATCTGAATATCTTTTGATTCTTTATGTGTTTTCAGGCTTCCTTTGTTAATGGTGATAAGTATAGCATATGCCTTCTTTTAGCAGGAGAAGCCAGAGTCCAATTAACTGCATTCGACCAAGTGTTCTTGGGCCAATAAAAAGAAAAGGTACAGTATTTGATTTTGGCTAATATGCCAATGTGTTAATTTTATCATAATTCATATAGCTTTCCTCATAATTCTGTTCAATGGGCTGATACTTCAGAGTGACTAGAAATAGTCAGTATTACAGATGACCAAATAAATGGAACTGTTTGTAGGGATGAAACAGATAAATTAGCTTTTACTGTTCAGTAAAACTAATAATTGTTCTGTTCTTATGCCTCTCCATTGCTGTAGTCATACAGATCTGATAAGAAACTAATGTAACCTGCTTAACAAAACAAGAAATACAACTATTGGTATATTTCACAATAAAAAATTTTGAAAGTCCTGGCTAACTGAAGCACACAGGTACTGTAGATTTAAAATCGTCCTTCAAAATCAAAAACTGATGCAGAGACCTGATAGATACCTTAGAGCTTTTTTGGGAAATGTTTCTCTTATCTTCCTACATTTTTCTTCAAGTTTAACTCCTGGTTATTTTATTGCATCTGGTTTTATATCTTCATGATTCACCTTTGTAAAAGAACACTTCTGGCTCTGAGACAGCTTTTAAAATACTTCTATCTGAGTTCTGTCATAGCCTGTTTAAGCATATATCTTTGCTCTCTTCCTAGTGTATTTGGAAATCAAAGTCAATATATAAGTTTAGTGACAATCCTGAACTTTGTTTTTATTGATTGCAAGAGGAAAAAAAGCTTTCCTTATTCTCAGCTGCTTTACTTTGGTGGAGCTAGGCAGTGAACTGATAGCTGAATAAACTGAACCAAAAAGATTATTCTTCCCTACTCTAAGTACAGATACTATCTGTATCTTCTGTACTAAGATATCTAAACCTCAGTTCATAACGCACTAAACTTTCCTGAAGCTTGGACTAAAATGTTTCCAAGAAATAGACAGCCTTTAAAATTTCAGCATTTAATGTCTATGTTTTGCTTATAAAATAACACTCTATTGTAACAAGTTTGAACCTCTATTCTGTTTGCTCTGTAGAATTACATTGAAAGTAGATTTTAGTTTAAATGAGTAATAATTTTTATCACTTCTTATCTCTTACCAAAGGTGTAACAGAGATAGAAGATCATCCAAAAAGATTATTCCAAGGATCCACCAACATGCTTTCCCATGAAGTTTCACATCAGGCAGACCTTGGGGGATGGTAAATGCTGTGCTATTTATTGTGTCAATTTCATCATAAGCGCTACAACTCTTTTTTTCATCTAGCTATGATCATGCTTGAAGTTTTTTATTATTATCAATACAGACATCCCGTAATTCTGAAACACTGAAATTATCACACTAAACGGGCGGTAATATTCACTATAATTTTACAATTTCTAGGACTGACTGTTAACATGCTTCACGTATATGGGAGTTGAGCATGTCTAGGAAAAGATACCTCATAGCTGGCAATTTTTGGAGTGTAGTTTCACATTGCAATCAAATGTGAATGCTAATGCTTGTGGATGGATTGGGGTTTTTTTTCTTCTTTTTTCCCCTTGCTCTTAGTCATATAGGAAAATTAGTCTGTCTCACACTCCCTGCTGGGAGGAGATAAAAAGTACTACATAAAAAATCATGACTTGAAATAGCAAGGGATTTTGATTTAGTATTTTAGTCAAGACGTTAATAATACATAGGGTGTACCCACACAACTATCAAGACAGGGTTGTTCACAGTACATTTGTCGTTTTTGCTTCTCGGCCAATGTACATAGCTGTGCACAAGCTTTGAGCCCATTGCAGTGGCAACAATAGATGTTTTAAAGGTACTTTAAAAACATACCTTTTTGCACACCCTATTCATCGTTGGCATGGCAGTGCAGGTTCAGTTGCTGCATCTGAGTTTAGGAGGTGGTAATTTTTAAAAACAATTTCATGCTATTGCTGATGATAGATCACCTATAGTTATAATTTTTGTCCTGTGAAATATGTAGTGAATGGTACAACTGAAGTGTGTGCAGTTCATCGTTGGCTTTCCTTACAAAAGAGGCCTCTGGATATATGCTAGCCCACGACCTTGTAGGAGATGGGGTAAAGCTTGCAATGAATTGCTCAGCCCGATGCTTCTAATCTGTATGCCATTTCTGGGTGAGCTGAAGGAGGAAATTGGCAGAATGTTATCTGTCTGATTGGAAGTGACTGCAAGGTGTGTAGCTGCAGATTTATTTCAAATCATAGGGCTAGTTCCTTCAAAGATGTACGTTTGTTTTTAAAATGGCTTTATAATGAATGGAGGCTCGTATTTGAAACTTACCAGGAAGAGTAGCTCATTTCTTCTGTCTTGATGTTACTCTGTTTTCAGTCTGTCGTCACATGCTCTTGATGACAACAGAAGCAGTGCAGGCTCTTCCTGTGACTCACCAGCTGAAGTCGGCACCAACACAGACTCTCCAGTCTCACTTTCTGACCCCAGATCTCCTTTTTTACCAGTAGATCTTGCGGCTAAGTTACCTATTGATTGAGAAGCAGAAGTCTGCTAATGGACACCAAGAAACAGGCTGGACATCAATAAGACTTTCTGTTGTGTGTAACTGATTCTGTTCCTCATAGGAACTTTCAGAAACGTCATTATTTCTAGAAAACTTCCAGAATAGTTCCTTGAGGAGGAATTCACATTTCTAGTGATTTGTATGACATTTACTAAAATACAGTAAGCATTTGAATTGCAAACATATTTGATGCTAACATCAGTATGCAAGCTGTTGATTTACAATGAGTATTGGCTTGTTGGCATAAGTTACAAATACTGTGTGTACATTCTGCTTGTGGAAGACTTGGCTTTCCATCAGCCACCAGGCAGTGTCCTCACTAATACAAAGTGGTGCTTATGTAGTAACAGATAACTTTCACATTTGTCCTCAGTTTGAAATCAATGAAGCAGCTTACTAATTTGTTTTTATTTCCCGAGTGTTAGATATTTATATTTTTTGTTCTTCATATGAAAGGGGGAACACTAGGTGGAGGGAATTGATTCTTGTCTTCTATTATGATTGGCTGTTAATCAATTCTGTGTTCTAATAGATGTCAAAAGGACAAGTTGGTGAATTGTCAACTTGAGTTTATATGTTGGATTTCATTCATGATCATGACTGCTGTTGTGACTAAATTCAAATTAAGTGTGGATGGTCGTCTGGGGTTTTGTACTGTGGGTTTTTTTTTTTTCTTCCCCATTTAGATGATGTATTAGAGTGGTAGATCCTCTGTTAAAGGTCTTTTAATAGGGAAAAATAGTAATCATGTTTGGATCAAAACATTAAATCCTGAAGTTTTAGTATTTAGTACTTCAGAAGTGCATTATTTTAAGAGACAGTATTTGTCCTCATATATGACTTTTGTTGGACAAATACAGTGAGGAATCTTGAATGCCTTTTTACAGGCTGAGGTGATCAAACATATTTAATCTGTGTTTAATCTCCTGATGTTGCTTCCTCAAACAAGGGCATCAAGTTATTTCTGCTGTTGAAAACTTCAGATGCTGATTGGAGGCCTAGAATATTGTAATCTGAGATGTTTCAGAATTCTTGTACTGTGTTTGAAAAGTCAGTGGGTTGAGGCATCCTGATCTCAACTCTGAAATTCCCCAGACAGGAGGAAAAATCTGCAAACCCCACCATAGACAGCTGTTTCAGATTTTCCAGTGGCAACCTCGTTTTGGCTGTTGACTCCTGTTCTGCAATTGAACTTTCCCAGCTGTGTCCCCATTTGTATATGTGTATGCGTCTATACTATGTGGTTTCAAGACTTCTCCCCAGAGAGGTTAATAATGAAGCAAAATGTTTTATTTTTAAACACTAATCTTTGTAATGTGTAATAAAGTGCAAAAAGTACGGAAACTTCCTCAAGTAGGAGAAAAGCCCACTCTGAACTCTGCTGTGAAAGATTCACGTGGATGAAGCTTTGATTGACAGCAGTCATCAAAACTAGAAATGGACAACTCGGAGTGCAAAGGCCTGGTGACCTGAGGACCAATGACCAGTTTCCGTATGTCCTTATTGTAGAATGAAAATAGAATGTATTTAATAGTTTTACTCAGTTCAAGTAAGATATAACATGGTTTACTTCTGATTTCATTCCTCTTTAAATTATTGTAATAGTCAACTTACTGATTGCAGTTCCTTTTTAAATTCAGGCTGCCTTTCATCCCTGTGGCAGATGGACAAGCTTGTGTTTAATGTCTGTTTGCTGTCTGTCTAATACGGCATAGTTTCATTTTGCAATTTCAGGTATGTGCCAAAGAGTTGCTGTGCATTCACTCTTTTGTGGTGAGGGCAAGACTTGTTTTTTTAAGTCTTGCTTATTTCTTAAGAATGAGCCCCCTGGTGTCTCTTCCAGTCTTTTTGAAAGATGCATCAGTAGAGGGGTTTAATAGTTGCGTGTGGGTCAACTTGTCTCTTTTCTGTGGAATATTTATGCTATTTTTCAAATAAGTGCCAATAAATGGAAAAATAAATGTGTTTTGCTCTTTCTGCACTCTGTTAGAGAGGTAACCATATTCTTGTTTTCATCTGTGATTAAATGTTTTTCTTTTTAAATCAGAATATCTATTGTAACCCGCTTCCACCCACTCTAGTTTACATTTAAGTTGGCCTTAAAATCTGCAGCAGACTTTTCTGTTTTCCTGGTGGAATGCTATCTTAAAGTTCTGTGATAGTTCTAGGAAAACCGAAGAATAAACCCAAACATTTTCAAAAGACTTTAATAACTAACCATGTCCCTAGTTTATACCTAAAGGAGGTCCTGGTGAAATAGTTTGGAAGATAGAAGCTACAGCTGGCTGATGGACAGTACTGAGGCTCTTGCCCCTTGGGAAGAAGTGGGGAGTCTTTGTGGTTTGCCTTAATAGGGCAAGTAATGCTGTTGGAGGAGAGAGAAATAGTTCTCTATCTGCAGTCATTCCTTTCCCTGCTTTTGCAAAACAGAAATCACTTTGAACTAGTGGAATAAGGCATCTCAATTTCTTGTCTGTCCGTGTCATCAAGAACCTGCAGTTTTGTGCCCTGGAGTCGAGACATGTATAGGTTTTTTTCCACTGAAATATTAAATTTTGGAACCAAATTATCCTGCAAAATATGTATCTGGATTCAGGGAATTAGGGTGTTATACAATGTGCATAATCAACCCTGTACTCACATAGTAGCTCATGCTGTTAGTATTACCTCTGTTCTACTAATTCCCCATTTACTCATGAACAATGAATATTGAAGCTTTGCTTGATTAAGTGTTGTGGTTACAGGACTGTTGCATATGATGTAAACTCAGATCAGTTAAGGAACATTCCAAGTGTCTGTGCCTTTTCCTCTGAGAAGAAATGGTCAGCTTTCTTGTCTTAGGCCATATTGTAAGTATTATGATCTCATATATATATAAAGTATAATATGTAAGTATATATTATCATATATAAACTTTTTTGTTCTGGAACTCTTTTGGGGCATACAGCTGTTCCTCTCCAGGATTCTGCCACTCCTCTGGAATGGCACCCTTCCAAAGTCATGCTTGTGTTCAGCACTTGATTGGTCTGGTTGAAAACTGTCCTGTAGGATTTGTTTGGCAGTTAAATTGGGTCTTGGGCCAGTGCGTCTTCCTTGACAACTGATAGGTGTTTTTCTTCCTTCCACCTTCTCCGGAATGACATAGTTGCCGAGGGTACATTCGATAACCATGCCAGTGCTCAGGGGGACTGTATTTTTGGAATGAGCGCTTTGCTGGTTACTGCATTTAGCAGAGGAATAGATACTTCACGCTAGAAGAGAGGTACAGATGCCAGGAAAAATGAGCCTGTGCATTAGCCAGATTAACTTGCTAGGGTCTGCTGTGTGGTGTCAGTAAGCCAGTTGATCTGAATACTCAGCTGAACAGCTGCCCATGGTCCTCCTGAGATTAGTGTGAGAACTTAATCCTAAATTTGTTCTTTTCACCTTTCTTCAGAAAACTGAGTGTAAATGATCACCAACCCATACAAACAAAACAGATCTCCAAAGTCTTGTATTGGTGAGACTGAGGTATTTTGATTTATAAATGTGTATTGTGGTTCTAATATTAGTGCTGTATTTGTGAGTCCAGCCCTGCTATTGTGAGATTATTTGCTAGTGAAGTGACTAAAGGCAGGAGTGACTTCTGGAGTTCTGTCAGCTAGCTTCCAGCCTGAGAACAGCTTGTGCCTTTCTTAGCAGTAGTCATTTCAGAAATGTTCACTTTGTGCTGTTGTGTTCTTGCATATGTTGGAGTCATAACTTATTTACTTAAAATAGAGAGCTTCAGGAGTCATAATTAAAATGTGTGAGCTCTTCATATCCTGTTTTAAGCAACCTTTCATCACCAACTGGCAGATGGAGTTTAAGTTGATCCCTTTTCTCCTGGAAGCACCAAGTTAAAATATTTGTAAACGTAATTGAATGTTTACAGCTACAGTACAATACTTAAAACCTTACTGATCCAAAGAGGAGCGCTTGGCTTGTAAGAGTCCTTTTCAATAACTGGATGCACAAATTGTCACCTCACGTTTTTTATTTGGCATCTGTTTCCTAAGGGTGTGTCTTGGATAGTTGATTGTTTGTTTGTTTTACCTGTAACAGCAGAGTCTTCCCATTTCTGTGTATTTGGTATGAGCATCCTTGTTTGATAAACTTGAGACCAGTTGACAGGCAGCCTAGGTCTTGATCAGGAGATGCCTTTCCTCTGTCACAGTGGACTCCCAGCAGACAGCTGCCGTACATCTGGGAGACGCAGACCCTGCATATGTGATGGAAGGGAGAGATTCCTTCCACTGTTGGGGTTTTGTGGTAGAAGCATGAGGGAGGAGGGGGGGGGAATAAACAACTGAAGGAGAACAACTTTGTTTGACTTTCAGTAGCTGGCTTGGGAACAGAAATTTCACAGGGGGGAGGAGTTGAGTGCATTTAAACCAAAACCAAACACGGCCTCTTCATTCTGGTTCCTCTGTGTCTCTCAAGGAAATGGTGAGACTTCCCCAATCCCATGAAGATTCCCCAGACAAATCTGGCATTTATCAAATTTAAAATTCTTCTGATAGTTTAGTTTCTTCTTTTACTTGCTTCATAAGAGCCTTGGAAAATGTTCGTTATTTAAGACTTCCTTCCGTGATTAATAATGGCATGTGAATGTTTAGAATTTTGCTGGGTGCCAACTTAAGTAGGGAGAGCTGCTCAAGCAGGGGCAGTTTTTGCTGCAGGTACTAATCTTTGGAAATGTGGTTCTCATGACTATTTTTTCCCCTTGTGTGGAGGAAAATCAAAACCGTGATGTGCATCTCATGCATTGTTTATTGTGGCACAGAAATAATGTACTGTGTTGTCTTTCAAGCCAACTTAAATCAGACTGTGTGGCACTGAAATAGCTGCAAGAAACTTCCTGCTAAAAATAAATCAAGATCCTTTCATTTCAAGTGCGTTCACTTCAGCAGTCGGTTTTGATTTGGGAGATTCCTGGCAGATTCCTGAGGGAAAGGCACTAATGGGTTTGGTGATGTTGATGGAACACGGGATTCCAGAGCCTTACTGCAGTTTTATTTGTCTCCTGATGGTGGCTTCTTGTTTGTCAAACCATATGCTTGTCTAATGCCTTGATGTTCCTACCTCAAGCCACCTAGAGTATCTGCAGTTTCCTAGAGAAGAATGCTCTCATTTGTTATTGTAAATTGTATTGTTAATTCCTTTTTTTTTTTAAACTGTAAACAGGGACTTAAGTTCCATTACAGACTCTTGGTTCGTTTATCCCAGGTCTTTGATATGCATTTTATCAGTCATCTTTTCTCTTCTTAGCATCTCTTGTTCTGCTAGCATCAAGACGACTGCAGTTACGTTGTGTCTGAATTGATGTTCCACGACAGAGATATTACAGGGAGCCTGTTACTCGGGTGGGCCTTCTTACCGACCTTTTTCCTCACACTGAGGAGATCATCCATTGCTTTGATTGTGTTGCTGTAAGCATGGATGTGCTCTTGCTCAAATTATTCCTTTCCAGAGTCTCTGCTGTTTCAAAGATCAGCATGCATTACTTTGCCAGCATGTAATTCCACATTATATTGTCAGCATGGTTATAGAGCTTTGCAAATTTTCAAGAGCTGATATGCATTAGCTACAGTTCATTATCCAAAGTAAACAGCTAGTTAGCATACAGCAGAGAGCTTCTACAGAAGACAAAAATACACCAAAAAGTGAGTGTATCCCCTTACTTGGCTTTAGTTAACGCTGTGTCGCCTGCCTGTGTTTCTTACTCCAGTACTCATTTTTTGAGGATACACAGGTTCTATAGACTCCTTTCATTTATACGCTTGTTATCTTTAAATGGCTTTTGCTAGACTGTGTAGCAGTGGCTCCCCAATCTTCACTAGCTTATGTGGAGCAGTACTAAGCAAGTGAAATGCTGCTGGCAACAGCATACTTCACTTTCCTTCAATGGTTTCAGTCTTAACTTAATTTCCTCAGGCAGCAAGCTATGCCTACAGGGAAGGTAGACTCGATTGCCAGCACCATTAACTTAGGGTGTTTCTCCTCCAGCTCTAATGAGAGACGGTGCCTTCTCTAGCACTACCATGAGGAGGCAAGTGCCCTGTTTCACAGGGATGTAGGCGAGAACCTGTTTTTCCATGGCCACTCAGCACGCAGCTGGGCAGGAGGATCAAATACCAGGATTGCTCAGCCCTGCATGCTTTGTATTGCAATCTGTTCCCTTACTACCACTTTTTTCATCCGGGGGGGTCTCATACAAGGTCAGAGGGCAAATTACCTGAGCTGCTCTGACGCACAAACTCAACCTCCCTCCTGGCAGTGAGGATGATCTAAGGTTGGGGTTTTAAGACCTCCTATTCAGCTTGGTCCCTGAATTTTGAGGTTGCCCTGGAGCACCACAGGCCCTATGAAACACAGATCACTCAGCACCTGAGAACTTTCTTTCCTGTAAATAAAGTATTCTTGGATCTGGCTGACAGGCTTGGGCAAGTTCCCTTGCGTAGTGTTGCCCTACCAGTGGGCTGGATTGCCAATGCATGTAAGTCTTAAGGATGAGATTCATACTCCTGACAAAGGAAAGGGGTGATGGAACTTGGCATTTAGAAGGAAACCTGTTACAAGGAAAGCCAGGTATCTTAAATATACATTGGCAACTGAGAACTGAAATATGGTGATTTATTGCCAAACCTATTTGGCAGCCTCTTTCCAGTTTAGGCTTGTTTGTTATCAGATACTTGTGAACGTAAAATGAAATCACATACGATTGACAATTCTCAGCTAGTAGATTCCAGGAAGGATTTCTCTGTGTCGTTGTTGAAGGCACAGTTCTGTGCATGGGCTTCTCTTGGAGCTGCTGCAAATGCCACTGTTAAGCTGTTTAAGTAACAGCAGTGACTGTTACCATCTGACAGCATGCTCGGTTATCTTCCTGGGGCATGTTTTGAGAAATGTCAGCAGCAGCTCAGCATTTCCCTTTGCAGGGACTGGATCTGTTTCCAGGTGATCTCTGTGTGAGGCTGCTCGACCCACTCTCCCATCTCCGGGGGCTCCATCAGCTGTGATCCCTGGTGAAATGAACAGATTATCTGAAAGCCCTCTCTGTCCCTGGAGCTCTGGAACAGTTATCTTGGGTCTACTGTAGTTTTTAAGCATTCTGTGATTCACTCCTTCAGAGAAAATAGGGACATCTAAACGTTTTCTGATCCAGACAGGTGCTAACACCTAGAGGAGATCATGTACCAAGCCTATAGCGTCTAGGAGCGACGCTCATGAAAGCGATCTCAGCAGCACTCCCATTTCCTGCCTGCCAGCATTGCTTGTTTGAGATGATATCAGTGCCATAGCAAGTGCTGGGTAAACAAGATGATTGTTTCTGCTGGATGATCTTAAAGCCCTCCTAACTGTCTGCTGAAAATACTTTTCCATTTCAAGGAAATGACTGTTTTGTTTGTGTTAGGAGTCAGGAATGGGAAATGACGTGAACACTTAACTGTTTCTCCTGGTGTTTTTAAGAGGAAGCATATTCAGTGTCTTGGGTCTTATTTCCAAAGGCATTCAGTGTTTTCCATAACCCCATTAGGTAAGTACTAGAGGTGTCTGCATGCATACATACATAATAGACACACACCCCAGAAAAATATCTTATAAATCTTGTGTATCCACCTGGTAAAATTTTACTACTGTCTCCCTGTGACCGTGCTGTAACAGGATTTGATATATTCCCCCCCACAGGGCTGAACTGAACCTGTCCTCAGGTCTCGTTATCCCATCACTGGAATAAATCTGTGATTATACAGTGTTCTGTAATCTCCCTGAAGCAGAAAAGTCAAAATTCACATTTGTCATGCTTATTTTGCCCAAGCACCAGTTTTATCTGCATCTGCTGAGCTACACTGTGCATTTAATCTTTTTTATCTGTGTATTGCTCCTCATCCTTGAAAAAGAAATGGTCCAATGTTTTAGTCTTTTTAGTTGCTGATAACTTTTTGTTACTGATTTCTTTGGTCAAGGTGTTTTTCTAAGCCTATCGCTTCTCTTTAAATCCTTGAAAACAAACGCTGGCAATCTGGGTCTCCCTTGTCCTGTCACCTCACTTTGCAAGTCTTGTGCGTGCACTGTCCTGCAGGACTAAGGTGCCTGCAGGTGTCAAGACTTGGTTCTCTCTCTTCTGTGCTTTCGCAAGTGCCTGGCAAAACATGATCCTGGCCCATGACTGGAATGCCAGCATATGAGGGGGGAAAAAGGTGGTTTCGTGTTTTGTTTTGTTTTTTTAATCAGCTTGGGCAAAATAAAATGTATATCTTAATACATAACAGCCAGGCTAACGTGCCATGTGGCAGTTTTATCTCCCTAACGTCTGTTCAATTCCCTTGCCCTTCCCCAAAAAGCAGCAGGTTAAATAACCTCATGAAAATCAGAATTAATAGTGTAGGTACTTAAGAATAACAGCAAAGCTACAACAACGCAGCTCTACAGTGGCAGGAAAACACTGTGACCCAAACATGATCTCAGTGTTGGGAGGCAAGCACTGTGTCTGCAGCACAGGCTCTAGAACACAGCGTTCTCAAACCAGTTAGTAACTTTTTTTTTTTAAATGAATGTTAATGTTTGACTTTTCTTTATCATCTGACGCTGATAGATGACACAATCTCCATTCTTCTGAGAATCAGACTAAGGTAACATTTTATTGCCCTTTAAAGACTTACTTGTATTATATATAAGAAAAAATGTACAGTGATTAACAACTTGAATTCAACCTTTCTCTCTCTTTTTTTTTTTTTTTTTTTTAAAAGCAACACTGTTACCTGCATGGTTTTTTTGTACTTCCATGCATAAGCAGAAAAGTGACCCATAACATGCAGGGGGAAGGAAGGTTTAATTTCCAAACTGCTTTTTATACAGATCAGAGTGTATTATATAGGCTTCTTTTAAACAAAGATTTATGTGTATGAATCAAATGCAGTAATAGTGACCCTTCAGTAGAAATATTTTTCAACTTAACATCTCGACAATGAAATGTCAAATGAAGGAAAATGCTCATATGAAACAAGATAAAAGTTCACCTAGATTATAAAACTGGAATTTGAGCAGGAGTTTCTGATACAAAAGAAATCCTTTATCTTAGCTGGGGGGGAAGGGATGGTGTAGAGGAATGCCTTTGTTGTGACACTTAGTTTGGTCTCTAAAATAGAAAAAATGGTGAATTTTATATTACTGTGTGGTGTGAGTTCAACTTCTGTTAATGCCACTTAGTTCACATATCGCATGCATCCCTAAGAAATGAAAGGATCTGATTATAGAACTTGTTGTTTATTGTCTACAATTGTGATACAAAATGGCTGTCGCAGGAATTATTTCCCCAGTTAAGAAAACGAGCGCTCAACAATATATTGGTAATGATGAAGTAAGGAATTTGAGAATTGCTTCTTCACCTAAAATTCATGGTTTATTTCATAGTTTCACTGATGGAATTTTTCATTTTCTTCAATGATTAGTCATGACTCTCATCCTTCTGGTATGTATACAGAAGTGTTATGCACCAGCCTCAGCATGTACAACCACAAACCAAATGAACGTTTTACATAAGACAGTTTGCTTTTATAGTGATCACGCACTGATGTGAACATAGACTAAAAATAACAAATGTTGCTTTAATAAGGATTTTTTACAGTAGGCATAGATATAAAAGTTTTTCAAATTATTTTCACAGGTATCACTGAACATTTCATAGCTGTCTGTTACAGAAGCACCGAAAAGTGCTTTGAGTCTTTCATTTATTATACATAGTTAAAATATATTACACTTCTGAAGGTATCTTAAATCACTGAACGGTTTTGCTAGCATCTTAATGAGCCAAATGGGAGTAAAAGGCAGTCCACATTCATGATGTGAATATACAGTAAGGTGTTTGACATCCTATTAACTCATTGCTCATGTTCTCAAAATAACCATGGTGATGAGACCTGAAAGACAAGAATTAAGAACTAAACACTATAATTTCACTGAATAAAACATTGAAAGACAGTTTACCCTGTCACAGGCCAGAAAATAAGGTGAAAGTACATAAATACATGCAGAATTTATATATACACTTCACTTAAATATTAGAAATATTGCTCCAAATTTTGATGTAGTCAAAAACTGTGTAAAAAAAAAAAAAGACACTGAAGTGCAGTATATCTAGTAACTAAATGTCAAAGAAGCTATAAATACTCCAAACAATTATTGATCTCACTATGGGAAAATCTTAACATTGAGATTTTGACTTGTAAGTGTAACACTAGCATATAAGCTACCAGTTTTCATGGGGGCTAGTCATGGGCAGTGTAATTCAATTGCTGAACCATCAGTAAGGCAGATTAGCTGAAGGCTCCAAGACATTTTTGTTTCTGCTCTCTGCAGAATAACTGATCAAAGACTAGTTTTAGACAAAGATGTTAAGCTTCCTTGTCAGTCTGCATAGGGAGCTTTCTACAGAGTCTTTGTTGTGACCTTTGAAGAGGGAGGAAAAAAAAAAAGAACTGCTCTGATAGAGGTTAAAAACAATTAAAAACAGATGAAAGCAGGAAACGTGGGGCTAATAAACCTACTCATGACACACTGATAAGTTCACTTTAATTATGTGCTGATACAGGAAAAAGTACAAATCTGCAAGTTCTTAGCCATGAGTTACACGGCACAAGGCAAAGAGGCATATGGAAAAACATAGGGCTCCTTGAATTCCAACCTTACGTAACATCAAAATAGTAATTTATCAGTTCTTAGGCAATCTCTCTTGTAGACTCAGATGATGTTAATATAACAGCATTTCACTGCAGAGAACTTAGCTAAAGCCTACAGATCTCACCATGGATAAAGAAATTTCTGAGACTATTCTACTATCCTACCACTACATGCTGATTTAACTTATTTACTTTATAAAGATTTTGAAGATAGAAGCATGACAGAACAGAGTTGTAACACTGCCTTCCATTATATAAGCAATTCATCCATTAAAGAGGAATTACAGTTCAGCTATTTCTTATGGTCTGTATTGGCTTAGACAATTAGTACTACTACAACTGCTGTAGGCCTTTGCTTGGATTATCTAAATCATCGCAGAGTAATAACAGAGGCTTCTAGAAGCTGCTACAGGACAGCCTATACCACTTGTACAGGGACTTTCAGGCAATAAAGGGTTTAACTCATTGCTGTAAAGCAAATACTTCTCAGATATCATATAGCCCAGTTGGTGTGGTATTAACCTCCCTTTTCAATTAAATGCTACACAATCCAGTTGTACTTCGTTGTGGAAGAAAGTGGTTTCATCTTCTCAAGAGCAATCAACTTTCTACATGAGCAAGAGTTGCACACAGAAGGATCTTTTAATGAACACTAAAAATGCTGCTACCAAAGGAATCAAAACCTGTAAGAACTTCACAGTGAATCTAGAAATGGGTTAAGTTGTTGCAAATAGATAAAGTCAAATGGTTTAACACTATAGTTAGCACCAGCAGGAACTGGAGTAATTTTCAAAGCTAGAGATAATTTTCAAAGCTAGAGATAAAAACAAAGCAAGGATTAGTGCAAGGTCCTGATCTGAAAATACATCACTATCGGCTCAGGCAAAGAGCGACAAGTGAGTTTTCAAACCATTTCAGCAGACTGACCTGCATGAGTCAGTCAACTGAGTGTGCGCATTAACCATTAAGAACTTGCATCTTTTCCCATCACTACCTCACCTCTAGCTATCAGTTTGAAGCTGCCTAGCTCGTTTCCTTTAAATCCTCATTTCTGCCAGGTAGTGGGACAGGAGAATTGAGTTTAGTGTGACTGTTCTTCAAATCTGAAATAGTTATAGAAAAATAGTCATAACAAATGAAATGTGCAACTTATCTATGCTTGCTAATTTAGGAGCAAGTTACAAATTGGGAAGAAGATGGTAGCGGTCTCTTAGGAAGGGTTTACAACAATTTATTTCTACACATTTCAACTGCTTATCAAGAAGGTAGTGAATAGAGCCTTTCAGACCAGCTCATCTGGGTTGGAGAGAAACAAAATAACAGAAGAGATCTAGGTTCTGCAATAGAGTAACTCTCCGTTTCAATATAAGAATAAGAAACAGTATATTCCATTCAGTTTTGCTGGCAGATGACTACAGTTGGCCAGTCATCAAATCAAGGTGAAATTAACATTCAGGGGCCTGTATATAATAAGTCTCAACTAAAATCTGGTCTAAAATACTTACGATAACTGATTTACCCTGATATCACTACAGCTGCAAGTTAAAATATCAGTGGAGATGAAAAACAAAATGTAGTGTGGTGCTTTGTCTCCATCAAGTTTCCTGCAGCCAACGGCAAACACAGGAGAAGTTTCCCAAATGACTGGAAGTTGCAAGAAAACATTTACAAAATCCAAAATACTTACCTAAAACATAAGCAGCTACTAATTTTTGATTCACACTTAAATGGAGGTAGAGAGGCACCAGGGATTCCATTTCCCCCAATGTAGGTAGCATTAGTGCTGCAATACACACTATTCCCAGGAAGACTGTTAGTAAACTAGGTCCCGACGAGGCAGTTCTGTTTTCTGAAAAACAAGATAGTACCAATTATAAGGAACATCTAACCAACATAAACATTAAATATTCTGCAAAAGTGTTTGCGGTACATTCAAGCTGTAATATCCTAAGATTTTCTTTTCCCTTTGGAGTGGGTGGGAAACAACTCTTAAACCCACCCTTCTGAACCTTCTGCGTTTTGCAGTGGAGAAGGCTGCTTCCTGTTCTGACACTGGAACTTGTTTTCACATGACTTTCCAAACCCCTCCCTTGTGGAGGAACAGAGCCTGCCAGGCCCAGTAGCTATGTATACACACTCATGACAGCTGGGTGTTTGAGCAACACTTGAGGTTTCACCACGCATCCTGACTCCATTCCTTGATATGTTCCTTCAGTGATTAGTACTCAGTTAGGAAAGAACACCTAAAAGAGCTGCACAGGCAGGTAACTGCTTACATCTCTAGAACAAAACTTGGCTACAGTAAGAGCACAGGTTCTTGGGCCAGACGAGTTCCCCTTCCTTCTCTAGAGGATTCAAGGGCTGCACCTGCCAGAACCAGTTTATATGCCACAAATCGGTATTATTTGAATCTTACTGTTAAAAACTGTGAGAGCAAACCACTCTGACAGTCCAATATCACCCAAATAAGGAAATGCAAACTATAGATGAACTGTCCTTCACAGTCTTTATTGCACTGCAGTTTAACAGCTGGAACCTACCCAAAGGCACACTGTGTAATCTTTGAAAAGCGTTGTTAACATGTTAGCTGAATACCTCTCACCAAATTCTTAAGACCCATTGGAAATTAGCCAATGTTTTTATCAAGTTTTTCTATCCTCGGTGACTAGCAATACGTGTCCTATTTTAATTTTATAAATCTGTTATTTCTAGGTTGCAGGTTATATGCAAAGACTGTAGTTGCTTCGTTTACTGTTTTTCTGTAAGCAACCAACATAATATAGTCAACGAGGTTTTTAAGCAGAGAAATAGCATTTGGATTAAGACCAGCATCAGATTGTTCAGGATGGTTTGAACCCTCTGTACCAGAATAACTATCATAGTAACATTTTGTTCTGTGAACCCAGAGATCATTGTAGGTTTGCTTTAACCATGTATCCCACTAATACCTATCTTGAGTTTAAAGTAAAAGGTGTTTCACTAGCCAACAAACTATGTATAAACAGAGAAACAGTTTGGTTTTAACAAGAGGTACACTCTCAAGCAGGTTCATCTATTTTCTGGAATTGATTTTTGTTCTTGTCATGAAAAATAAAATAGTGACAAGAATGTTATAGTATAAATCAGTAAAAGTAACAAGAAGGTAGACTGCCAAGTCAAGAAGAATAGGTTTAGATTCAGTTCAGGTAAAACTTGATACTTTTTATATCTCCCCCTACCATTTCAACTTAACTGTTAGGTTCAGGTTTTGCTCAAGACTGTTGATTCACTTCCTCACATATGAAACATGCAAAGAATTTTCAGCTAGTGACTGTGCTTTTCTGTACTTGTGAGACAGACAAAGGAGATCGCGCAGAACAAGGACCACTTTAGAAGATATTTTGGCAATATTTTCTGCTCATCAGGAAATGGAGGATTAAGGGTTTGGAACAAACTCAGAAAGGGCATATGTTCTGAAATAGCCCAAGGGAAAAAATAACTGCCACCCTTTTGCAGCTAAATTCCCATTGGCTGTAGCAGAACTTCTGCACCAGAGGAATAGAGGATGTATTCTCTCTCCAAGGCATGACATGCAAACATGGGGCAGCAAAGGGTCTTGATTAATAAAGACAGCATAACCAGAATTGCTGTAGTTTGAGTTCTTGGGCACTATCATGCCCCAGTGATAAAGACAGCAGTCTTACAGGTAAGAAAAGGAATTATTTTCGAATTTATTTTAGTCTAGCCTTTCTAGTCACTTGAGCTACTCATAACTGATTAAGAAGACAGGAGAGGTAAAAGATTTCAGCTACCTGGTTGACACAAAGTCTGCTCAAAAAAGACACTTTCAGCCAGGTGTTCTTTTATTCGTTTCTCCTCCTCTTCCTTTTGTTGTTGTTGTTCCTTTGCAGATGGAAGTAGAGTAGCAATAATCTCCTTTTTCCCTAATGCTTTCCTCTGGCTCTGCTCAGACACTTGTAGACGAAATTTATCTATCACACCGTAGTAAGAAGCCCGAACATCTCTGTGACGAATCACACTGCAGAAGAAAACAACATTTTCAAACAGAGGAACTAATAAGCAGCACGTCTCCTGTGGAATTACGTCCTACATCCCAATGTTTCCCCTCTTTCCTCCCCCCACAGATGCATTGCAATAGTCCAGATCCCCATTACCTCCTCCATCACTCAATGTTCTTGAAGATTTGATCTTGCCTTCTCTCTCCCCTCCTTATGTTCGCTCTGGTTCCCAAATATATATGCTCCAATTGGCTGGCCAAAAAGAACAGTTAATTCTTTATCTCAAGCACACCTTTTCCTCAATCTGAGGCCTAGCTGCCAATTTGCACGAAACCTCAATTATCTGAAAGATGCCTCCTCCTTTATCAAAGTTGTTTGACGCTGGCCAATGATTTTAAAAGGTACGGGGTAACTGGAGTGGACAGGGAAGAAAAGAAGAAAAGTACAACTGCCAAACACTTGGACAGGTGATGGCAAAAGTCTGGCTTTTTGAGGAAACCAGGCTCAGAGCTTTACAATTATACTTTCTCAGAAGCAAAACTCATTCCCTCTACGGACAAGAGTCAGCTAGATGTAAAGAATTTTCAAAATCAGAAGCCCACCATTAAGAGCATGTAACAGTGCAGTAAAAATGACAGCTACGTATTTACGTAAACATTTCTCACCTGTCTTTCAGTGAGTAAATCTGGATTTCAATAGCAGAGCTCTGTGCTGTCAGAGCTTTGCTCATCAATCTAGCTAACCTCAGCATGTTTCGTAGCCTGCACTGAAATACACGATGCTGCAGGTACTTCACTAGCTACGAAGAGCTATGCCGGGCATAGACACACAAGCTGCAGTCACAACTCAGACTGCAGGATAGACATATTCTCCAAGTTATAGCTAGAGAGTCAGTTATTTTCTTGGTAAACCTTCTCACTGTCCAGCAACCAGTCTGTTGCTCTACTGTTTTGATTAGGTTGACCAAGATGGTTTTAACAGTAAGACAGGGTTCTAGTTTTATGGCATTTCATGGAAAAAATTGTATGTGGGGCCTACAAAAGGCAATCTTAAAATAACACCGATCAAAGGCAATACAGACCTCTGAGCAGTGCTCTGCTTAACTGCCTCCTCTCTGCATTTATGATTCATTACGAAAATATGTATCTAGCACTAAAAAGCTATAATATTTAGGTTTTGAAGTCATATCAGCTCTTAGAGTTAATATGGATTCTAATTATTTTCCCGAAGTGGAAAACTTTTTTTGCGACAGGCTATTCTACATTTCTAAGATAACAACAGCTAATCTGAAAAAATACCTACGTATAAGTGATTTGGCTTCAAGAAGGTTGCCATCTCCTGAGGGGAAAAAAATGATTCTACCCTTAGTAATACAGGATAGTAGTCTTAAAATTGCTTCAAGAAACCTATCTTTGTGAATAATATATACATTAAAATGCTGCAAGAAACAGATCTTTGTGTTTCAGTCTTCATTTAAAGGAACTATATCACATCAAGGTATCTACAATCATTAACACATAGCCAGGGCTTGTAACTGGTATCTAGTTTGAATAGACTATTCAACAAGGAAACGGAGAGTAAGTCATCCCCCAAGCGAGAAGCCTGCAGGAATGTACGTAGTTTTATGTCACTTTAGAGGCAAAAGAGCATGCTTATGACAGGCTTTCAGCAAGTTGAGTGTTGGCTGGGCAACTGCCTTCACTAAAACAAAAGGCTTTTCCCCCCCAACAATCCTAATTGACACAACTCTCTGTGTATGAGAACAGAAGATTCAACTCTTATTTCTTCCTTTAACACTTACTTCTAAATTTTTGTTTCTACTCTTAGTACCATGATACTACCAACCTAAACAGAATCTTTACATAACACTGTGTTATGAGAACATGCATCTGCTGCCAAGCAAAGAGATATTTTCTGCAGACCCTTATAAACAGATACATTCTCCTGTTTCTTTTTAGAGACCATTGCATAATTGGAAGCTCTGTAGAATATCTGTTTATCTGGCAAATGGCCATACTTGCATAGTACTGCTCATATCCTAGCAGTAAACACTGCCCTTAGACAGCAACCATTGAAATGGGATGGGGGTTTTGCTGCACAAAAAATTCCCTTGGAAACATGCATATGTCTTATTTTCCTTTATTTAATAAGACATTTGTTTAAGATTACCCAAATGTAATCAAGCTTGTGTAAATGTCTGCTAGACTGGAACAGCTCACCAATACGCTGGTATATTCTGACCTCGTTTGTTCCATTTTTAGGATTATTGCCCCTGCCCACTGAAACTTTTTAGTTCCATGTTTTAAACTTCCTTTCCATTTGGTGAGTCCTTGGAATTTTCCAAACTACACCTACGGAAAACAGTCTACAGGAAAGAGCCATTCCCCAAGCACAGTACTATTTATCTGACAAAAGACAGATCATTCAATAGCAGAGTTTTTTGTATATGGCCATTTGTTAACCAGAGATTCCAGGTGGTGTTTTACAGTTTGTAAATTTCTATTCAGAAAGCTTGGTCTGCTCTTTTAGGTACTTCATACTTTCTTTAGCTGTATCTGTACATCAGCACAGAAAAAATGTGGCAAACGGAAGATGAAAAAAATTGGTCTATTTCAGCTTATATACCTACTCTACTTTGAATTATAGCAGCCTACAGACCCTATACGTTATTGTGATCATTTAACTGGCCTACTTATTTTCTCTGTTACTGGGTTGGGACCTGACAGAAGAAACAAGTAAAGGGGAGACAGAGAGATCTGAGACCGAGAGAGGCGGTTGGGGTGAAAGGTAGGCAAAAGTACCTTTATTAAAAATGGCCCAGGAAAGTGTGCTCAGCAGAACTGCATACATTTTCATTTTGCCAATCTGCAAACAAATATTTCTCATAAAGAAATCCCTACCCTGAGGGTCTTGCTTTTCTTGTTATTTCTAACAAAAAAATACTCAGGGGAGGCTCATATTACTCTCACTGCTGGTTTACAAACTATACGACAGGATGCGTTTACTAGCATTTTATTTATGCTTCAAGGCAAAATTAAAGAAGGAAATATCTCCAATATTATAATACCTCTGCCCTAGAGTGAAAGCCACAAGAATACAGGAGATTAGGAAAATATTATATCTTTATCCAACTTAGTTTATACTATGCATGCTGTCATTTACTACCTCTTAAATAAGAAAAGAAATTAAGATAATCAAATGTTGTACATTAGGAAAAAAAAACCCAAACAACCAACTTTTACTTACATATCAACACAGCACTGAGGCTTCACTGCACCAGTAGCATCAACCACCGCATATTTATTTGGAGTTGTACAAAGAACTGCAATGAAAAGGACAGTAGTGGTAACAAATCATGAATTAACACCTCATCAACTTCTTCAACAGGTATACATAAAGACACAAGTTTAGTTTTGTCACAAATATGATTTGTTACATGAATTATAATTGGACTGTTCAAGATCATCAACTAACCCTTAAACAGAACTTAACCTAAGAAACCCACCTTTGAATTTTAAGGCAAACTCATAGGGGTTATATAGAGTCAACACCTGCTTGTGTGTTGACTGGTCATCTGCATAAAATATAAGTTCTGTAGGAAAAACAAAAACAGGAAGATTTCCTTCCACTAACTCTGGCTGTCTTTTTTGTTGCTGCATTGGCACTGAATCCTCCTTGCTGCTTCTTGTGTTCTTATGATTTTGTATCCTCAGAGACTTCAGTTTTTGAATCGTTTAAGAATTCCAAAGCATTTTGGCAATTCTAAAAGAAAAAAAGGGGGAAAAAAGAGAAAAGGCAAGAAGATTATTTCCATAAGTCTATACTAAACTGAGGCAGTCAACAAAGGTGTAAAAATATAAAACATGATGCTTGGTTATGAATCTACCTTTACTTTAGTTCCTTCAAAAATACGGAAATGGAAAAAATATTTGCATTGAGTTTCCATCTATTTAACAAACTGCTATAAAATAAATGGATAAGCACTTCTTCAGTGTATCGTGGCAGCATTTTGGGGTCCCAGTCCATGACTAGGATTGCTTATGCTGGGTCTTTGCAACACAAACCAAACAACAACAAAAAGATATCCCATCCTTGCCTCAGGACACGAACACTTGAGAAAAAAACAGAGCAGAAATGAGGAAACACAAAGATGTAAGGCAGCAGTAGTCACCATTTAGGCAGGAATCTCTCTGCAGTGGTGACCTTCCCGGATGAGGTATAATAACTTAGGTATCTGCTCACATAGGCACTGAGGTATGTCAAATCCCAGAGATTCAGAACAAAAGAATGGGGAACACCTTCACACCTTGTTTAAACTAAACTCTTGTTACAATTCCATGGTAGTTACAGGCAACGAACTGAAAAATAACTGGGATGAATAATACCAAACAGATTTGGGATTTACTATTTGATTAAAAAATAAGACAGGTTTTCTACCACCACTGTCTCTAACCAAAGTATGACCATCGTAATTCTCCCTCTGCCACCCCCACAGTTTTGTTTTATTTTGAGTGACATACCAGAACTAAAACCAGAACCCATGACCTGACTGAGCAACAATCCCAAATGTAACTCATAAAAGAAAATTAAGGCCAGACTCCTCAGCACACATACCATTGACTTTACACACTACAGACAGAACAAAGTGAAACAGCTACATATATTTCCCCCCCCAAGAACGTCATATTTTACTGTAGCTCCTATAGGTTAATTATCAAACTGAAGGTGTCCTTTGAGGCTTAACTTTATTCTAGAGTAGAAAATAGTAAAAGAACAAAAAGTCCCTACTGACTCATCAGCTGTCATTTCCACTTCCAATGAAGCTTTATAAAACAAGGTGCATTTCAGCTGTTCTGCAGTCTAATAAATTGATTTGGTTGCACCTTAAGGAATTTAGTGTCTGATCTTTCTAGCAGCGAATAGCCCTAGCATTATGAACAATCAAAAACAAATGCTTATTTTTCCATTCTAAACATCATGATGTTCACATTTCCAAGCACCAGATACATGTTTCATACTTGAAACATGACACAAGTTTAGGTGTTCAGTAGAGTTTATCTGTCATATCTTCACATTTACAGGTTCTAATTCTTATTCACAAACTAAGCTTTTAAATTTATTTATTTTTTCAAATAGCAAATCATCTCTGTAGAATTTAAATTCATGGCTCTCACTGGTATGTCTTTCCCCAAGATCCAGTTTCTTTTCAGAGCACAGGTTTGTTTCCACTTCACTGAAATGCTACTAATAATATTCTGAAAACAAATCCCCAATGATAGTGTTCCAAGTTGATGTTCTGCTACCTTATTAAGAAGAGTCTAGAAAAAGACATAGCTCTGTAAGTGGCAATTTGGGTTCTGAGTGCTTCTTAGAATTTTGGTGAATCCCTTTTGTTTCAGAAGAATTAACAAACTCTGGATTCACTTTGTGCAGCAAGTGTAAGCATTATTTCTTGAACAAGTTTGTTTACTATTGCAAAGTGAGATTCATTGTTCCATTCAAATATATTAAGACTATATATATGAAGAGCTAATGTGGAAAAACCACCAGCTTGCAGGAATACAAAATAACTTCTTTTGAAACTTCTCATAGGCAAAAGACTAAGATTTTTATTTTTTTAACAAAAGTTAGCTTGATGCAGTAAGCATATGTGGAAATCTTTGGTTCCCATACATATATACACTGCATACATTATGTGTAACAGAAATACAGGCAATCATTGAAATTAGCAAAAGGGTTTTTTTCCTAATAAAGGTTTTAAACTACCATACAACCAACAGCAAGCTACTGCTAGATATTTTTAAGTGACCATATTTAATAAATTTTTAAAGTATTATTTATAATAATTAATACTATTTTGATGCTTTAGTTTTTTATTTAAACACTGCACATGTTTCATTCTGACTCCTGGCATCATACCACAACTCCAGTTTCTTCAGCTCAGCCAGCGGCAAGTGTTTAGGTGTCCAAAAACCCACAAATCACAACATCAGTGGAGGTATGGATCACTAAGCCTATTAACAGGCTCATTTTTCTTATGCATCCATTGAAAACGCAACACGCAAACCTCCCAGGATTCCACAACTTGCAGGCGGAAAGCCACCAATCTTAAAAAAGTATATCCCGTTATTGCTTCCTTTTCTTATTTAACTTGGCTGGATAAGAAGTTACCACCCAAACTGGCAAAAATAAAACCTGGCAAACCCAGGCCTATAGTAGACATGCTTGCTGACACAGCAGTGTCATTCAGGATATAAATTTCTGGATTTCTAAGCAAGCAACCAGCATCCTTTCTGAGACAATAATTTTGACTTAGAAGTCACCTTGCTGGGATATCTCACCAAGTGACATCAGTAAAAGCACTTTTCCCAAAGACTGCATTATAAACTATACATATGCTGGGCAGATTCAACAGTTTAGTACTAACAGCAGCACACCTTTCATGAAGCACTCATCAACAAGAAACTGCAAAGACTTTTACAGAGAAAGTCTCTACTTTCAGAACTTCTCTGCACAGATTAACCCCAAAGCAGTACTCACGTTCAGAATAAGGCTACGCAGCTGGCTATGTTTGGCACTCCAGCCAGTTCATTTAAAAGAAACTTGGCTGCCGCTCTTCTACACCATGCATCGCAGCACAGCAGATTCTCACCGCAATCACTAAATTTTGCAGTCAATAGTCACCATGATTACTTGCAGAACATAAACGTAAGCACATGCAAATCTGTGCAAAACCGAGATCTGTGGTCTCAATTCTGTGACCTACACTGCGCAGATGGGCTTCTCCTGGTACCGCCAATGAAACTCCTCGCAGGTGCAGGAATCTGTCAAATTTAATGCTCATTACAGGACACGGGCCAAAGTGTAACACCTGAACAATGCCAGCTTGCTTTCCAACGCTCTTTGAAGTCCAGACAAACAATTGTCACTGATATTTTTTTTTAGCACAATAAGGATCTTTCCTCCCTGAAGTTACTAAATATATACTGCTGGTGTCACAATAGCATAGATCTGCCAGCGTTTCCTTTGAAATGTCTTTCTTCATAAATTTAACTTGACAGAGAAAAACACAAAGTGAAATGTAACTTCTCTCTAGGCTCACAAATAACACCACTTGTGATTTGTTTTTACTTAACAAGCATCTGCTGAAAAAATAAATCAAGTGAGGAAGTTTTTTGTTCCCATTTTAACTTCCAACAGCCTCATCACCATGGCTTCCGAGTGCATTTGTTGGTTGTTTCTTTTCCTAACAACTGCAAATAACTCTACAGAATGTCATCTGGTAAACACTTTATTCAGAAGATAACCTCTATAGTCATAGTCTCCACATTCCGCTTTTAAAAATTTTCTAATTGAAGTGTAATCTTTTTTTATTCTATCTCATGATCTACCCTCTAAATCTACACAATAAGCCTTTCTACACTATATACTCAACAAAATTGATGCCTTTTGAGTGCATATTCACAAAATTAGCCACAAAGTCTTCTTCAGAATTCCCTATGTCAAGCTGAGCAATTCCTTTAAACTACATGTAAATACAGCATATGATCTAAAGCAGATCTATTAACATTTTGTTTCTCCAAAAGTTTTTGAAGGCCGTAACGTGCACTTACGCAACTCAACGTTTAAACTACCTGCAATTATTTGGAAGAGTCATCCAACGATTAGAGCACAGACCCAGCAGCCAGGATGGCTGGATTCCATTATTGCTAACTCTGTCACTGACACTCCATGACCTTGAGCAAGTTGGTTAACCTCACCTCAATTTGCTAATCTATGAAGGCACATATTCTGCAAACTATTTAAGTAGGCGGATAGTCACATTTAAACTGGCAGAACTCCTCTGATACTTTGCAAAGCCTGGGCAGAAATATGCTACTGTTTACCTCTTTACAGGGTGATGAGAAATGCAATTAGTAACTGTCTCCAGGATGCTGTAAAATGAAATAGTCTCAGAGCGTTACCTATTAGCATAGATGACAACATGCATAAATCACGCTGATACTGACAGAAAAATTTATTAGGACCACATAATTTTTTCCCTTTATTTTTTCAAATGCTGAAAAGGTGACAGTAACAAAAAAATGTATTCAAATGCAACTAAGAGACACACAAAAGCAGGGAAAAATGAAATAAGAGCTGTGCATTGCTTCCAACCCATTCTACTATACGGCTCAGAAGAATCCTACGGAAGACTTTCAAGGGCACATCCGCTGCTATAGTCTCTATTTTCTCACATTCAGGTTGCGTTTAATGCACCGAACTGGTTGGTTTTTAAAGGCGTGTTGTGCTATTCAGTGCTACGCGGCCTTTTCCCTGTCTCAGGCCAGGTTCAAATCCTCAGCCCAAATGCCAAGATGCCACAGATTAACTGAGGAAAACACTCTTTCCTCCGAGAACGCCGGGAAGAAAGGCGTTCCAATTTGACTCTCAGAGCGCACCTACTTGAAGCCGGAGAGGCAGCAATCATTGCACACCCTTAATTGATCCTCTTTGTTCTCCGACGCGGAGCAGCAGAGATAAAGGCTGAGGCATCTGCGCTCTAACGGCCTCTCTCCACAGCCTGCGCCCAGCCCTGCCCTGCCCCTGGCGATAACGCAGCCAGCACCTTCGCACCGTCCCCGTCCCGCACCGCTCCCCCACCGACAACCTCGGAGCAAGCCCAACCGAGACCCGTCCCCACCGACGCCCGGCCCGCGTTCGCTCACTCACTCCCCCCCACCGGCCCCGGTTGCCCCGCTCCCCGCCGAACGGCCCCCCGCGGGTGTGAGGAGAGACAGGCCGGGCAGGCGGCGCCGCGCCGCCGGGGCCTCGGAGCCCGGCCGCCGCCCCGCTCCTCCTCACGGCCCTACCGAGGGGAAGGGCGGCGGGCGCCGGGCTCCTCCGACAGCGCTCCCGCCCGAGCCGGCACGGCGAGAGAGCTGCCGGCGCCGGGGGAAGGCCCCGCGCTCCCCGCCGGAGGGGACGGGAAGGGAAGGGAGGCCCGGCCCGCCAAGGGCCCCTCGCTGCCCGGCCCGGGGCCGCCTGACAAGCCGGGACGGGGGTGTCGCTCCTCCCGCCACCCCCCGCCCTGTCCCGGGGGTGGGTGGGGGGCGTCGCGCGGCGCCCCCCGCCCCGAACTCACCCCCTCCGGGGCCGCTGGGTGCGGGCTCGCGCGGCGCCCCCTTTGTCCGCCGCCGGCCCCCCCCCCGCCTGCTCCCGTCACTGCAGGTAGCGTCGTCGCTATGGCTGCCGGGATCGCGGCGGACTCTCTCCCGCCCGCCCGCCATCGCGAGACGTCACGGGGCCCCGCCCCTCCTTCCTTCCTTCCTCCCTCCCCCCCTCCCTCCCTCCCTCCCTCCCTCCCTCCCTCCCCGGCGCCATGTTAGGTCCGGCTGGCGGTGGGGCGTCGGGGCCGCCGCCGGCTTCGGGGCCTCGTTCCTCCGATGCTTCCCCGCTTCTCTGCGGGGAGGTGGCTGGGGGGGTGGGAAGGGCCTTCCTCTAGCCGGCCCGGCCGCCCTTCAGGGGAATCCCGGCGCCGTGGGGTAGGGGGGTGAGGAGCCCCGCCGGCCGGCGCTCCCCGGACAGCAAGGCGAGGGGAGGCCCAGCGGCGGGGAGCGGGGGATTTTGCAACCGGGCCGACTACTCCTCTCCTCCAGGAAGTTGGGTTTTTTTTTGAGAATAACTTACCTCATCTCATGGTTTCTGAGGCCTGACCCCTTCCCGCAAGGGTTCCTGGCCCCCCTCATGGCTCTCCCCGCCGTTGGCCTCAGGGCTGCTCCGTTTCCTGGCGTGTGCGGGTTCCCAAACCCGGCTTCGGGTTCCCGTTAAGGCGCCGCTCCGGCTCCGCGCCGTCCTGCCGGTCGCTTGCCCGTCGTCCGGCGGGAGAGTCGGCGTCTCTCGCCCGGGCTGAACGCAGGGTAAAAGCGGTAACGAGTCGAACGTACGGTCACGGTTCTCGAATCGTACAGCAGCGCAGCTTCGGTGGGGCATGTTGTCTCTCTAGACATGTTTCTGTTGTTGTTAACCTTGGTTCTGTGTTCCTCCTATTAATGTCTTTTTATTAAATTAAACTATTTGTGGGCTTCAGCTCGCTTTATGCATATCTGCTATCATGGTTTTTTCCTGACTTGGGCTTCTAACCCCTGTACAAAAAAAAAAAAATGCAGCAGCATAATCGCCACCTATGATCATCCCCAACTTTAAGATTATTAATGCAGAAAAATATTTTTGTTGCAAGTCAGGTGAATAATTGAGATTTATATTAAGCCATCCAGTCAGCAGGATTGCAAAATCTTTTGCCTCTTGCCAGACTTTACCCACCAGTGAAATGAACGCACTCCTGTGGTGAAATAAACACAGTAGCCATTAGTATTTCACAATAACATCATGAAACAATCCAGGACAGTAAGTAATATATTTTGTCTATTTAAAATCGTGGAAGACATTAAATAAAAAAAAAAATCCATTTTGCAACTTAGCCAAGATGTGTGTGTTAGCACTCACCTTTTTCCAAATACTACCTTCTGCAGGTCTAATAGTTGCTAGTAGTTCATTAACAGTTTCAAGTCTTACAGCCCCAAATTATATAAACTACAGTTAAATTATTATATATAGAAATAATAATCTTTTGTCAGAATTTCTGAAAATGTATGCAGTGAAAACTGGTAAATTTTTTTGTTTGTTTCTTGACAAGTGTCAGCTCATAGAGTTTTAACACATTTTAAAATAAATTGGAATTCTTGTTTTTAAACAGACTATCAGACTTCAGCCTTCAGGATACATTCAGAAAATTACTGTGTTTTTACTGAGTATTAATCAAATGCAGGGTCTTCCTGATTTTGGAAACTTGTTTCAGGAGAAGCAGCAGACATAAACATGCTTCAGAGATATTCAAATTAATAATAAACACAATGATCAGATTAGAAAAACCGTAATTTAAAACGCTAGGCTTAGAAGCATATTAATTAGCCAAGTTAATATTTTCCAGTTCATCCAGCTGGATTTACAGAGAAAGTTTAAAATCTCTAAAAGCAGGTTTTAGGTGTCCTTTTATAAGATTCCCAGGATTCAGCTGTGGTTTTTCTATCACACATTTAATAACATTTGCATCCACTGGCCACCTGTTGAAAACCAGAAATTGTGCTGGTCTCCTTCCTCTTCCACCCGTCTATCGCTGCAGCTTGTTTCTAGGTTATTTTGTTATTTTAAGAGCCCTGTTTTAAATTAAATGTGAAAACTCTTGCATGCATACGAGTAGGAGTCGGTGTTCTTCTGTCCTTGTTGCTAGTGCCTGATGCTTCAGAGAGCACAAACCCCACACCCCTGACACTTGTGCAATAGTGTGCCCTTGAGAGAGATTATGTGCCATCCCAGACATTATTAAAGGTACCTACGTACCATCACTATTTAACCAGCACTGATGTATGCAAAAATATTTTTATCAAGCATACCTGCTTGATAAACTCACTGGTGCCGAGCTTTTTGGTTTTGGGGTGCGCACAAAGCCTGGCTTGGCACAGTCCTACTGCTCTTCTCACTGCCTTGCCAGCATGGCTCAGTGCTTTAGGTGGATGAAAAAATTATTGAGAGGATGTATACAAGTGTGCCTGTATGCCATGTGCTGTGGGTAGACTGCTCATCTGCGATGTGGGAGATGGAGACTACTGTCATGTGTGGCAGTAACTAGAATTATCTCAGATCTGTGGGAAGTTCTTTCCTTTATCATTAGGTTATTGTTTCTTTCGCTTTCTCCTTCTCAGGCTACTTTCTTTTGCCTGAATAATTAACTATTTCTGGGATCAGAGGCAGATCGAGGTTGCAGTCCTTGTTATGATGCTGGTAGAGCAGGGAAAAGATGAGAGGAAAAAATGTGGATGAAGAAATAGTGAGAAATACAGATGCAAAGGAGTAGAGACATAAGATGCAGTAGAGAATCTGCGACAAGTTTGTCAGGTCAATTTAAGTGTGATCTGAGGTGTAAAAAAATTCTGTTCCTGTGGCTAATATTTGGTCCTCTGATTTTTTACCTACCTTAGAAACCACTGCGAGTTACCTAAAAGCATTGGCTAGTTGTCTGTTACATAAAATATTGCCTCCTTGCAGCACGAAACCTGAGACTGGAGTCTGCAGATACAGAATGCTCCTGAATGACTCTGTCGTGGTTTTGGTTGCTGTGGTGATTATCCATCTGTTTAAATACTTTATACGGGAGATTCTCAACTCGTTTACCACAGAGGAGATTTTCTTAAGTTGTGAGAAACACAGCATTATGCCTGATTCCGTAATTTTCACACTTGATTAGCAAAAAATTCCACTTTATCTGCCATGGCATAAGGTCACTGTGTAGTATTTAGATAGAGAGGGTATGGCACTGGGTTCTGTGGTCACTGCTAGCCCAGTATGCCTGTAACGTTGACACATACTTTATAGTGGTGCAGTGGGAGAGGCTGACTGCAAACAACTTATGAGGGGGCCTCCTTTAATGAATCCTCAACCTGAAGCAGTTACACAAAAGATATTGTACATTTACAAAGTCTGATAGGAAAAGAACTAGCGTGCAGACAGGAGAGAGCTAAACATTTTGTATATCTGAGTCTTACCTATAGCTCTTAATTCATTTAATACTTAATAGCGAATATTCTTAATGTGATATTTGGGGTTTCTTGACAGTTGCCTTCGCCATGGCACAACATGGGAGATCCTCTTTGACTTTGAAGTAACTCAGGAAGTGAAGTGACGTATCTGCATTTCCATTCACGCCCATGTTGTGTTGTTTTTCTCTTGTCTTTCTGTGCAAAATGATTTGAGTTTTCTTTCTAATTAATACCAATTTATAAAAAAATCTTCATAAAAGATCTTTTATTCATTCTAAAGGACCATTTTTCATTTTAAAGGACTCTCGAAAGAAACAAAATACTGCATTCAAACTACCACCTTAAGCAGCATACATGTTCTGACTTATAATAGAAGCAACAATTGCTCAACCTAAACTGTCCAAGCTGTTCTTGTAACTTTAATTCACCAGTAAAAGGTTGGCTTTTTTTTTTACTTGCTTATGTGGCAGCTTTTCAAATTTCCACCCCCCAGTGGCAGCATGCTGTATTCCCATTTTGTGTCACTAGGGACTTAAATGTTCTAGCATGTTTTTGGTTTGGGGGTTTTTTTTTTTGTGTCAGAGGTTAGATTGTTTGTTTTTATGACTAATAATGTGGACCTTGGGAGCCACATATCTAAGCACCGTTGAGGAAATACCTAGACCTCTGTTAAAGTGTAATCCCTTTCAGGGCATGTCTATACAGGAGAGTAAAGACAGCTCGGAGCTCTCTGCCCATGCTGCACACTGGCTGGAGGCAAGCCAGTTCCACCTTAGAAGTCCTTTAGCTCAGCTCTCTGCCCGTGCTAATGGGTCCCTGAGATGTGCCTATGGACGTGGTGAGCACAGCATGTCAGAGAGCCATATTTGCTGCAGAACAGATAAAATGATTTGGGGACAATATAGCCTAAAGCGTAGCTGTCTTTAAAATACTAAATGTAAACAAGGGCAGGTTTCATGCATGCTCTTTCTTGAGCACAAGGTCGGTGTAAGATCTAAGCGATTATTCAAGTCCCTCTCAGATCTTGTACTGAGTGAATTTTGCCCAAAGTATACTTGCATTACACTTCAGACAGGTATCAGGGTTCACTTTTGTGTACTTGGTGTATTACGGTCCTTCACGTGGGAGCTCCTGACACACGCCTTGCTCCATGATGCTGTATGAAAGAAGCCATAATTGAGTCTTAGACACCATGGTATTTATAATCATTTAGAAATCTCAGAGAGAACAAACATTTAGAGTTTTATAGACAGTCATCATCTTTATGAAGTGTAGAATCTATTTCTGCGTCGTCTGTAGGACCCTGCTGAGAATCTCCATTGTCCTGCTCATCAGAAAGCTGCAAACCCAGCATGGGCTCTGCCTCTTTCAAGGATGTGCGCATACATCTCTTATAAATAAGCAGTTATGGTTGTTTCATTAGACCTCTAATAACATCTCTATTTCATGTTCCTTCCAAAGATGTTTACTTCAGTGTTGACACATATTTATAATGTCATCTCAAAAGTAAGAGGCTATCCTGTCAGATTTACAGCTGTTATAAAATATGATGCTATCCGCATACAAATGGACAGTAGGAGCCTTACAGACATTTTCCCTATTATTACTGCCTTAGGAAGCAATAAAAATTTAACATTTACCATTGGGAAACACCTGCAGAGATTAAATTAAAACTAGATTATATGCTTATCAGTTAAATGTTACAAAAGCAAACTCTTTAGAGATTAACATAAAAATCATTGTTATCAAAATCTTATTAAAAGCTTCACTTAATACAGTCCATTTTGCACCTCTGCTGCTCAAGCGTTCTACGTGTGCAACTTATTAAGTCTTTGTGCAGCTGTACAGAGGGGAGGCAGGGCAACCTCACTGACGGCTTCGCAAATGCCTACCCTGATGTTTAGATTTGTCTTTCAAAGCTGACCGCAAGTACCGTTTGTCCTTCTCTTTCTGATCCTGGCTCCTCTCTGAAGGGCTCTCCACATTGCACGCTCTGTTTCTTGAGCATGGCGCCAAGGCGTGCTTCAGGCTCCCTCATGGAGTTCTGCTGGGAATTACTCTGGAAACCACCCGTCCTTCCTGCTGAACTCGTTCCTTATTATGGTCAGCAGGACAAAGACAAGGGATTTAAAAGGCCTAGAAGTTGAGAACAAGAAACTGTTGTTGCTGCTAAGCAGATGGTCTGGTGCTTAGTTCATGCAGCCTTTGGTACGTTGCAAACCTGCTGCAGAAAAGAGAGATCTGGGAGGCGAGCAGGCTGGAGTTGATCTCTGACCTGGAAATTCAAAAAGCTTCTGGTTTTGGGCTTTGCTGCCACCAACGACTGAGAACTTTACAGTGTGGATAATCTATGTGCACTGACTTGAAGAGGACACCATCAGCACAGATCCTACCTGTACTTGATTTGCACACACAGTGATTAGAGTTTATTTCTCCATCGGGTCTTATGGTGACCCCTTTGACTCAAGGCATTAGAAGCAACCTGCCACGGGCATGTTCTGAACTGTGTATGGGAGGGTACAACTCAGCAACAGTCACATCCTGAATTAACTTAAGTGAAGGCCAGCCCCCAAAAAACTTTGATTGTGGAGATCCTACTGAGTTTGGTGGATCTGGAGAATGTGACGCTAACAAAAGACTGAGATCATTGATGAGATGACTGTAAAATAACTCAAGCCATGTAGTTTACCAAAGGCCAAATTCAGAGGAGGACTAAGGAGTATCAGACCATGGTTTCCTGAAGACATTTATCCCGAAGACAAATTTGATGTAGGGGCCTTCTGGACATTTTTTCTGACCCTGTGCCACCTCCTCTGTTGTGTTGGCACAGATCTTAACACCTAATTAAGTGAATCAGGGGCGTGGAGGAAATCCAACTTAAAAAAGAAAACAAAACAAAACAACCAACAACTTACGTTTATAAAAATAGACAAAATAGTGCATAGACCAATGGGGTGGGGGATGCAAAAACAAAACATAGCCGAAGATTAGGGGACTGGAAATAGGTGGAGCTTGCTTTGCAGGGAAGAAAAAACGTCTGTGCAACCATGGCTAACATTTTAAGTAATAAGAGTTTGCTGGCCCAGCTGATTTTCACTGAAATAGGTTAGGGAGTGTTCAAACAAGTATATCCAGATCAGAGGGGTGGTACCCTATTGCAGGGCAATGCTCACCAGCCTCTGGGCAGGCTGGGGGAGGACTCTGCTGTCAACACAGCTGGATTTGGGAGGAGATACGTGTCCACAGACAGACTCCCAGCACTGTCGCAGCCTAAACCAGTCTTGCCATATGCCTCCCTCTCTAGAACAGCATGTCTCCTCGCACAGCTGTAGCGTGCAGTTTGCCTTCCCGTGTGCCTGAAGAGGCAAGCTGTACATTAGCATTCTTATAACAAGCTTTCCTTTGAGGGGAGCTAATGGACATATCTCTTAACTTCAGCAGAAGCCATGGGCGCATCCGAATGCTGGGTGTGAGCCTGCGTTCTGTCCTTTTATTTGGACAAATTACAGTATTTAACTTGGAAAGGCCTGCTCATGTCTCTTGCTTGACTTTCAGGCTCTGAGCAGAGTGAATTACTGACATGGGGATGTAAGATTTAATTTTTCAAAAATGACACACATTTTTGTATGGACATGCCTATATCCAAGATGTAGAAACTGCTTAACTGTAGTCTGAGTTTTCCAGTCATTATGCTAAGTAATTCACTTCTACTGCCACTAGAGGTATAACATTCACTTGAGCAAATACCAAAGGAAACATTTAGTTGGAAGCTTTGCCCATATTAATATTTCATTTTTCAAATAGTGTTTTTGATCTGGGTTTTTTTGGAGGCCTCAGCCTACTTTGCCTATTGCTGTTGGGCAGTCTTTCTTTGATTGAACTACAGCTGACTACTCAGGAGATGAAATGCCACTTTGTGATTAAAGGGCACAGAATTGAATGCTCATTTAAACTGCATAAAAAGCTAAATTATAGTATCAGTCATCGTATCAATCATCTGTGACTGCCTCATGTGCAAGCTTGTACCAACACATTTGTAAGTCTCATTTCACATCGCTTGTTGTTCTGGTGCAAATTTACATTTATTCTGAAATGCAAACATAACAAAATCTATTTAAAATGAATTTCCTTTTTTTGGTCTGATGGCCAACTCTCAGATATAACCACCCCTTTGAAACTCATGAAAATGTCAGCGAGGACGACGATAGCGATGAAGCTCCCATGTGTCTGCTGGGACTGGCAGGAGAATTGCTGCATTACCTGGGGTTTAATTGCAGACCTGCAGCGCCTACGCAGTCCGAGTGCAGCGGAAGGGATGGCTCAGCTCAGTGGTGGTGGGTGTTTTGAGGGGGGGAGGCGGACGTTGGCTAAATTACGCCTCGCTGCAACCCTGTTGGAGCATAATCTCTGCCTGTGTGAAGTTTGTAACCTTTCTTTCAAAATTTTCTGACGTGCTCAGAGCAAGACTCTGCCAGCTCAGTGCTGCCTGTGCAGAAGAGCCGGGGAGCGGCGGGTTGCTGTGGGAACTGCCCACTGTGCCATCGCAACGCCGCGGCCGTCGCAAGCTCTCCCGCCGCAATCGGCACGGCCCGCTTCGGCT
This sequence comes from Haliaeetus albicilla, assembly GCF_947461875.1. Taxonomy (NCBI): domain Eukaryota; kingdom Metazoa; phylum Chordata; class Aves; order Accipitriformes; family Accipitridae; genus Haliaeetus; species Haliaeetus albicilla. The sequence goes on from NC_091505.1 coordinate 17,515,462, forward strand.
TCCCACTGCATTTCCACATGCTGCTTTTCACCTCCTCCTCAGCTCTGCCCGATGAGCGCAGCCCAGCAAGACGCCGGCGTGCCAGCTCAGGAGCGAGCGTGGGGAAGGCGAGGTGACGTGAGCCTGAGCTGCAAATCTCTTCGTGGAGAGCGAGCCCCAAAAGCAGCCTTCCTGCCACGTTCTCCTTGCAGGACTGCACCCACCTCGCTGCAGAGAGAAAGGGAAAAAAACAGGAAATTCCACGATGAACGCTGGAGGGAGAGATCTCTTTCACTGGTTTTGTGAAGTTTAGTTTGTTATTTGGGGTAAAAGGGCAGCATTCAGGAAATAAAGGCATGATGGATAGATTGAAATGTCTGTTTTAATTTAGAATCCATTGCACTACAGTGTGGTATACACCGTATTTATAGGCACTATGCTACATGTCACAGTAAAACTATTTTGTAGGGAAAATATTGAAACAAGACATCAGATGCTCTCAGAATTTTTGCTTTTCTCCTAGAATGAAATTTTGACAAAATTATTGATTGCTTGAAGCATTTAATTACAGCAAAAGTGGGCTTTTGATGGGAAAGGTGTTTCCAGCATAAGTGAAGCACAGATCCTCATAAAACTTCTGGCCTAGTGCAGCCTTTGGGTTGCTCCTTTCCCCAATACAATGCTAACAGCACAGTTCGTTATAGACAACATAGATATTGCACTTGGTATATTCCTATTTTTAGTTTCTTTGTACTTTTTGTAGTAATACTGATAAATTCACTGGAGTATTATTACACTCGCAAGACACTTTTGACTAAGAGAAACAGTGTACAATCGGGATACTTTGGATTATACTAGGATAAAAGTCGATAAAGTAATACTGCTGAAATTATAGCAATGTGAGATAAAAATCGGATCCACTGAATTTATTGAGAACAACAGCACTGCTATCTGACCTTACTTCTGCCCTATATACAGTCATTAGCAAGACAGTACCATTTATTTACAGCTTCCCTCTATTGCACACACAATCTTGGGCAGTAAATTCAATTGCTGGAGTATTCTGAGTGCAGTTCACTGGAGCAGTTGTGTTTAGAATAACGTTATCAACATGCTTTCTCCCCAAAATCAAGAAAACGGGTGGCAACCTTTTATGCTTTGCCCACAATTTTGATACTCTTCCCAATGATACAGTTTAGTGTCAAGTTGACCTTTATGGTTTTCACAGCTAAGGCAACAGTTACATAAAAGGGATGAATGAGCAACAACAAAAGAGGAAGGCTGGGATCATATAATCTGAAAACTGGAACTGCCTGCATTTATACTTTACTATTTCAGTGAGGAAGGCAGCACTGAAGAGTGGTTAAAGCTGTAAGGAAATAGAGGTTCTGCTCTCATTTCTGCCTTATATTCCCTGTATTGCCCTGTGTAAGTCGTTTTAAGACCAGACTGCAAATGTCGCCTAATTTAAATTTTAAAAGTCAGAAAGTGTAAATTTTTCAGAAAAAAACCACAACCTTGTAACCAATAGTCAAAATTATGCCTACTGGTGAAGAAAAGGAGGCACGTAGCAGTCAAGGTTGATTTTCAGTGACAAAAGTGCCTTTGGCTCCTACTGATTAGACTTTGATTTCTCCCTCAGTAAATGAGAATGAAACACTTACACCATGTGAGGCACGTTGGATGTGAGTTAGTTTACATGACTATTAACAGTTGGGATTAATATTTGTCACTAAACCAAAATATTGGCAAGTATGCAAGTAATAAGAAAGCGTCACTGTTTCTTAGCCTTGCTGGTTGTTTATGCTCCCATCTTTAGTTTTTGCTGAGATGCAAAACACTGAGATACTTTCACACAAACTAATAATTTAATTATTACTAGAGCTGTATGACATGGCCATAACTATGGTTGGGTAGAAGGGTTTCACCTTCTTATGAACCTAAACTAGATCTGGGCTCATCTGGAGCGCTTCTTCCAGTCTGGCGATACTTGGGTTTAACTGGACCCTTTTCTCTTGCTCTGCAGGATTTTGGGGTGGACAACTGGGATGGTTTAAGCCACTGGGTAAAGTTTGGGTCCCCTTGAGGGAGTAGCAAACAGTCCCTAGCCTTTGAGGCCAGAAATTCATACTTTCTTCACTGAGTTCTCTGAAAATTGACATGTTTGTCTCTCCCTCCCAAGATTCAAAAGGAAAGGGAATCTGGAGAAGCAGCAGGTTGGCCTTGATGCCACTCAAGCCCACTGAGTTTTTGTACAGCTGCTGTATTTGATGTATCAGCTGCCTACTTCTGATTTTAACCGCTCTTCAAATATCTTCAGAACTAACAATGCAGCATATCAGCATACGTAAATCTGTGGGGTTTGCTAAAGCATTTTCCTTATAGTTTTATTGACCTTAGCAGCAATAAACAACAGTGTGTTCAGAGGGAAGACTGAGTTTCTCTGTATGTTTGTCGTGCTAGTTCTTGGTTCAGGATTTTTTTCCACTATTGTCTGTTAAAATTTGTTTTATGGCTTGCATGACACAGTGACTGATGCTGAAATCCTCTGATGTCTTTTGGAAATGCAACAGAAGCAATTTCCAGCCCATGTCATGGGGAATTTGCATGTTCCTGGGAATAAGAATTAAGATGAAAGCAGGGTGTGTGGGAAGACCTGGTTGTGGCAGAATCATTCTTGGCTGCTTTCTTGGTTGGAGAGCAATCACAAAATGAGGATTTTTACCAAGCTTGTTTAGATCCTCATAAGTGGATTTTGGCAGGAGGCAGGATGTGGCCACTGCCAGCTGCCTTGCTGAGTTGTGTGTATGTTCTGTACCTCTGTAAAACTAATGATTAGGCTATGATGAGAAAATAAACCTCAGTAGGAAAGAACAGTTAGCAAACCCCTAAAGTCCACTGTCCACAAAGAGTCCCATTTCTTAGATGGGCTTGCTTTATTTTAATAATGTTAGAGAAAAAGCTCCATTTTGAGACAGAAGGCATAGTGTAGACCTGGTCTATGAAATTAGATAGCACTCTTTTGCCTATCTACTGGGAAAAGGAGCAGCTGAGCATAATGCTTGCACACAGGCAGCTCTGTACAGTGTTTCACGAAAAGCTTTGAAGAAGATAAGAGTCTCATTTTGTACTTTGACAAAGAGTTGCACTGACAGCGAGAGTCTCCATGTTACACTTGCAGCGAGTACAGCAGTTTTCCGTGGCGTTGCTGCAGCACTGCCCTACCTTATTTTATTGCCCTCCCTGTTTGCCACATCACCAGCTCCCGGTAGCCGGGGGTGCTGTGGATGTGCCGGTCCTGGATCCCGGAGGCAAAGGGTCCACGGGATGGCTTTCTGAATCTCTGCAAGCAAGCTGCAGCTCCACAAGATGGGAAGTAAGAGACCAGCTTGATAACAGATATCCTTTACTGCTTTTGTTTGAAAATAGTAAACGAGTAAGAAAAATATTATGGTTGTATCTGGTATGCAGCAAGGCTTTAAATTTGAGTTTACTTACCTTCCAAGCTCTCCACATATCCTTTATTTGACCAGAAGTTTGCAAACGTGGCCATGGGAGGGTTGCAGGGGTAATTGGCTAGCAGCCTGGGGACTGTATTTAATTAGCAAGGAATGCCCCAGCCGTAGCTGCATTCTCTGTAGGAGCCGCAACCCACATAGCTACAGGTGCTGTCCTCTCTCTCCAGGCCCAGGGACTGCCCTTCTTCACACAGGAGGGCTACACGTTGCAGCTTGTGCTGCATATGGAAAAGAATATGTTTGGATATCACTATCAGAACAAAAGTCTTTCTATTTTCTGTTTATTGCTCTGCCAGTAATGCAGGCAGTATCCTTGGATTTAGGGCCCTGCTACCCTCTTATTAGAGATGAATCCCTGGTTGTCAAAACCTTGGTGGATTCACATTTTTTAACCCTCTGTTTGATTAACCATTTCAGGACAGCTGGGCCTGACTCTGACTAGCATCAGCTGCTGATCTTATTGAGTTCATCTGGAGTTTCAAGTGATTGATACCTCTGAGAATTAAGCTCAAAGTGCACCAGGCTAGACTGCCTAGAGCTAAAATACCCACAGTCAAAGCCCATTAACTTAAATGTCTGTGTTTCACTGAAATTCTCTTTGGAAGGCTGCAGCTAATTTTTCCTTTGTTGCCACTGTTCTGAAGTATCGTGCCTTGATGCACTGAGATGTAATACACTGTTATGATTTTTTTGTTGTTGTTTTTTTAAGTAGTCTGATAGCTAAATACCCTCTTTGGTACTAATTTCTAAATCAAAAAAGTTAACTTCTATATTTATGGTCATTTTAGTTTTATCAGGTGACTGTGGGTGCCTGGGACATGAGTCAGGTAAGCTCCTGTTGCGTGTATCAAAAGGTAATTTATTGTTTCAGTTTATTAAGTTATACATTTTGTGTAATTTTGGCTCCTCCTAAAGAAAAACAGGAACCTTGTTAGAGCTATGCTTCTCTCTGTGCTTGTTTTCCTTCCGATCTACGTTTTTTTTCCCCAACTACTTTTTGAAGTGTTTTTTCCTTATTTTGCTTCCGTACATCCATTCTCATGCTGTTTTAATTTCTCTCCTGTCTGTGTTCCTTAATGTGTGTGAGCACTGAGGAGAGCTGAGCATCTGGAGAAGGGCAAAGGGGCTGTGAGCTCTTAGTAGGAAACTCCAAAGCACTGGCACTGAGATACTAACCCTTGAAGGGCACGGCCCAGTATCAGGGACTCACTTCCCAGGAAAACCGCATTAGCAGGGGTGCTGAACAACTTAGGACCCCCCTGCCTTAGCGCAAGTATACCACTTGCCTTATATTTTTTGTTTAGTGTGCTCCAAAGCTGAGAATACAAGTGCTATGGAAACCTTGAGTCATCAGTAGCTCATCACAGATTTCCACTGTGCTAGACCGTCACAAGGCTTTTGTGGTCTTCCCCCTTGAATTTTTAATCCGGTTTCATTTCTTGTATACATGTCAAGTCTGTGCCCAGCACTGATCACCCACCATGTCCTTTCCCCTTCTCCCTTCTCTGCTGCTTTCTCCTCTCTTTCTTTTCTGCCTCGTTGCTGGATGGTAAAATGAAGGAGCAGGAGGTATATGTGTTGGGAGGAATGGGGAGATTGCAGCAGGGACGTGGAAGGGGGTGGCAGGAGAGGGCAGCGCTGCTGGGGGGTAAGGGACAAGCTGCCCGTCCTTGGCTCGGGGATGCTGTAGAGTGTGCATTGCGCAAGGCTGGAGAAGTGTTGGGGTGATGAATGAGCATGTTGTGACATGGGAAATAGCTGGCACAAACTCCCAGTTCAGTTGGATTTTCCTTGCAAACACAATGGGTTTAGCTGAATAGGGAATAATTGAAGTTTGAAAATGTTTCTGACTGTTCTGAAATTGTTTGGAAGAGACTTGGCGTTATTACAGCCTTTTAAAAAAAAAAAAGGCTGGGCATAATCATAATTGGAAATTCTTCTTTTATAAATGTTGCATGTAAAATCTTCTATTGCAGTTACTATTTTTTAAAAATGAAACTGAGTGACTTCAGGGTGGAGTTTCTGGGTTTTGTTTGTTTGTTTTTCCTTGCTGTCTGAGGTAAATTGTTACTTTCACTTGGCTATGGAGAGCAGTTGTTTGGTTGCCTTGTCTTTCTTTTTTTGTAGATAGTACCAAATTATTATTGGGCACTGGGGGGCTTTTTGACCAAGAATGGAGTACAGCTGCATTTTCTACCCTTTGAATATGAGATACAGAGGCTACAATTAAATACCAAAACATAGGATTAAAATTTTCCTTGTTATAACCTGAGATTCGCACTTCACTAGCTAATGCAATATTCTCTCTCTGCACAATTCTAAGTGTGGTTGCTCTAGGGAAAAGGGGGGGGGGAGGGTTTGATTGTGAAGCTCTGCCAGAAGCATCTCCTGCCCCCGGAGGAAGCCTGCTGGAAGATGGAGAAGAGCCGAGCAGAAGAATGTAGAGAACTGTTTACTGCTTGTTACTGATGTGCAACACTTGGCCTGATAGTTCAGCACTGAACGACAGGAACTGCCATGCTGTTTCCAGGAACAGCCAGTGGCAGATGGTTAGCGATGAAGAAAAAGGCCACATACCTACATACCATATCATCTTGACTTGGTGTCTCCTCCCAGCTTTGAGAAATCAGCTGGGTAAGGCTTTGAAAAACCCAAAAGTTTCACCTAGGCTACTGTGTCTATTTGCCATTGATCACACTGTCCCCCATGAATTTGTTTAATGCCTTTTAAAATCCATTTTCAGTCTCCACAACCTCCTGAGGCACCGACTGCCACAATGCAATTATGGATGGTATGAAAGAGTACTTCCTTTTGGGTGTGTTTGTTTTAAACCTGCTGCTTAATGACTTTGTTGGATGCCCCCTCAGCTTTTGTACTGCAAGAGAAAGTGAACAATTATTCTGTATTTACTTTCTCCATTCAGCATTTTATAGACTGCTATCATTTCCCTCTGCAGTCATCTTTTTTTCCCAACCTGAAGAGCTCTTGTCTATTTAATTTCTTCTTGTAGTGAAGCTGTTCTGTATCTCAGAAGATAAATGTGGGCTTTTTATTACTCCTCTCTTTCTTCTTCCTCTCAGACAAAAGTGTCAGGGAAACCTTATACAGGAATGCCATCGTTAAAAGATTCTTTGGTGCCTCTTGGTGCCAAAATAATTAGCTTTCAGCTCTTGGAAATTGCCAAAAGCTTCTGAAAGGAAGAGAAAACTTCATTCTCATAACCCTCTCCAGTTTGAGGTTGCATTCACATCCAAAACTAGGTAAGAGCATGTAGCAAGTAAACAGGAGAAGTGTCTGCATTTGAAGTTCTCCTTTGCTGCCCACAAACCTTCAAATTTAATACACAGAAATCGCGTGAGTGCAAGGAAGTGACAAAATCGGGACCTGAGAGATCAGGAAATTCAGTAATTTGGTCTGTACTGAGTAGGGTCAGCAGTGCTAAACAGGAACAAAGATAGCAACTCCAGAGAAAGCAGACTTTGGTGTTCTTTTTTCTACTCAGTCCAGAATAAGCACAATATCTTCTATCATGTGCAAATCTAAAGAGACAGAGGAGTAAAAGAGATAGCATGTTTTTATTTTAAATTTCTATGTTCCTATCTGACATAAATACCCCATTTGAGAGAGGCAAATGCAAATGTCTCCAGATCCAGGCGCAAGCATCTGCAGGGAACACCTTGCTGCCCTTTCAGTCTGGCAAAGTCATGCAGCTCTTCCACCTTGTGCCCTTTTTTCCTACCCCGTCACATTTGAGCTGACTCTTCAAGACTCTGCATGCCTATTTCTTGCTTGCTGCTGTGTCTCAGTTCTTTGGATTTCCCATTTGGTCTGTGCTGCTGGCAACACTGCTGCACTGTGCTGCCTGCTCCTGCCATCTCCTTTTTTTTCATGCCACTACACAGAGAGCTCACAAGATGAGGTTGTGTCCCTGCTTAAGCGCTTCCTGGAAACTTGTTTCTGCCAAACACCTACCAGATACTTCAGGAGGTGAGCCTTTGCTTCCTCTTCCTCATTAATTATCTTAAAAAAAAAATATATATTGAATGAAAGGATCTCTTTTATTCTCCTGTGCACTTGCTTTTTGCTGAGTTTCCTTCTAACCTCAACAGTGCTGCTTGGGCCTTTCTCTCCTCCTGTCCTGCCTTGCTGTCTTGTTACCACCCACTCATTAGATCATGTCTGAAATTAGCTTGCGGGAACTACAGGGCAGGGTTGATTTCTCTTGCCTCTTTAGTGAGGGCTTGGCACAGTTTTGAGTGGTTTTGAAAAAATAGTAAAAACAACAAAATAAGCCCTTGTGCAGCTGGGGAAACCAAGGTAGGAAGGCCAGGTACCTATGGAAGGTGCTGGTGAAGGTCTGTAGCAGTGCCAGCGAGAGCTCACGTGGCACCAAAGCTTGTGCTCCAGGTAGATAATTCTGTCCACTTCTGTAACTGTCTTCAATGACAAATAGTCATTAGGATGAAGTATTGGATTCCTTTGGGGGGAAAAAAATTATTTTGTGAAGAATGCTTATGGTAAAAGCAACACTTTTATTGCACAATGTTTTCTGTAGTAGCTTTGGGGTTTTTTTTGGCAACTAAATGATGATAAAATAAATGTACTGATGCTGTGAAAGACTTCAGTTTCAGTAAGGTGGTGATGATGATCTGTTAAGTCGATGTCGGGAATGTTAATATTCATCCCTAAATAATACATCAGATTTCCAGTTCAGGACCAGTAACTTGATTTTTAGGTGCTCTCAACACAGAGTTAACATCTCACAGAGTGGTGTCCCTTGATATACCTGAGACTGTCCCTAACTTTTTTTTTTTTGAGATATAAGGAGCCATGCCATTGGGGGGCAGTGGGTGTTCCTGGTGGAGTGAAATGATGCTGAGGGCTGAAAAGTGACTTGCAGAGCTGAAATTGGAGGGCTGAAGCTCCCTGAGACTCACACCAAGGTCTGGTTCACTTCGGATCAGGCACAAGCAGGATGTGGAGTGCACAGTCAGGTTAGATAAACTTTCTCTGTGGGAGATACTTTGAACTCTGTAAGGGAGAATTTCTGTTGCAGGCAAGCCACGTATGTAGTAAAAAATCATAACTGTGTCCAGAAATGAAACAGCCAAGCATGGCTTTCCCTTTATGATGAATCCTGTCAGTTCAGAGCAGGTCCCCAGCCTATATAAGTATTCTTTGTCATAAAATAAATGCTGATAGGTAATAGATGAAGCAATGGTGGCACAAATCTGTGTACCCTAGCCTAGGAAAATGACTTTCCTAACCAGTCCCTGTTGGCTCCAGTCTACTTAAAAATGTGTGTTTTCAGGTGTCAGGTCTGGTAACGATACACTGCGTTTACAACTCTTCCTCACACAAACCCAGGCAGAAGGATGTAGTTTTCCTGAGAAGAGGCAATTTTTTAGTCTCTTTATATTTTACCTCGTAGAATGTAATAAAATCCAAATCCTGCTACTTTGCACATTCATTTAATTCATATTGTTGCTTTCCACATGGCTAATACTCTGGATTATTATTTTTTTTTATAATGCCTTTCATCCAAAGATCCCAAGCTGATTTGGCCCAATTCCCAGGTACAGCTTAGCAACACTTAGCATAAGACCAGTAAAAGGAAGTAACAGGGAATTTCACGCGGTTCTTGGCTGGCTGTCAATTCAAACGTACCTACAGGTCAGAGCATCCCTGGCCTGTGAGCCCCTGCTTCCCATGGCTGTGACAGCCTGGTGCATGTCTCTCCTGTCTCAGATAGAAATCCCTCTTTCTCTTTCCTATCTCTTCCCCTCCACCCCCGAACAAGCTCTGCTGTCTCCCAGCATTTATGAGAGAGAAATGATAAATCTTTATGTGGGGAGAACTTGGTGGGACATATAGGGTCTTGGAGCTGGGTGACTCACCCCCTTAATCTGCTGTTATTTGCCATTTGATCACAAAGATGCACCAAGTGGAAGCACACACTTTCAGTTTTGTATCTCCCTGCATATGCATAGGTATGTGCATGATTTTAATGTCTTTTTCTCATCTTCATGTCTTGGTAAAATTTAGCAAACTGGAGAAATGAGTTACTCTAGAGGGTTTCAGTTTCTTTTTCAGTAGTCAGCATGTTTTTCAAACTTTTATTCTGAATGTTTTTCTTCTTTGGAGAGAGTCTTGGACTTTGAAACCAGCTCTCATATGGAAACCCTTGCCTGTTTGGAAATTTGTTCCAGCTTGTTTTGCTGTTCAAAGTGCTGCTTCATGGATTCATTTTATGCCTCCTCAGAGACATTTTGTCAGAATTTTGCTTATCTACCATTATTGCAAAATGATACACCATCTTAGGCAACCAATCACTTCCTCATCCCCTTTTCATTGGTCTTTAAAGCAAAATAGAAATTAAACTGTGTCTGCTGTTACGCAGGCTGCGGTGATCTGGCTTTCACCTTTGGACCATGGGTGGTATTAGCTGTGCTCACATAAAAACCTTGCAGAAAGAGGAAAGGTACTCTGTACCATGCACAGCAAAGGGTTAACCCATGTGTTGGGGAGATGGGGAGAAAATCATGCTGGCTGGACTCTGCCTCTTTGCTAATAGGCCTCTTTTTCTGAAGTGCATGGAAGACAGATGAAAAATCTCAGAGTTGCCTTGAATTATTTTCCTGAGCACACAGCTTTCTCTTTCTGTGGTGAAATATGACAGTTATAGTGTAGTATTTATGCACAGTCAATAAATCAGCAGAAAACGTGCTGCATTCAGGGCATGTATCTGTAGTCTGCTCCTTATGCTTTAGCTGAAAATGGAATTCTTGAATTTGCTGAAGACTGCGAAAAGAAATTCAGGTGCACATCTCCATGGGAGCCTTACACAAAGTCTGACGGCCCACAGTAATGCAGGATCTGCATCTCAGCTTCTGTTACTGTCCTCCAGTCTGTGAACCCAGACTCCCAAAAGGCAGCGGAAAGACAAGTTTTGGATTAGACTCCCAAACTCTTGCTTTAGTGGAATGATTGCAGAAAGGAGATGGAGCAAGTGAAAAGGGCAGAAATCTCTAAGGGGTGAGTTACAATTTTGTGGAAGTTTGTAGTGTAGTTACAAAATAGGGAAAAAAAAAAAAAAGTGCTGCTGAGCAATATCCTGGAAAATACTGGTTTGCTTTTTTTTTCAGAAGGGGCTGTGTGACACACTGGCAGAAGCAGCCTGGCCTTTTCTAGTGTCTGGCTTAAGAGCAGCTAACTGCTGACGGGTGAGAATATTTAGCCCTGATACAGCACACAATATCAAAGGACTTGAATTTGCTCAGCTTCTGCCATCTTGAATATAATTCTCTGTATTCTTGCTCTGCCGTATAGTTACTGGAGCTCTGAAGGAGAAATTATTTAGCACAGTTTCTTACCTTTCATACTGGAGTTCAGCTGTACACATTCTTTATGTAAATAGGAGATTTCATCTTTCTGTGAGGGACAGTGGATCTGTGGCTGGCTAAGAGCTAAACACTGCTGAATGCTCACTGTGGTACTGAAAATTGCATCTTGTGTGGTGCCAAGCAAGTCCCTTAGCTCTGGTAGCAGCCCTTCTTTCTGTATGATAGGGATAATATCTCCCAACTCACGGGATGGATTAATCAGTATTTTTATAGTAATTTAGCAGTGACCATTATTGCTTTGGCTTGAAGCCTTTTAAATCAAGCAGGAAAGTCATCAGGCAGCTGTATTACAAGAGCAAGATAGGGAGCCACAGAACCAGAGGGCGGTTTGAAGGGTTTATCTGTTGATACAGATTTTTCAGGAGATAATTTCTGGCTAAGGTATCAACCATGCCCCAAATTCAGATGGCTAATTGGTGCCAAAGCTGACCTCCTTCAGTGCCTGAAGGAGCATGGCTAGTGTCTCACAGGTATATTGCTTGTTCAGGTCAGAAAGCAGCTAGGTGAGAAAAAAGTAACAGATGAAGCAATATAAAGGTGTTAAGAAGAAAGGAAGATTGTTAGAGCTAAAATCCTGTTAGAGGCAACAGCTTAGACGTTAAGCTGTGTAAGGACAAGGAACAGAAAAATAATAACTCATCAGCAAAACAGGGAAAAATACCACTGATCTGTTTGGTCAGAAATTGACTGAGATTATTCTTCCAGAATTATGTTCCTTTTTACTGTGGGATAGAATATCTACACAGGAGCTATTTCAAAATATTTAATTATAGGAGAGCTTAATCTGCAGTAACTGTTCTGATTAATTTCCCCATAGAGACAATTTCTTTAACTATTGCAGTTGAAGAAATGTAGATGAGTGTAATTTCAATTAAAAACCAAGAAAAGTTTGAACTTTATAGATGTAACAAATGTCTGCTGCCACAGCTGCTAGGTAGTCCGCACTGCAAACACAAATTGTATGGAGGAGCAGTAAAGAACCACTCACTCTAGCTGCATTCATGCACATTAGCAACCGTGGTGTCTGTTATTTTCAGGAATTAAAAAAAGTCTCATTAAACTAAATAAATGTCTTGCATTGTGCCCAGAAAATTGCTAGACTTCAGCTCTTGTGGTGTCCAGCAGGAGCAGGCTCCAAAAGCCAAAATCCTCAACAGAGAAAGAGGGAGAGTATGTGAACCCTGCCTGCTGCTGCCCTTGGAAAGGTCAACCTCTGAAACAGGAAACAAGAGGGTTTCATCTTGACCTTTAAATACTACATTTGGATGTGAGAGAAGTGGCTTTTAGGTATCTGGCAGTCTGGAATAATAAAAAAAAAATACGGTGAGGGTATGAACTTCTAATTGTTTAGCATTTCCTATAGTCTGACTTGAGGACGCTGTAGGACGCAGGGCCTCTAGGTTGCCAGTTTGAATTGGCTGAGGTCAGCTGGAGTCAGAAGTTAGTCTCTGATCTCATCTGGTTGATGTGAGAGAAATGCATAGGTGGCCTCATCAAGTTCTCGGTGCTGGGACCTAGCAATATTAGCTGGCATCTTCTACCAATAGTTTAGTTTCCATTCAGTCCTTAGCAAATCTATTCCTATCCAGGAGTTGTCTTTCCAGGCTAACATGCAGCAGTGCAAAAATACGGTATCTGCATTTTTCTCTTATCTATCGATTCAAATCCCATTTCTTTCAGTCTGGTTCCATTCATGTGCACTAATCACTTGCATAAAAATATTTATCTGTTTATCCCTCCTGGCATTTCTGCTATGATTGTTAAAATTCAGAAACCAGGCTCACAGTGGGACTTGCACATATGCAACTTATGGAGAAGGCCTGGATAATGGAATGGAGTCTCCAAGTTTGACATTATTTGTTTTCAAAATGAGCTGCTTTTCAACTATTGTTTTATCCACTTTTGGTTCACTAAAATGAAATAATTTGATAATGTTATATGAAAAACATTTGCAGAAGCTAAGGTTTTTGAAAATACAAACTTCTTTCTAAAGGCAATATAGAGACTTGCCGCTGTCCTGTATCCAGATGTTGGGGTTTTTTTTGGTGACAGAAGCGACAAGCACATCCCTAAATTAAATGAATTTACACCTCCAATTATTTTGATCAAGATGGGTAATGCTACCTTTACAAACATTAATATTTTGTAATGCTTTGTAATGGGGATTTTAGAATTCACCTGTGGTGTTGTGAAACAGCAGTATCATCAAAATGCTTTACAAAAACAGAGCGAAAACTGAAACTGACTCCTTGACTGTTTTTCAAGTGAATGGCAAAAAAAATCCATGGAAAAAAGCCTTTCAATGTAAAAGCAATGGAAAATATTATCAGTTTCTTAATTATTATTTTAAACTAAGATTCATGTTGACAGTGCTGCTTTTGTGTTTTTTGGATTCGATCCTGGAAGCAAACAAGCATTGGGGAGCAGACATAGTGCTAAATATTTCCTCAGCCTCACTCCACTTGCCCAGTTACAGTCAGAAGTAGCTGCTGGGGCCTGCGTATGCCCAGGGGCCCATGCCAGCACAGTCTGCTGCTCAAGGGCTGAGGCCTCACTTTTTTTGCCTCAGAGCAGGGGACCTTGATCCCTTCTTTCAGATGGAAGCTTTTTTTCCTCCCTTTTTCACCTGAGTGGTAGGATATAATGCAGGGTTTTGCCACAGTTAATTTGTTGCCGTCCTGCCTTCATGCAGGTGGGGTGAGGAGCCCTGCGAGCACCTAAGGACGGGGCCCCACACCCAAACCCGGCCGCTGCCTTCAGAAGATGGCCGTTACCTGACTGGAAAACAATCGCACGTGGAGGGCTGAGGATTTAGTGCTTAACTGAAACCTCTGAAGACCCGAAACGGAGCGATTATATCACCAGGTGATTAGCTGAGCTGCTTCGCTCGGTTCCCCGGGGCCGGCCTACAGCTCCTGCCCGCTCCCCGGCCGTCGAGAGCTGCCCGGCCTCCGAGGCCGGGCCGCGGCGGGGGTAGGCCGCGGCGGGCAGGTGTGAGTGAGGCAGCCGCTCGGCCTGAGGGCGAGTGCGCGCGCCCCAAGGCCGTGTGCTGACTCAGCCGCAGGGAAAGGCCGCAGCGCCGGGACGGCTACCGGGGGGGGGAGGGGGGGCACCGCCGCCACCGGGCGTTCTCTCTCCCTCCCTCGGGGGAGCCCCCGCGGCGGGGCGGGGCGGCCCCTGGGGCGAGGGGCGGGGAACCCCGCAGAGGGGCGGGGCGGGGTGACAGGTGCGGCGCGCGCGCGGAGGGGTCCGCCGGCGCCTCCCGCGTTCCCTCCTCACCCCGCCGCCTCCCCGCTCTCCCCCCCCCCTCACCCCGCTCCCTCTCCCTCATGAATATGCAAATGCGGGTATAATTGGCAGCCAATGGCGAGCGCGCTGGTCACATGGTGCTGGTGGAGGCTCAGGGAAGAGAAGTTGAGTCTCGGCGAACACAGGCAGCTCAGTAACGAGCCGCAGCGGCCGCAGCCGGAGCCGAGCCGAGCCGGGGCGGGCGGACAGGCGGCCGGCCAGGGGGAGTGAGCGAGCCGCTCTCCCCCCCCCCCCCCTTCCCTCCTCCCCGCAGGGTGCCCGGCGGGCCGGGGCTCTGCCTGGACCATGCCGATCCTCCTCTTCCTCATAGACACGTCCGCCTCCATGAACCAGCGGGCGTATCTGGGCACCAGCTACCTGGACATCGCCAAGGGCGCCGTGGAGATCTTCATGAAGGTGAGTGCGGGGCCGGGGGGGGGGGCCGCCGCCGCCGCCCCGCTCGCCCCCTTCGCCCGCTCACGCCGCTTCTCTCCGCTCTCTTCGCAGCTGCGGGCCCGGGACCCGGCCAGCCGCGGCGACAGGTACATGCTGGTTACCTTCGACGAGCCGCCCTACTGCATCAAGGTAATAACTCCCCCCCCCGCGGCCTCCCCGGTCCCCCCCGCGGCCGCCCCGGCCCCGCCGCGGGGCCGCCCTTGGCGTGGCGGCGGCGCGGCGCAGCCCCGTCCGGCCCGGCGGCGGCAGCAGCAGCCTGTGAAGATGGCGGACATTTTGCTTTTGTATGGAGGAGAGAGGCTGAGGGCGCTGCTGAGATGGAGGAGGGGGGGGGGGGGAGGGAGGAGACGGACGGGAGCGTGATTCACCGCCCCGGCGTGCCGAGGGGGGCGGCCGGCCGGCCGCGCTCCGCCTCCCCGGCCGTTGCTCGCCCGCCTCCCGTGAGGCGGTGGCTCCGGCGGGGGCCGCGCCTTCTCCTCAGCCCTCCCCCGCGGGTCCCGGCCCCCTCTTGCTGCTGTTTTACACCCCCCCGTCACGTCAGCGGAGGGTCGCGTCCCGGCCGGGCTGCGGGGGCACGGGCTTAGGGCAGGAGGCAGCGCCCTCCTCACGTCTGCGGGACCCCCGGCTGGCAGCGGGGAACCAGGGGACAGCCGCGGAGCGACCCCCCCCCCGCCCCGCCACCCTCACCGCCGCTGCCGCCTCCGGCACGGCTGTGGTTTTGGGGACGGAGGCACCCGGGGCTGTTCTCCGCCGTGTTGGGGTTCACCCCCCCCCCCCGCTGTGTACTGGAACCCGCACCGGTTTTGTGTAAGGTGCGCGTAATTCCCACTCGGGTAGACATCTCCGTGCAGGGTTGTGGCGAGCTGGACATGGAGTCCGCCTGGCTGGCTTCTCTCGTCCCTGTTTTCTCATTCCTCAAGATTGAGGCAAGTAGGGCCATGCCATTTATCACGTCGACTGTGCCACGAGGTTATGGCAAGAGGAAAAAAAAATTGGGGCTCTGTGTCCCTTATACTGTAGCCTTCAACTTGCTGATAGAAACGTCCCACTTAATTTAAAATATTTAAATAAAGCATGCCACAGAAAACAGCATTGCTGTGGGGAAGCTTTAGAATCCTCCTGAATAGTCCTGGATTAGGACTGTATTTGCCATGACTAGTATAGTAGTTATCATAACCATTGGGCCTTAGACCCATACTGTGGCGGCCAAAGAGGTTCATGTAAAATCGCTTGCTAGTCGTCCCAGAGAAGAAGAGAGAACCCTCTCTAGATCCCCCAGTTAAAACTTCTTGAAGAGAAGTTGTAAAAATAACTGTGCTCACTGATGCTGTCTTTGATAGTGAGGAAACT
Organism: Haliaeetus albicilla; assembly: GCF_947461875.1. Taxonomy (NCBI): domain Eukaryota; kingdom Metazoa; phylum Chordata; class Aves; order Accipitriformes; family Accipitridae; genus Haliaeetus; species Haliaeetus albicilla. The sequence continues at coordinate 17,531,456 of NC_091505.1, forward strand.
TAATTATCAAGAGCTATGCATCTTGGCTCCTTTCATCAACAATATATTTACACAGCTAAAAAGTACAGCCTGCTTTCTGAAGTGACAGGAGTGATTTAGTGAGTCAGTATTTATTGTTTATTGCACCTTTCATTTTCTCAGAAGAAGGTGCGGAAGTCATCCTATTTCTGTGAGTTGAAGCCATCCTCCTTGAGTTACAGAAACCTACTATCTGTCAAAAAACCCTAGGTCTGTCTTGGAGAGTGCTTTTTTTTGGTTGGTTTTTTTTTTTTTTTTAAATGCGTAATGCACACATCCTTTTCCCCATCCATGTTTGTGGCTGGATGCAAAACCCAAATCTTTGTCATGCAAGCATTAACTAGATTTCTTGTGTGAAGAGTTTTTTCTCCTAGTCGTGTGTCAACTATTTTACAAGTAGACCTTTCTTAAGTTTGAGGAAGAAACCTTTCTGCTGCAGTTATAGCAAGCAAACTGGTGATTTAATAAAAACATTACTCTTCTGCTGGAGGTCTGTGTGGTAATGCTACAGGTTATTACCACATATATACTCAGATTTGCTGAGGAAGATCCTTATGTTTAATGAGCCTCTGTGTACATTCTGATGTACTAATGAGCATCTGACTGTGTTCCCAGTTTTAGTAAATAGTAATTGAAATAAATGGGACTGTGTGATACCCATCACAGTATTGAATCATGTTTGACATACAGTAAATAGCCAAAGGAGGAAAAAAAAAAAGTGTTGTAGTTCTTGTAACTTGCTAATGTCTCTTCTTAGAAATTTATTTTTCTACCTTTAGCATGCTGACTTTTAAACTGGACCTTAAACAGTCTTAAAATATTTTTTCAAAACTTAGTAACTTGTGTAGGAACTGGCTGCAGATCAATACATTTATGTTTATAATAATTATGGTCACAACTCCAGTTCAGCTATTACGTAAAGACTTCATGGCATAAATTAGTGTGGTTAGGCTGTCATCCTGTCTCTTACTGGAGCAGAGAAAGCCTTACAGCAACAACAATGTTTCTTCCCCTGTTTGAAGACATGTTCTCAAGACCTTTTACTGGTATTTATGATACCCCTCTGTTGTGTTTTCTAACAACCATATAGTTACGCCAGGAAAACTTTCTGGTCTAGGCTAGGTTCTGTATGTCTTGCAAAACATGTTGTAAAAGAAATAAAATTTTGTTTCTTTGCTAATGCTGCTGTAGTTAGATACTTTATCTCTCTTGATTTAGAGAAGGAGAAAACAACCTTGACAAGTGAATGCATTTTGCAAGTCTGCTTTCCAAGTATGTGCGTTAGTGGCTGCTTTATCCTCTTGTTTTCTTTATGATTTACCCTAATTAAATTATATAATCTTACAGATAGTTTTTAAGGTTACCAGTGAAGCAATTGAGGGAAATAATCTTGTTGTGGAGTTGAGACCACCCAGGAGAGGTAGAGGCATTATGGAACTTCAGCTTGGAGCAAGGGTGCCTGTGAGATGAGTGCATTGTTTTTGTTTCAGAATTCATTTACCTGTAGCTTTAATGTATTTTAAATCAGCAGTGCTGGTTCACTTTTGATGGACAAGAATGTCTCAAGAAAACATCACACATGTGGTGGTATTCTGCTAAGTGAAAGGATCCTGCTATTGCACAAAGATTTGCTAAAATCTGTGCAAGTAAGATGACGTTTTCGGAACTGTCTTCAGCGTAGAGAGTTTGAAATTATTTACGAGACCTATGGTCCCTCTCCCAGTCGCTCCTGTTTTTAATTGACTGCTCATAGCTCTCTGTTTGTGCCACTTACTTTAAAATGGGATTACTTAGTCTCAGTTTGCAGTGTGGCTCTGCAAAGAACTGTGGTGGCATGTATCTAAAGAGGGGGCAGGGTGCTGTCCTGGGAAGGTGGGGACAGTGAGATGGGGATGGTAGGAATCTCAGTTCCATTCCCACAGCAAATGCCTCTGAAACCTCATCAGCTGTTTTGCTCGTGTTGGTTACGTAATGTATAGATGGTGATTTGTGGCAGTAATTATGATGCAGGCATTTACAACTCTTGCTTTGCTTCCAAAATACTCTCCGATAAGAGACAAATATTTAATATTTTAAAAGCATATTATGAAATGTATAAACCTGTAGTTGTCAAATCATGTGATCCTGTATAGGTCAATGGAAAGATACCTGTAAGTTCTGCTGAATGTTGGGTCAGAGTCTGATTTTATAGACTAGGAGGCAAACATAGTATGTTACTTTCTGAAGTAAGAATGTTCAACCTAATGTTTATAGTGTGTTTTTCCTCCACTGTTTCTAGATTAAAATGGTAATAGGATGCTGTCAAGTGAGTCTGTCTTAGGTTAGTGGCATGTTAGCAACATTGAAGTGAGCCAGTCCATTGTGGTTTTGGGTGTTTGGCATGCTTGGGAAGCTAACGATACCTATAGTAAAACTCCTTTGTAACCAGTAGCATGTGGCAGGTGTCTTTACGTAATATTAAAAGACTAGTGCTTAAATTTAGGTACTGAAGGAATTTATTCTCCCATGTGTATCCTCTTCTCTGGGTGAGAAAAATGGGTTTAAGAACAGCCTTGTTGTCTGGCACAGTATTTGATGTTCTTGGCTTTCTAGCTAAGATAAATGCATTATCTGATTCAATGAATATGGTACCTGACATGTCCATGCTTTGAAGACTTTATATTCATGGATTGCTAGAACCCAGAGCTTGCTCCATCCCATCTGTGCTTTGACCTGGTGTTGCAGTACCTCTGAGCCTTCTGTGCCAGACCCACCCTTCTCATCCCTTTCTGCAAAACATGGCTGATACCGAATGCATGGGAAGGAGGGTGAAAACAGGCCGAGTGTATTACTGACAGTTCTGCAGAGCATTTACCCAAGCTCCCACAGTTTGTGGTTCAGAGACCCATGCTGAGGGTTGGTATGTCAGTAATGGTCTTCTGTGGCTTTTTCTGTGTATTTGCCCAGTTGCTTTTTTTGAAATCATGTAAACTTTTAGCAACCTCAGCTGCTTTCCCCCCCCCCCCCCCCCCCACTATCAAATATATGTGTTTCTCTACACCTAAGCATATGCTGTGGGATAAATGGACAGAATCTTCAGCCATTTTATTTGTTTTTTCCTGAAGTAGTGGTGCTAGAGTAAAAGTATGGGGAGAAGGGAAGAGTCTTCTCACCTGCCCCCTTCCCCAAACTTTTCCTGTTTTCCAGTGATGCAGAAAAGAGGGAGGTAGGTTTCACCAAGATCTACCTAGATTTCTCTGTTAATGGAGCTCATACTGAAATCCCTGCCTAAAAGGAGTCTTTGAAAAGGAAAGCAAGGTTTAGCTCTTTGTTGTTTTTTTTCCATTCTTGATTTTTGTTAAACCTCACATCCTGTAGCGTGGGGTCTGCTTGCGGATTTGTGCTGCAGATGGCTATTTCAGGCCCAGACAAAAAAAACCTAATGGTGGTCTTATGTGAAGTTATTGATTAACCGGACTGCCCTGTTCCCTTGTGACTGATACCTGGCTGCTGGCAGCGATGTGGCCTTTCCTCAGTGCTTGAGGAATATTATTTGTGATGGGGTCACAGAAATATGGCTTTTGTTTTATGTTCCTGTGAGACTCTGTAGTATGACCTTCATAAATGAACTGGTCACAGGTCAGAGGACTGAGAGAACTTAAGTTAGGTTTACTCTGCCGAATCTGAAATTACATGTATTTTCCTCTTTCTGTTATGTGTTATACTGAATTCAAGAGTCAGTTGTGACTGCACTGTAAAAATAGGCTTTCTGAATTTGAGTGCAGAAATATGTACGTAGCTGCCTGAGAAGCAGCTCAAAATCCTTAATACAATGTATGTGAAACACTTTACTGTTTGAGAAATGCAAACTGGGACTGATAGATAGGATGCCTTCCAGTTCTGTTGCTGTTCTTGCTAGTCTGAACATAGGTTTCAGTGCTGAAGAGGTCTCTTGTGGAAGCAGCCCTTCATGATGGACTCTGAGCAACCTCTTCTGTTTCTGTGAAATTCTTATAAGGAGTTGAGCTTGATGACCTTTGATTTTGGTGTTGGATTGGGATACCTTAGAGGCTGGAATAGGAATTTGTAGAAGGCTCTTTTAAGTGTCTGTCAAAGAGTACTTACCATATGTAAATAACCTGTTCATTTATGGTACTAAAATAGCGCTTCGAAACTGGGAGTTCATAAGGTCAGACTCAGGGAGACTGACTTTATCTCTTTTTTTTTTTTTAGTGGCACAAAAGCTTTTGCCTGCATTTTTTTAATTCTGCTTTCACACAGAAGCTGTGCTGGTATAGAATGTAACCAGTTACCACTGACTCTGCAAAGAGGGGTGGCAAATGAATAGGCTGTGCTGCAAAACAGAGATGTCAGATCTACTTGTCTGTTTCTGGAAGAAATGAAATCGGAGCTCCTGACCCTGAGCTGCAGGGAGAAAGAGAAACCCAGCTGTGAAACCTGTTGGGTTTGAGGCAGAGATCTTCAGGAAAGCTGCCTGAGGTGATGGGAAATGCGTGCGTTTGTGTTATAACTTTTGTCAAGGATGAAAAATAGAGGAATATCTAGTAAGCTAACCTGTAGCAAATCCACAGAATAATCTTAAATTGATTGGGCTTTTACAGGAACCTTGAGACACCAAAACCCATCAGTTTTACACGTAAAAGGTCTGGCTTCTGGCAAATGCAAATACTTGGTGGTCTGACCTGCGCTGTGGAAAAGGATGCATGAACAGCTGGAAATATGGTTGAAGGTTTACAAGTTGGTAGTGAGGTATGCAGGCAGAATTGTTTGGTGCAAGGCAGATAGCAGCTGCAGGGGCAGGAGGGAAGCTGATAGCCGAGAGATACAAAAGAGAAAGAAAACTGAGGTAAATGGGAGAGGCATATCTGTCTCTCCAGATACGCTGTACATAATGTATAAACTTAGTGAACCTACTAGCCAAGCATTATTGGAAGGATAAAAAAAAAAACCAAACCATGCAGAATACAGTACTGAAGAACTGGGTGAAATGTAGGTAGGATATGCAGTGTCTGTTATTGATAACTAATTCAGGAGACTCATGTTCTGTATTTGTTTAGCGGAGAGAATAGCCATTCCTATTTTACCACCATACACGTTTTGAGTCAGTCATAGCAATACTTGTATTTCTGAACACTAACATCTTCCATTGCCTGTGAAGTACTCAGCACACCTCTCCTCCAGTCTTGCAATACCTTTTCCACTGTGCTTGGTTCGGGTTTTGTCATGGAATTTGTGTTTTTTCAGAAGGCTGGCTTTCAGCATAAATGACTGGCAGGTTGAAGCCAACAATTGCTCTTCCTCTGTTAAACACAATGAATTTAAGAAAAGAAACAGAAGCCACTTAATTGTGTAAGGAGCACTCTTGCAAATCCTGATTGTCTAGTTCTTGTTGAGGACAAACCAAAATCATTTAATACTGTTTTGAGAATCCCCCACAAAACAGTTTTTACCTGCTCTTTTCTATTTAATTGACTATCACTTAGGTCTTTGGATGAAGGATGTGTGCTCTGTGTGTATGCATGCAAAAAGGTCTTTTTTTTTTTTTTTTAAGCATCTATTTTGGAATTAGACAAGTGAGGCCAAAGACAGTTAAAAGGTTCTTGTTGGTGCAAGTGGTAGGTTTGTATTTTATATACTGCAGTGCATGTCTCTCAAAAGATATAAAAGTCTGAAAATCTTTTTTACTAAAAACTTAGGAATTTCCCTGTAGCAAGCATGCAATAAAGTGTTGTAGCTCCTTTTAGCTTATAAAGGTACTAAATGCATTCCAATAGAGAGCATCGTTTAAAAAGCACATTCCCCTTCCTGAGAGGCAACATATTGGGTAGTGTAAAGCACGTTAAAATGCTTTTAAACGTGCAGAAGCATGCTAGTCTTACTTCTTTCTCCCTCTCCTGAGTGACTGCTTCTTGCTGCCTGCCTTTTGTTTGTGAGGTGTAGTGAACATCCTTTTGCAGGAACTGGTGTAATGAGGAGAAAGCACTATACTAAGGAATTTTGTGCATAGTAATGTACGTTTCCCTTTTAAAAAACCAAACAAACCAGTAATGAACAGAGTGATTCATTCTTCTAAAAGAAATAGTTTGGGGCATTCTGAAATTGAGGTCTCTTGTAAAAATTCAAGTTTGTGCAACAAGAAGGTGATTAAGTTTTTGAAAGGAATTGTTTTTAAATGGAAGGGTAGTTCAGAATTTAACAACTTCTTGATAGGTATGATGGGCCAAACTCTGCTTGGCTGTAGTTTTTATCATTAGTTTTTGGAGTTAGTTAAATACTTGAGCTTGTACTTTCACCTGCTACCTGTGTTCATGGGAAGGGAGAGCCTGTGTTGCTAGGTTAATTCTTAATGAAGATATTTTAACTGGTTCTGTTTCTACAAGAATCTGCAAACTAAAAGCTTGCTTTTTCATCCAAAGTGTGTTGCTGCTTCGTACTATTGATGAGATGCCAGAGGCCTTGAATGGAAATCAACATCTGTTGTTCATAGCCACTGTAGCAATTTATTTTTTCATCTTTCTCTTTGGTTCTTTATTTGATCTTGGACACATTCAAAGATGTAAGCCCTTAAGACTACAGGATAAACTAGACAAAAGTAGATATGTTTGCACTAAGAGGCTTAATTCATCCTCAGTGCAAAGGTCGCTTTTATTTTAAAAATAGAAGCTTAAAATGTGGAATCAAACAGTTGAGTTGGATCTCCGTAGCTGTATTTTTTTAGTGAGTTGTTCTGTAAGAAGGAAGGTGCTTTGTGAAGTTGGTGGTTCCTGCCACGTGTAATCTTTATTGGCTGCCTCCTTCTCTTTTGTGCTGTTAATATTTGAGTTTCACACGTGGGTTTTTTAAAAGATTTCTTTTTCGTTGGTATTTACGGAAGAAGGCCTAGGCCTTGTAACCTGGCTTTGTGGTGTAGCTAAAAATATGCACAGAATACTTCTGTGATTATCTTGAAAATGGGCATTTATTCTTTTTAAACTTTAAAATGGAAAAACTAATATGGTGTTAAATGGTGGTTGTCTCACACTGTAACAATGGAAAAAGGTAATTAAGGTTGCAGACACTTCTACAATGTTCATCCTTGCATATTTTTCAAAACAGCTTGCCAGAAAGAACTGTGATTTTCAGCAGTGGTGCAAGAATGTTGTTCTGAGCTTACTGTGAACAAGAAAAGACAAAACTTAGTGCTGTCTCCTACAGTGTTTTTATACTTCAGACAGTTGAAATCAAATGGGAAAAATAATTTCTGTACTGTGTGACTTGTCTTCTGGAGATCAGTGCTTTTGGAGGGGAGAGCAGTGTGAGTCCAAGGGCCCTGTGAGAACATTCTGGATGTCTCCAGTCTTTAGCAGTTCTCTTCTTCACCTTCTATATTTTGAATGCCTGTATCCCTGATTTTATTTAATAATGTAGGCTACAAAAAAAATCAATGGAAAGAGCAGCTGCTGCTCTTCTGAATTTTAAATGCATTGTTATTTAAGTAATTCACTGTTGTAGATTTAGAGTCTTGGAATTTTTTCTTCCTTCTTAAACTTTATTCTTACAGTGTACCACTTAATATGTAACTCTTGTGCTTCTACCCCCCCAAAAAAGTATAGCAGGTAGTAATTTAAAGGAATCTTTTGCTTTGTATTTTCTTGCTAATTTTAGAATAGTTAGAAAATAGTTATGTAGTAATCAATTTCAGCTGTAAGCAGCATGCTCTAGGGTTAAGATTTTAGTAGGGTGCCAAGGAAAAAGTATATTCTTGTAATGTGACTTGATTATTATGCAGATCAGAATCTGTGGTTGCCCATAGACTTGTATTGATCTGTATATTCACTCTGCAGTGTTTGGAAGACAAAGTTTCTTTTGGTGCAAGATCTGGCATTTACAAGTATCTCAAACTTAAACGAGTTATTAGCAGACAAGTAAACCAGAGCCCTGTTTTCTTTTAAAGAGCTTTTTTTGCTTCCTTATGAGATTGGCCCTTTAGTTACAAAATAATATTTTACCCAGTTACTGTGATTCTTTGCTTGGGCTCCTATGCAAACTCTCCAGGAAAAGCAGCACTAGCAATGTTATTCTAGGCTATAAAATCAATGCTTCAGAACTCCTTAATTTTGCTTTTTAAAGATGAAGATGATTGTTGATTTGGCTGTGTTTTCAGAGGTGCTTTTAAATGCTTAAAAGTGTAGAATAGTATTTTAAAAAAACCCCAAATCTTCATAAGATCGATGTTGTTGAATGGCTAATTTGACTGCAAACAAAGATCTACAGTGTGGTTAAGCTGGTGTTGCTATGCTCTGCTTGTAAGTGAGAATAATGCATTAGTATTGGTCTTCATAGCGTGTTACCAGTAGAGCAAGTAGGTTTTTACTTGACGGGGGAGGTGTTAAACTCTGCTTTGTGGGAAAATCTGTGTCTGTTGAGCCAGAACACTTGGTGCCTTTGGCTGCTGCCAGGCGTCCTGATGGCGTGCTGGCTCGCAGGCTGGGGACGTGGTGGGCGCCCTGGGCTGGAATAGGGCCTGGCCTGCTCCTGGGAGGCAGGCAGCCTGCAGGCCCTGGAGACTCCGTGGGCATAGTCTCAGGCCGGCCAGGTCCTCGGCGTGACAGCACGGGAAGAAGTGTGCAGGGTGCTGCAAGATAGAGTGAGGCGGTGAGTGCCTCCAGTTAATCAAAAGAGCTGCAGCTGAGATAGTTGCTTTTGAATCGCACGACTCTGGAGGAGAGCTGTGACTTGCTGTCCTCTAAAATAAAAAACTGACCGTGGCAATGCTACCAACTCCACCAATGTATTTTTTGCTGTATCGGACTTGAAGGTGAAGTTGACGCTATTTGCTAGGCTAGTTAGTTGAAGTTTCTCAATTTGTGTTCCTTCACTGAGTATATGAATTTAATTGTGATCTAAAGTCTGGTTTGGTTTTTTTTCCCCAGCAGAGCCTTGGATAGCATTTCAAACGTGAATTGAAGAAATCTGTTGATTAGGTGACCCCTCTAGATTTGTTACCTTCTTGAGATTTAAAGTAATCTTGCAATACATGTAGCACTCTGGTGTGCTGCGCTAGTCCTATGATGTGCTTTTGGAAGGAGTGGGGAGAAATGTGACAATTTTCAAAATGAGTGTGGATCATGCTGTGTTGTCTTAGCTCTGGGCTGTAAAGCTAGAGGATCATCAGTAATTAATTCTTTTCCACTTGATTCCCAAAAATGTGCCCTTGTGCTGATAGCACACACTCTGCAGCCACTTAGCTGTTGCCTTTATTCCTTGTGACTTTTCCAACCATGCTGGGAGTAGGAAGGGGCCAGGAGGACAGAGCTGGGGGCTGACTAGCATTGAAAGCATGTGCGATAGTCTGGAAGAGCAACGGGTGCGATGGGTAAATGCAAATTTTTGATTGAAACTTCCATGTTTAAACTGTTGCCCCCTGTACAGTGTTTGTTTTAGGTGCACCTATAATGGTATTTCTAAAATGACTGCTACGCTGCTGAACAGAAGCACGTAGCCTCTCATTTTGCTTACTGTGCTAGAGCTGCAAATTGTATGATTACATCTGTGTTCACTCTCCATTAAGCTATTGTGTAAAACGTAGCTTGTTCTGGTTCAACTCTGTACTGAAATATCCTAGCTTGTCGAGCGTTTCTCAGAAATACTGCTTTTTTAACTGGATAATGTTCTTTTATTTGAATAAGAATGCTTTTTGAAACAGAGTGATACCATGATCTCTTTGGTATTTATACTTTCCTTTCTTCATGTGTAGTCCTTTCATCCTTGTGCAGCAAAAAGTGTGGTGAGCGTAGCTGTCAGAACACATGAAATATTGTTGACCAAAAAGCTAAATCTAGAGACAGATTAAAGCAGGAGCAGCAGGTAATAAATAAAAAGGTAGTGTGGGCTTTTTTTTTTTGCTTGGCATTGATTATTATTATCACTTGATTCCAAGCATAGCTTCAGCTTTGAGCATCTCTGTTTGACGTTTCTTACAGGTGAAGGTACTGCTTCTCTATAAATGCCGACATTAACAGAAGGCCCCAGTACTCGTTTTGTAACTGGAGCTTAAGAGCCTCCCTACTAGTGTTTGCCATGGATACTGTGCTTAAAGATTAATATGAGTTGTTCTTACATAAACATCTTGAATTCTTCTTGATGGAAAAGCATTTCCATATCTTGTTTAATGTTGAAGTCATCTTAAAAGGACAGTGAACCACATGGTGTAGTTTGACTGAGCTTGTTTCCTAAGGTGTGTGATTTAAAAAAAAAAAAAAATTTTTTTGAGATGTGGAGAAACACTTTTTTTTTCGATTTAATTGACTGCCTGTCAATAACAGTTACATATTGCACTAGAATGCAGTTCTGATCTTGTTCACATTCACTGATCTATATGCTTTAGAAAACAAGCTGGTCCAGTCTATTTTATAAATGAGTTAGTCTTCGACTGGTGCACCTACAGGAGAGTTCAGCTTAGAAATGTGCAATTAAGCGGATCTCCTGTGCACCTCAGGTCACATTGCAGACCTGCCTTGGAGTGCAAGAACTGCATTGCTTTTGGATGAAATAAAACTGGAAGATGCACCCCAGCCACCGAGTGATGAGTCTACAGGACAGCTATTCTGAAGTAAAACCCCTGAAATGCAGTAGTGTGGCTGTCATCTCCTTAGAAACAACTGCCTTGTTTGTGCTGCACTGCTTGCTGGCCTAAAGGTAGCCAGTGCGTGACGCGTTCTTCCTTGCACTAAAGCTGTTTCCAGTTGTGTAGGAAAAAATAATTTGGGTGAGGGGAGGAGAGACTCTGTTATCAAGGTACATAGTCTGTCCTAGAGCTGGAGAAAAGGGAAGAATTGTGGTGCCTGGAAACGGATGGAGGTGGAGGACAAGTAAAGTGGCAGCTTTCTGTTAAAAATCTGGTGTCACAATGTCTCAGCTGTGGGAGATTAAAGGAATTGTCTACTCCAGTGTCTTTTTTTTTTAACATGTATTTTTTCTAAAGAGATACTAAAGCAGTTTATGCTTCTCTGTTCTCTTGGAGATGTTTTACCTATATTAAACTCCTGTGACTATTTTTATTTGACTGGGACTTGAGCAAGTGTTTTTTAAAAAAAAATAATAACATAAGCACTTGACCACTAGGTTTCAGTTTGAGTGTCCTTCAAAACCAGCAGAAATAAATAACTTGACAGGAAGAAACGAATTCACTTACTATTAAAATTCTAACCTGTTGCTCACTAGCTGTAGTAATGTAAGGATGACCAAGTGATGGGACGCTCTTGTAGACTCTTCACTGTACTTAATGCTCTGAGGGCTTATTGAGGAAGTAGTTTAAACCTGTGTATTTACTATCTGTTAAAATACTCCTCAAATAAGAACTGAAAAGGTGGGGTTTTTGTTAGGCTGGTCTCATAGTAGACAACAGCGTGTACCTGCTTGAGTGACTGACCAGGGCTTGTTTCTCTTCTGCCTGCAGTAGGGTCATATCCAAGTTTTACCCTGAAACTCTGTTCCCTGTTTTGCTTTGCAAAACCAGATTTCCATGTGAAAAGCTACAGATAGGCTCCCTTGGCTTGCTAACCAAGATATATTTGTCTTTTCATCCATCCTTGCCCTAGAATATTATTTTGCTACAGCAAAGGATAGGGGTGGCAGCTGTCTGTGTTCCAAACCTGTATCTAAGGCAAGGGGATACTGGAAGAGTGAGGAATAAAACTAGTAATCGAAATGACTGTGTGCTGGAGAGCCTAACACAGCAATAGCAATTGCACGCAGCTGGCTTGGTGCCATCAAACCTTCTTCCTCTTCCCACAAGCTTTGCATCAGACCAGTAAGATCTGCTGATGTACCTCCACCAGCACTCACTAGTCTTCCAAATCCAGGACAGTACAGCTTGGATCCAAGCTAGTTCATTGTGTTCAGCACTACCCTGATGATAAGCTGATTTCAGGCCTGTGTGCCAGTATCTTTCTGTGCTGGAGGTATGCTAATCTCATATCTAAGAGGTGGGTGTTGTGATGCTGTGTCCTGTGCCAAGAACAAAAAATAACTGATCTTGTGAGTTTCTTTACTAAGGGCTGTTTGATACTGTGCAGTGACAGGACTGGTGTGTTGCATAAAAGTAACTAGAGAGCACAGGTACTGAAATGAGAGAAGAGTTATTCTGCAGCCAAGGTATAGATAGAACCTGAGAGCTCTGTTGCCTCAAAAATGGTATTCATAATTATTTGGAGGAGAGTCAATGTCTGTGTCTCTTAGAGCTGTTCCTTCTGCCCCATTAGCACAGTGTAGACAAACATTTGTGAGGATGAAATTAGTAGGTGGTGTAGGTTGTGTGATGTTGACTTATTTTAGGACTTTTACATGTCAAATAAGACACAATGTTTATAGCATAGTCAGTACCTTTCTTCTGCTGTGCACTATTTCTAACTAGTAAATCTTTGAACATCAAATAAAAACCATGGGGGTAGCATGGGCATTGATTGTTTTGTACCAAGAAGCAGTATAACCCTGTCCTCCATGGGGCAGGGAGACACATGGTACCAGGACCTCTCCTCCTCTCCCCCTTTGCTAAGTTTTGCCATAGCAAAACTGGGATGACCAAGATAGTCTTTGTGTTTGCTAGAATTCCAATTCCAAAGTTGCTGAAGCTGTGGCAGGGAAGCTCTGGGTTACATAGGAGGGTATTCCCTGCTGCAGAACCACTGAGCAATGTTGGGGCTGTGTTCAGGAGATTACAAAGAGGTGAAGGTATTTTGGTGTTGGAGAAGCAGCCTCTGGCACTATAGGGGGTCCAAAAGAACACTTCCCTAGAAAAGAAACATTTGCTTGATACACACATAGACGTGAAGGGGTTTGAGTGGTGATCACTTGTACAGTTACAAGTGAACAGAAAGGTAACTTAAAAATTAATCATTCTGATGATTTGGAAGGTGAAATGCTCTGCTGGTTTCACTGTCTTCACACAGGACTTGCAAATTCCATAGCAGGAGTGGTTTCAGATTTCAATAGCTGGATTTTTTTCTTATTTTTTCCAAATGGATGTCACTGACAACCTAGTATGCCACAGGCATGTTATCCTGACCTAGTCTAGGTTTTCCGAAGATGGGTGCATTTAATAATAGCTTGAATTATTGAGAAACTTAAATACTTTAAACAAGTCGTAATATCTAAAATCCAATTCTTTGTAGAGGAACATTAGCAGTACTCTAAAAATCTGTATGTTTAAATAAATATTGAGTACTTACTGTAACACAGACTGTTGTGATTGGCATGCTAGATTGCAAATTGTCTTTACTTGGAAGATTATTTTTAGAAATGTTATAATTTTTGAATCTGATCTGAAAGCAATCCAGTGAACAATAAACTCTACAGTTCTGTCCTGGCATTGCCTGTAGAAACACTAAAGATGAAGACTTGCAGCCTCAAAAGCATTCATGGAGCTGGTGAAATCAGGAGAGGCTGCTTTGGGCCTGGAATTCTTTTGCTCTAATGCCCAACCTCTGGGTCTGCCCCTGGAGGCTGACTAAACCGTGCTAAGAAATACCTGGAAACAACCATGCTGCCCAAAAGTGTTGTGTTGTCTTTAAATTAAACAAAAACAAACCCACCCCCAACACAACAGCAAAAAAACCCCTAAAAGCCAAAACCAACCAACCACACTACAATAAAACCAATAAATATGACATTTAAGCTAGTGTAGGTGAGATTACAATGCTTATGTGTTACATGTATTCAAAACTTGGTAATGTTTTACTTGTACTTTGATATTGCTTTCTTTTGTGTGATAAAGGTGGTGGCTTCCCCTGCTCCCCAAGCATTTTATAAGATGTTCTTTCCTGCCTCTTGCAAATGAAATCTGCTTCTGTTGTTTCTCTGATGTCTTGAAGGTCTTTTTAAGCTACTGATCTGAATGAGACTTCCATTTGCTGCTCAACTCTATTCCTTCTGATGTTCAGTTAGTTCTGGTTCTGGTTGCGGTAAATAAAACGTTCTCTTCACTAGGTTGTTCACCTCGACATTTGTCTGAAATCTATATAATCTGGGCCTATCTACTGCTGAAAACAGCAATTTTGACCTTACCTGCTTCTTGAAGCAGCTTAAATGATTCTGTAGCTGTATGGTGAAATAGAGCAGGGCATGGATTTGTCTGAAAGCTAAGTAATGAGAAAAAAATGTTACTTAAGTATGTTATTTTTTCAGTATTACTTGCTTGCAAAGGCTGAAGCCAGGAGCTGGAAGGTGGTATGCTGCTTCCAAATCTCAGGGTTTTGTAGGATGGTATCCAGAGCTTGCAGTTGTCAACACAGAAGGCTAAATGACACTGCATTTTTGCCTGTTCTTGGCATAAGCAGGCAGGATGAGATTTTTGCTTATAGTACTTGGTTTTTTCTCTGCGATCTTTGAAAGTCTTTTGGTATGTGTATACAGGCTAAAATTGTTTGTTCATATAAACGGTCAAAGGAGAAGCTAGTAACATAGTGACAAGACAAAAGCTGCTGAGATTGCTATTAATAAATTCTGGGCATAAAAGTTAAGTAGGAATGTAATATTGAAGATGATGAGAAATTACGATGTTAGAGTTGGTTCATAAACAACTAAAATAATTAATGTTTAGTTCTGACTTCATAATTATGTACTTGTAGACGATACATAGTTTTTGTAGAATATGTTTGTGTTCAATCCTCTAAGGTTGTGGAGGTTTGGTTGTTTTATTGGTTGGTGGGGGGTTTTTTTTGGTCGTTAGTGTTTCTGCTGGCAAATGGAAGTAGTACTACATAAAAGCAGCACTTTTTTCTAAGCAGCATTAGTGGCAGTGTTTTGAATTTAGGAAGGATTATTATTTAATCACTTTAAAGTGCTTTGTTGAACTCATTATGCATATGCTCTGTATTACGTACTTGACTCTTTATTTTGCCCTAAGAATGATCCTACTGTATATATGGAGGGGAGAATATATAGAATTCTTTGGGGCTTTAGTTTCTGTCCCTGAAATAAATGTGTAATTATATACATCGGCTAGAGACTTTCTGGAAAAAACATTTTACAGAAGTAGACCTTGTTGTCATTAATTTTGGTGGTTTTGATTCAAAAAGCTTGTTTAAGCTAGAGAATGTAGTACACTAACTGATCAGACCTTTATTTAAAACTGGGTATGGAATTAGGAAATCTTGCATTTGCTGCCCTTGTTCACTTGATGAAAAATTCTTCAGTACTACTCTGTTTGTTTGAAAGGTACAGTTCTCCTCAGCTATATCTTTAAAGATCCTGTGAGAGGCTGTAAGATGAAAAATTATTTTCTTTGAAGGCAAACCAGTGGTGATCGGCTGCTCCTTGTACCTTCAGTTTACTTGGTTACGCATGGGAAAAATGGCAGCATATTTTTCAGGCAGTTGACCACACTGCAGCTAGATCAAACACAGTAGGAGCTGGAAGCCAAGCAAATGTTTTCAGAAAAGGAAAATAACAATCTCCACTGATATTTGGAGATTCTGCTAATTTTACAAAGAAATACTCCTAATTTCCTTAGAGTTCAGATCAAGAGTTGTAGGCGAGGAATAGTGTTTCCTTTGTAAATGTTTTATTCCCTGCCATGTGCTTTTGCAACAAAGTAACTCAAACAGCAGTCTTTGCTGGAAAACACTTTTTAACTACAGCCTGGCTATTCTCGAGAAGCTGGACTAATCTGATAGATGTTTTTACCAGACAAAACAAAGCAGTTTCGCCTACTAAGGGTTCATAGGATGCATACAAAAAGATTTTTGTAATTGTTCATTTTAAATTGTTTTAAGGCAAACTTTTTGGTATTTGGTGTTCTTTTACTCATTGGCTAAGTGACTTTTACTCCAAACCAATGACCCCTTACTTTATTCTTGCTTTGGGCTGAGAGCACATGTGGGGAGTTGCTGTGGCTCAGCTGGTGAGATGCTGTATTTTGTTAAGCTGTGGTGAGGGGATGTTGATGGTGTTTTATTGAGAATTACCCAGCTGATCGAACTACACTGTTCCGTTGAGTACAGTTCAAGTGCAGTTTGATGATAAAACTGGGCCAGTCCTGCTGGAAGTCTGTTCTTTCTTTGCCCCACTGCAGAATTTTCTCTCTGTCTCCCTTGCACTACTCTAAAGCTTGAAGAACTGGTTCAGGGAGCGAAACTTGACCAAAACCTGTTTTGTTTTTTTTTTTTTTTGTTGAATCTCCTTATGATAACTTCTGATTCTGAAAAGGAGCCCTTCTCGGTCCTCCTAGCTTAGGTCTGAGCAGAGACATTGATCATCTCATGTCTTTCCTTTCTGCTCCATTCTTGTATTTGTTTATGGCTCTAAACTTGTCAGTCCTATGGCCATCTACACAGCCAACAGTGTGTACTAGAGATTGGCAGTGGGATATATCTGTTTAAAAAGTACAGGAAAATCCTGTCCTTTCAGGTTCTTGTACAGCATGGAGTAGTCAGCAGGTAACTGTTGCTGAGCCCAGTGCACTGGGGAGGAGAGGACCTGCTCAGAGGTTGTCCCAGCAAAAGTCAGACTGTCTGAAATGATTCTCTCCATGTCTGCGTAACTAGGATTCCTTGTGGAGCATGGGAATGTCTCCGGTGCCAGATGGTAGTGAGCCTGGATGAATAACTGCTTGCTTACTGCAGGAATGGTTTGGAGAGTAAGATGCGATAGCAAGGCTGATAATCGTGTGAATATCTGGGTTTTCAAGTTTTGCTTGTTTTAGTTGAGGCAGTTTAAATCCTGCACCGATTCCCTGCGAGCTAGTGTTTGCTAAAATAGCTTACGAACTCAGCAGTGTACCACTTTTTAAGAGAAGGGTATGTGAATTGCAGCTGATGCGTGTAGCCCTGCTTACCATTGGATTCAGAGTGCTTGGTAGGACTGATTCATCCTCATCACTTTTTGCTGTTCCTTTGAATGTTCTGCAAGCTTTGTCAGCAATAACAACTTTTTTCATGACTTCCAAAATTTCAAGCTGTGATACTGAGACACTCTAAACAATGATTTGGTTCTGTGTTACATGGGGTGCTTGCAACTACTCCATAGAAAGTTTTGTGCTGGGAAGTAAGGACAGAATAGTGTAGTTGGAAAGCTGGCATTTGAAATACCAAGGTACGAAAAAGGCAGGGGGTTTGTAATGCAGAAGTGACAGAGGGTGCTTGATAGTACATTAAAAGGCATGAAATGAGCCTGGGAGGTGTATGGAGGCAGTACAAGAAAAACGGAAAAGTTGAGTGAGAGTCATGCAATGTATTAAAAATAGCTGATTATGATTTTTTTTAAATATGTTTGCATGCTTCCTACTTGGGGATGTTGTGGAAGGGGGAGGACTAGGGAGCAAAGACGGCAGTCACTGTTACTACTAGTTCTTTATCTTTTTTCTTTTTAACTGTCACTGTTAGATTTTTTTAACTCCTGCATTAGTACACGTTGCATATGCATCCTTTCTTTCCTTGCAGCCTCGATTTATGGATAAAAGGGGGATGGGTGTATGACAGAAGAAGCAGCAACATTATGCTGCTTGTATCTTTGTTTTACCATCGCTATTACTTTGGCAGCTGCATTTCTGATTTCCAAATTTGACAGTTTCTTCTAATAAAATATTCACATGCTAAATCCAAATACTTCTGTTAATTCCATCACCTCTACAGCAGTTCTCATGGTAAGAGCTGGGTATTTGCAAATTTTTTCAAGTGCTTGACAGTGCTTGTGTTTTGTGAGTGTCCCATTGTAGTGTTAACTGTTTGTTTCACATCAAGTTGTGCATATGTGAATTAGGTGTGTATAGCACGTAAATGATGCAGCGTATCCATTAATCAGGAATATAATCTAATTTTTGGTGGGAAGGGAGATAAATGACAACTTGCAGTTGATTGCAGTTTGTTGCTAAATAACTAATAAGCTTTTTTTGTTTTATGTAATAGGCTGGATGGAAGGAAAACCATGCAACATTTATGAATGAACTGAAAAATCTTCAGGCTTCAGGACTAACAACCCTTGGTCAGGCACTCAGGTCATCATTTGACTTGTTAAATCTCAACAGATTAGTGTCTGGAATAGACAACTATGGACAGGTAACAAATCTTTTTTATAGTCTTCTGCCTTCTTTATTTTTCTGTGTTTTTCGAAATTATAGTGGGCAAGGGATTTTGGTGGTTCAAGTTTGGTTTTCCATTTTACTACTTCTTAAAAATGTTGGATAGCTGTGTGTCCCAAGTTTTAATACAGAGTGAACTTTTTTCTTTCTTATTACATCTGCTGAACATACCCTGGAATATACTAGCACTTTTTTCCTTTTTGAGCTACAAAGCAAGCAGTAGTATAAATGACCCCAACTGTAGACACAGAATTGCTGTATGTGGGAGTATGTACACTGGATAGTAATGAATCTGCTTTGCAGTTTTGTTATCTGTAGTTAATGTCCTGACTTCCCCTCTCTCACATTTGAAGAGTTTTTCACTGTTGTCATGAAATTGTGAGTTCCCTGTATTATTACCCATTTATATACTGCTTTTGTGGGCTAAGAGGGGTTTTGTACTATTACTGGAGGAAAAAGACTAGTAATTCTAAAAATCTTTAGGGGGTGTGTGTGAGTGTACAGAGTAGCACATCTTGCATAGTTCTTTATGGCTCCACACCTATTGAAAGAAAATGACAGGATTATTTTGAAAGATTGCTCATCTTACTGTTTATTTTATAATGACAAAAATATAAGCCTATAACTGAGTGTTAAGGTTACTCTTAGCATTCCTGTGCTTTTGTCTCTAGGGAAGGAATCCATTCTTTTTGGAGCCATCTATTTTGATTACCATCACAGATGGAAACAAACTGACAAATACGTCTGGAGTTCAAGAGGAGGTAAACTTGCATTAAATTCTTTCAAGTTATGATCTTGCAAGTTGGTACTATGCTGAGATTAATATTAATTGTATTTTCCTGATAATAGTACTTCTGTTTCATCAACCTTGTCTTTAAAATAGAGAACAGAAACTAGTTATGCTGTCATTGCCCAACCGCTAAATTCATAGTTCACATGGGATTCCAGACTATAACTTCAGATAAATTAGTGGATAGGAGAGAATGGGGTCCTTTACAGAGTAATGAATAAATTTGAGTATTGGTTTGTCAAGTACTTGAAATATTCTTAAATCTTTCTTTACTAGCTTCATCTTCCTTTGAATTCTCCTTTGCCTGGAAGTGAACTAACCAAAGAACCATTTCGTTGGGATCAAAGGCTGTTTGCTCTAGTGCTGCGTTTGCCAGGAGCTGCATCTGCTGAACCAGAGCAGCTTGGGAGTGTGCCTACTGACGAATCTGCTATCACACAGATGTGTGAAGTTACAGGAGGTAACTGGATGTTACTTTGCTTTGGTTCACATTTGGTATTTTGCCTTAAAGTATTTCTTTTCCTTTGATTCAACTTCACCTCTTGCTGTTTTCTCCATCTGAATTACTCCGTGTCCATGTGAATCTGGGTGGTGTTTTTTGAGCTTGGTTTCCAGTAGCACAGGAGCACTTTGAAATAAAACCATATTCCTATTTCAGATCTAATAGATGCGAGAGAATTTTCTTAATGCACCAGTAGGAGGGATTGGAAAATTTCTTAGATTGTCCTTCCAGAGGTTGGCTTTGCTCAGTCATGAGATCTGTTATTTAAATGATGAATTGAGTGGGACAGGTATTATTGAGATGTTAATTCTGCTGCAGGGCTAATAAGCTAAATTTAATCTTAAAAGAATTAATTCTGGAGTCTGTTCTTTGAGATGTTGATAAAATTTTTTTTTAATTGGTGCTTGAAAAAAATGTTGCATGGGAGGGGGAAGTTCGGGTGTGTATAGAAGTTGGTAAGGTTTGGGTAGACAAAAGCGGATAGATTACATAGACTTGGTGAAATCGGATGTTCTTAAGGGACTTCTATAAACTTGGCCTCCGACCAGCCTGATTTAGCCTTAATGGCCTCTTTTACTAATGAGTAAAAGCTCAGCAGGATGTTTTGTGTTTGGTGATGGTTTTTTTTGTTTGTTTGTGGTTTTTTTTGTTTTTGTGTTTTTGGTGGGTTTTCTTCCCCCCCCTCAGTTGTATTGCATTTGAGAAGTATTTTGCCTTTTACATAAACTTGTACAAAGTTTGTTACTGTTATTGTTTTGGATAAAACTGAAAGCTTTGGCAGTGTGACTTATGTAATAAAACATCTTCCTTAACTAAAATTACTCAAAACTTGCTTTCATATTTTCCCTGTGTAATTTATCTCTTGCATAGGTCGTTCTTACTGCGTTCGGACACAAAGAATGTTGAATCAGTGTTTAGAATCTCTAGTTCAAAAAGTCCAAAGTGGAGTTGTTATTAACTTTGAAAAGTCAGGACCAGATCCAGCTCCTATTGGAGAAGGTATAGTAACTGTTTTGGTTTTTTCCCCCTAATGTTCAGGAAGAAATGTTTTGTGTGCATGCAAATGTCCTTAAGCGTCTTCAGTGTCCTTCCTACCAGCTTTTCACTGTGGTGTACAGGATGGATCGGATGCCTAATACATTCTAAAAAAGCGATTCAGCTATAAACCTTCTGTGCTTCAGTGATAGAGCTCTGGTATCTCTTTAAATACCCCAAATCATAATGTATGTGCTGTTCATAGCTTTTGAGTGGTTTTATGTTTGCTTATGTTTAGTCTTGGCTTTGTTATATTTTTACAAGTGTTTGATCCTTGATAAGTTAAATGGTGCTATATGTTTTCATGTATTTGTATGGATGATCGACCTGCTTGCTAGCTCTCCTGTCAATCTTTTCTCACCTCTTTTTTGGGGGGCTGAGGGAAGTCATTGTTTGCAGGAAGTAGTAAAGCTTGAATTAGTGTTGTCAAAACTTGGTTTTAAAATAATTAAATCCAGGACTAGTGTATTTAAACACTTAAACATCTCTAAACTAATCTCAATGCTTAATTTTCTGTATGTTTTCATTCTGCTATTAATCGCAACACAGTAAGTTTCAGTTGAATGTTCTTAGCTGCAACTGAAAAACTGTGCAAAGAACAAGGAGTTATTTTGTTAGCTCTAAAGTGCGTAACAGGGAAGAAGAAAGTGCACTCTTAATGTGGAGCAGTTTTTCAGATTTGCAGAAATTCATGGCTGAAAGGAAGGAGAGCAAGCTGACCAGTTCATATTTAGGAAATGAGGATGTTCCTGGAATGTCAGAAACATAATTGCTTTCGGGATCCCCTGAGCATCCTAGCATAGCCAGTTTTATTCTTGCTTTCATTTTTGAATTGCCTTTTCCTTGCTGTATATATTTTTTTTTATCCTTTTGCTTATTTAAATGTCATTTTATTGGAAGGCTTTCCTATAATGCTGTGCAGGACAGCACCTCAGCAAATTCCTGTCTGCCTGTTGGCCCAAATGCTCTCCTGTGTGGCAGAACGACTGGTGAAATTTGTTGGTTTTTCGGGTTTTTTAAACTTTTGTCACATTTAAATCGTGATGCACTGTGGATATGAATGTATAAAAATATTGAGACTTTCCATCTTTATGGGAATTGAGAAAGTCCTAAACTAGAGAGAGATATGATAGGATCTTCCAAAGCTATAAAAATCATTGTGTACGTAATGCAGAGAAACCAAATTGACGTGTAACTGAAAGGTATTTTCCATAGTATTATTGGCCAGCTATCTAAAGCAAGGAAAATTAGTAATGTCAAATTTTTTTAAAATGAAGAAGATTCTTTAAATGGGTGATCTGTGCTGTGCTGCTTGCTTTGAAGAGCAATCTTTGAAAACTAATGGTGAAATTCCGTACTGCTACAAAATTCTTTGTCCTTGGTGCGAAGAGTCTGCTCTGGTATATTGCAGTGGACTGGCGGAGAGAACATTGGTCTTTCCAGTAGACAGTGGGGTTTAAGTGATCTGTGAATTGTTATTAATTAAAAAATATTACACAAGCTGCACCTGCAAGATGCATCTAACTTTTCCACTTTCAGTTTCCACTAACGGCAGCATCAGTCAGTGAGCCACTTTCAGTTTCCACTAACGGCAGCATCAGTCAGTGAGCTTTGCATCCTATGTAGAAAGACTGTAGATGCAAATTATCAGTCTTTACAGATGCAGCAGAACTAAAAACTGTAGGCTTGCTGTTGCCTACCAGATCTATGTCAAAGTACTAAGCTTAAGCAAATAGCATTTTCCATAATATGTGAGTATGCCTTGTTGCACTAATTATCTCATGGCGATGCCACAGGAGCAGAAGAGTAGATGTGGGCAAATGTTATCATTGTTTCTCAGATGATGCTGTTCTACATTTTAAGGTATAGGTTTTTTTCACCCACTGATGTAAAGATCTGTATGTCTTTGGAACAATTGTAATGAAACTCCTTATTGGTTGCTAATACAGAAATTTTGCTGGGAGGCAAATGCATGTATGTAGCGCTTTATTTTCTTTTTTGTTGTTATTTTGCTTTGTTCAAATTTTAGATGGACTTGTTGATTCATCCAGACCCATCAATTCATTTGCTTCTCAACCGTGGCATAGTTGTCATAAACTCATTTATGTACGGCCTAACCCTAAAACGGGTGTTCCTGTTGGGCATTGGCCAATCCCAGAATCTTTTTGGCCTGATCAGAATTCACCAACCCTGGTAAGTAAAATAAGAACTGAAAAAAGGATTCTACACCTAATTAAAAAGACTGAAAATGAATACTACAGTAGCGTTTTACTTCCTCTGTTTACTAATATGATCTGACTTAGCTTTAAAAGGGTAGTTAAAACTGTTTTTAGCACAGAATGGTATCATCTAATGTAGATACTGTATACTGTGATGTTTTTTGCATCTTGATGGTTTACTTCCATGTATATGGTTAGTTAATTTTGGTAAATGGCTTTTGAAAGATTATAAAATTTAACTGTAAATTACTTCACATACCACAAATCATAGTGAGCCTATTAAATTTTAATCAAAGCTTTATAAAATATGTTTATATGGAAAAAGGAGTATTTGTTTTTGATAGATGATCAACCATGTTTTCTCTGCTTAGTATTACTTCATGTATGGACTCTTTCACTAGCAGGAAGAATTAAAACTGAAACAGAAGAGCTACCCCATTCAAAAAATGAGGAGAAAACAGCATTCATTTCTCCTTTTCTTACTGAAATAATCGTACATTTGGCATGCCTTACTCTAAACATCTAGTTTTTGTTAGGCATGTTGTTTCTGTACTTTGCAAGTGCTCAAGGTACTGTCTGTCCATTTCTGCCCCCTCTCCCCTGTTCAAAAGGAAGAAAAATCAGACTTGTGGGGAATATCTTGAGATATCCTTTGTGAAGAGAGTGCAGTTTCACATCTGGAATTCTGTGAACATCAAGCTGGGAAGCAGAGTTGAAGTTTTCTTTAAACCTATCTGTGCTGTTATAGGTTGATTGACATGGAGGTTTTTAAATATCAAGATAAATAGCTGAATATTAACCATGCTTTTCTCTTGGTGGGAAGAATGTGTGTATCAGTGTGTGGCACTTTTTTTCTTTTTTTTTTAAAGTTAGAGAAATATTTGGTTAATCTGTATTCTGTTGTGGGAACATGTATCTTTTTTCTCTGTTAAAGGAAATTGTGGAAACTGAGAGTTTAAGCCTATAGGATGCTAAAATATCCACTTGTATATCTTTTTAAGAGATTTTTTTTATCACAAATACCAGACAATTGATGTGCTTTTCCCCCTTCCTTTTAGCCTCCGCGCACAGCTCACCCTGTTGTGAGGTTCTCCTGTGTTGATTGTGAGCCAATGGTAATAGACAAGCTTCCTTTTGACAAGTATGAGCTTGAACCTTCACCCTTAACACAGTACATCTTGGAACGAAAGTCTCCCCATACCTGCTGGCAGGTATTTGCCCTTTAATTCTAGAAATGTAATGGGTATCCTAGGGTACTTTAGTCTTTGTAAGCCTGAGGAATTGGGGTCTGGTTGCAGACTCTGCATTTGATGAGAAGAAATATGTCAAGGTTTCAGTTACCTCCTTTCTAATAGAATTACCAGGAATCAGAATGAGTGTTCTCTCTACAGGCTTTGTAATCTCATTTAATTCTGTTTCTAGGTCCATCTCATTTTGCTAAGAAATGTGTCCTGCAAGTTCCATTTTTGGCTAAATTGAAATTCTCTGTAGGCTTCCATTTGCTTACAGGGAAAACCTAGCACTAGTTTCCATCATGTTACCTAATCAACAGCTGCAAATAATTTCCACTAGATGGTTGAAACTGCTAATGGGAATTGAATGGAAGCTGTTGATCTTGTTGACTAGATTGGCCTTGAAGAGGTCA
Organism: Haliaeetus albicilla; assembly: GCF_947461875.1. Lineage (NCBI taxonomy): Eukaryota > Metazoa > Chordata > Aves > Accipitriformes > Accipitridae > Haliaeetus > Haliaeetus albicilla. Next base: position 17,555,720 of record NC_091505.1, read on the forward strand.
AAGTTCTATTGCTGAAATCCTTTGTCACATGCTCCTTTTGTGATTTTTGGATAGGTGACTTGTTTTCTGTGTCCTCTACAAAATAAGGATTGTAATTCCCTTCTGAATGGTGTTCCTGTAAAGAATGGCTTAATATGTACACCAGGAGTTTGCTTAATATGATGGAAAGATGTGTTTGGAGGTGTCTCTTTCATGTTTCTGTTTCCCTAATATATTTTCAGTTAAGTTGTAATATTTAACATGCATATTCAGAAGAAAAGTTTAACTTAGTTTTAATAAACTAGTTTTTTAAATGTCCTTTAAGCTTTTATAGGTACATTATTTGCCTAAGTCATTAAAATAACTCTGCTGTTTTTCAAAAGCTGCTTTTCTTCTCCCAGCTATGTATCAGACCCTTACAAACTTGAGAAATAGGCTCATTGTCATAGAAACCACGTAACAAGCCCTGTTCCTTATGCCCTGAAAAAAACAGAGGAAAAACACTTCCTTTTTACTGCAAGGTTTACTTTTTTGGGGGGAAACCCATTTTTGGTTTGATGTGGGTTATTTTGACTGTCCCAATAAGAATATGTACCATCTTTATCCTATTGAAATAGTTGTTTGCATGTATTGCTTTTCAAGGTTAATACCCCATATATATACACTCAAAAAAAAAAAAAAAAAGCCAACGTTAAGAATGTTGGTGCTTGGCGCAATTAAGACATTCTTGAATGTTTGTTATGCTTAATTTCTGTGCTTAAAAAGTTTCTTTTCAGAGCATCACTGCAAAGTAGTGTCAGTAAAGCACTAAAGATTATACTGCGCAGAGCATTTCCATATTGTCTCGGGGTACACTAAATGTTGCATGTCTCAGTTTTGTGACTGAGCAATGTATGTGCATGCTCATCCTGATGTGTGCAACCTCGAACTTGGCTGCTCTTTATAATTTGCTGTCTTAATGCAATTAGATTAAGATTGATTTTAATTTTTAAATGCCCCATGCTTAATATTCTTCATATTCTTCTAATACAGTGAATATCTCTTATTCTTTGTCAGGTATTTGTGAGTAGCAGTGGAAAATACAGCGAACTTGGCCATCCGTTCGGGTATTTAAAAGCAAGCACTACTTTAACCTGTGTAAACCTCTTTGTGATGCCTTACAACTATCCTGTTTTACTTCCGTTGTTAGGTGGGTAATAAATTTACATTGGACTGCCAATGCAGCTACTTCAGAGTAAAAGAAAAACAATAATGGTTGGTGTTCTGCCTTAGTTTGAGACATTATAAAATAATGGAGATCAGAGAGTAGAGAATGTTGCAAACTCTTTAACATAATTTGGGAGGAGAGGATTTTCATACCCCCTCTCCCTTTTTTTCTCTCCAGCAGAGGAGGAGAGCTACCTGCTTCCAGTGCATGTTTGATGCTGTTCACCTCCTAGACACGTAGCCTCTTCCTTAACCTGGAGTAAGCTTCAACCTCCATTCTTTTCCCTCATTTAGGGTATGGTGTATCCAGGTTTTGCAGTTGCTCTTGTAGCAGCTAATTTTTTACTGGAAGATCAGATGCAGTGTTTGTGTCATGGGTGTTGGGAAGAGGGAATTCCCTGACGCAGTTTAGAACAGTAAGAAGGAATTGAGCAGTGAAACAGTCTACATTTCTTCTCTCCCCAAAGGACCAGTGTGGTTTTTTTTCACTCCCACAATGAAATTACTTTCTACAGGAAAGACGGTATGACAAGGTACTGTGTGAATAACTGCCATAATAACTATGGCTATTAGGGTTCTGGCATAAAGGTAATGGCAGAGAGGAGAGTGTACTGGGTGCTGCTAACCCTTTTAGTTACAGATGCTGTAAGGCGCTTTTTGTTCTGGTTTTTGTGGGTGTGTTTAGTGATACAGAGTAACAGTGGAGATCAAGAGAATTAATGTTGACTCTTAACTGTCTTACACAGGATTTTTTCATTCATTTCTAGAAAAAAAACCACAACTGAGTTCAGGAATGCTTTTTCGTAATCATGGTCATAACCAAAAAAAGAAATTTGTGCTTGCTGATAATTTGAATGTGTCTTATATAGTCATCCATGTAGCCTAATAATTGTCCCAAAGTGTGCAAGTAGGATATTTCTAGACTAAATTAGAGTTTCTGCAAGTTTGTGGCTACTGAATTACTGCAGCATCTCCACTAGCTGAAAAGCCATCGATGTTGACATTTGCAGTTCTGTGTCTTCCCTGGCAGCTCTTGTCTTCCCCTGCCTTTTTTGCAGGGGTGTAAAGCTCTTCCTACTCTTTCAAGAAAGGCATTTTTTCAGTATGTGTAGTGCTATTCTGCAGTTTAATCACCTGGTATCCCACATCTTAAATTTCTGAAGGCTGTTTAAAGGAAAATGCAGAGCTTCCATGTTGCCTGAGTTGTAAAGCAGATGTTTTCTCTAGAATGCAAATACTGTGCATTCCATATTGTTAACGCAAACACATACACAAAGCGTTAGGTTCAGATCTTGTTCCAGGGCTTTGTTTATCCTTGGTCTCTAAGGCATGGTTGAAATTAAGTTCCGTGGAATATACATAAAATGCAAAAGCAGATCTGACCCCTTTTCTCCTTAGTAGTACAGATTACCAAGATGATAAGCAGCATACCTGTTAAATTATTTGTAGATGTTTTAAAAAATACTGACTCTGTGTTTGTCTCGGTAGGTAGGTAGGGGTTGTTTAAACCCTCCCCCTGTGTCTGTCTTAATACATACCAATAGTGGATACTGATGGTTCAGCAGAGGACTGATTTGCATGTGTAAATCCAATCTTTCATTACTCTCACCCTGGTTAAAAAGGATGTGAGAACTTCCAAGCACAGAAGTCTGCTCTATTCAGCCACTACTACCTGTATTGCTGCATCAGTGCAGTTCTAGTGGCTGCTGCCTTACTGGTAGAATATTGTGTTGGAGGCCTGGGACTTACCTTGGGATTGTACTGTGGATAATCTCTCTCCATTCCTTCCAGTGACTCTTTCAGACAAAGCCAAAACCACTTTACAACTGTATTATTTGTACTGTTGTATCAAGTGGCTTATGTGTGATCAACCTTATAAACAGATAGCAAGATGCTTAAGTTTTTTTTTTGCTTGCATTTTTGTTTTCCTCCTGCGTTCTTGAGCCGGGGAAGTTTTAATGCTGTTTTTAGAAAATAATGTAAGAGACAGCCCTAAAAGACAGGTTAAGATAGGCATGCATGAGGAAGCTTGCAGACAATACTTGAGCAAACTGAAACAAGTTGCAGTGGTCTGTGACTGAAGGAGGTAAATTGTACCAGCACATCCTATAGATCTGGTGATTTTATATCTCAGTTTCTGCAAGAGTGGGTTTGGGAATGCTGTAGCCTCTCCTAGTTTGTAACTTAATGGGTCTGCTTTTAGAATCTGAAGCTTTGTAAGGAAAGGAGCCAATTAATGAGAATTCATAGAACAGTGAAGCCACACTGTATATGTGTGTATGTGTAACATAGTCCATATGTTAACATGACCTATGCACTATGGTAAATTGATTGTCTGACAAAAATTCTGGTCTCTAGCTCTTTTACAGAGGTAAGACAGACCATGTGGGATGTGCTGCTGCAGCTGAGCAGCTCCTTTTTGCTCTCATAGGAAGGGCTAGAGAGGCATCATGACTAGCTTGGGGTGGTGGTTTGGTCTGAGAACCGAGGCAGTAGGGTGCAGTTCTTGTCTTCTTTTTTGTTCAGTGTGAGGCAGACTTCTGAAGACAGAACTTTTCAGAGACAGATCCTGACATACTTTGCTGAGTATGTTTGGCCCACAGATTATAGAAATTTCCTCTTGAAGGATTGTTGCCTTTAACTGATACTAGCAACGCTGTTGTGCTTCAGATATTGTTCTATTTAAAAGCTATTATACAGCCAAGTTCATAAAGTAGAAGTCAAACAAAGGGTTAGAGAGAGAGCTTAGCAAAGATGAGGTGTATTTCTAAAGGCTTCTGCCTTGCCTAAGACGTTTCCTTGCCTGATCTTAGCTGCGTTAGTGGGAGGGCAGGCACTGCTGGGCAATAGGAGTGATTATTCATTAGGAGCGTCAGCAGAAGCAATAGTGAAATGGCCATGATGAAAATACCATGAGAAGGTGGTTAATCCCCTTTCTCTGTGGGTCTAAATATGCAGAAGGATGAGCATTTAGAAAATGTCTTCCCATGAAGGACTGCAACACGGACGGTTTCCTTTGATGCTTTTACAGGCTCCTTGAGAGAACCTGCAAGTAATGATTTTATATTTTGGAAACCAAGGGCTGCCTTTCTCACAAATGTGAACATAGCATGCTGTGTCACTGGGAGGGAGAGCCAAACACTCTGTATCAATGGAAAGAGTGCCACAATACCTTTTTTTTAATGGTGGATGCTATTTTACATTGCAGTGCCTTATTTTTGGCTAGATTGTTTGCAGGGAAGGATACTACTTTCAGTGAATATAAAGTCTTGAGTCTCTACTGCTTAAAACAAATGAGTATATATGTTAGTGCAGAGGCATTAGAAAGCCCAGAGAATTATAGGAGTCAACAGGGAATGGTGGTGTACTTGCTCAGGTGGAATTTAATGTGAGTGGTGATTTTTATTAAAAAAAAAAAGGTCTAAGTTTTTACTTTGGATTACATAGTGCAAGCTGTCACTCAGAACTAGACTGTTGTCACACGAACTGTTCTTGTAATTAGGCTCCAGCTGAACTAAAATTACCTGCTGACCGTTCTTGCTCTCATGCTCTTCTTTTTAACTGTTCACTGAGCTTGAAAGTGCATCAAGCCCCTTTATGTGGTACTGGGTATTAAAGATGCGTATTGGTATCTTGTTTGTCACAATTTGGTTGTTTTGTACATTAATCTGAAGTGGATAAAGACTTTGCAACGCAGTTTTAAATTAACTGGTCTGTCTGTAGTTTTACCTGATGTCTTGAATTATTGCAGCTTGTGGCCCTTTCCTAGTGGTTTTTTATACCATGTTCCCAATTATCCACTGCTTTCAGCTCCCTCTGAGTTTAGAAGTAAAAAGAATTCAGTATTAAGTGGACTACGTAGAGAGTAGTGTCTGAAAATGAATAGGTTAGATTAAAACTAATTTATGAAAGTATTTTTTTCAATACTTTTGGATTTTATCTACAGCAGTTTGGGATTTAATCTATGAAAGACGTAGTTAACTGGGTTACTGTTTGTTTGCTTAATGTAAACTATTATGTGCAGCCCAGGGCACAAAAAGTACATTTCAAGTGCCTGCGTTGCAATCTGCTGACAGTGTATGTCTCAAACTCTTGTGATAGAGGCAGGTAAGATGTTGATGATGTTCCCATTGAAACTTGTGGCTATGTTTACCACCATGACTGTCTTCCTTTTGGAGGGTAGGAGTTCCTGCAGTGAGTTTGTGCTGTGGGGAGGCTCTCATTTTAAATAGACAAATCTTCACTGAAGCTCTGCTTAAAGAACTTCTTACTTGGATAGCAAAGATGAGGGAGGTGCTTTTGCATTTTATGTCTCAGACTACAGCTATGCTGTGGATTAGGGATCATAGCTAGCTGAGCCAATATGCATTATGTGAATGTCTGTGCCATTTAAGAGTGGCTGTGCAGTTGAATTGTGGGCATTACATATACTGGTACAACCTTCACAGGTTGTAGGAAGTGAGACAGTAAAAAGGTGTTGATAAGGGGTTTAAGGTTCAAGCTGTACTCATAATCAACTCATAGACTTTAAAATATTAGGACATACTATAATACTGAACATTTTAATGTTGGTTTTTTGGTTTTTTGTTTTTTGGTTTTTTTTTAAATTTTGGGAGAGGGGTATACTTTAACTTCCATTTTGCTGAAAAAAGCTAAGAGGCCTGTAAGATAAGAATGGATGTTACTTTATATTTGTCATATGTCATGATATCATCACAGGTTCTTTGGGATAATAGTGCTAAGCATGTGGTATATTGAGATTTTAAATGGAGTTTTAACTTGTCCTCTCAAACTCTGCCCCAATTCCTTCAGGCCAGGAAGGAGAGCAAGCAGCGTCTGTAGTGTGGTTTTTATATGTAATATAGAATTCATTTAGATTGGAAAATACCTGTAATTAAGTGTGGTTTCACTGTGAGAACTCGGAAGATTGTATCTTAACATCTGTTCGATTTGTGCAGAATACTATGCAAGTCAAATTTTCTTCTCCAAATATATCTTCCTGAAAGCTCAATCTGGAGAAAACAATTTCCTTGCTGCATCTGTCTTTCGCACACTCTCTTCTGTGCATCTCTGTCTCCTGCAGCTCTCCCCAGTTAATTTTTGGACATCCCTTTCTCCAGTCCTGCATGTCCTTCCATTAGCCTCACTTTGCCAGCATGTTACAGCCATACTAAGGAGAAACTTGACTTCAACTGCTGATTCATAATCTCAAGTGATAAATTGTAGGATACTGTGCTCATTTTTGATGTTTAGAGATCACTGTTACAATTTATAGCATGCATGGCAAATAGGTACATGCTTCAACTCAGTGATTCCTAAATGGCAATATACACACCGCTAGTGTGAGCAAGGTATTTCTAAAACAGCATCCAAAGGAAGTAATGTGTGGTTGCCCCTCTCTCAAAGGGCAGCAGTTTTTATAGCTAATTGCTGTCTCTTGTCTATATCTGTGGGAGAGTTTGCTGCTCTGGCAGGAGACAGGCAGTGTGGATGGAGGTACAACCCTTCTCTGCTGGGGGGCAGCTGCTACTGTTGTCAGCAGAGTCCAGCAAAGCTGACCAGAAGGATTCCCTGCTCTGATACTTTTTTTGTTTTGTTTTATTTCCCTTTGATGCCCAAGAATATTTTTACTGGAGACCAGAATTCATCACGCAGGTTGAACAAAAGAAGGCTGGGCTGAAAACGGAAATTGAACCAAATCAATGTTTTTTGGTTTAATCAGATACAGGGAGTCCCTGATGATGTGAGAGAGAGGCAAGGGAGGTGAAATACTTAACAGGTGGATCTGTTGAACCTTCCATGCTGCTAGTAGTTCTGTGCAGTATTAAGTCTGGTGTACCTTGTAAGTTTGTCTATAATGAGGACTTGTTCTGGATTGTCTACTGCAGCTAGGACTGGGGATTCACAATCCTTCAAACCTAAGGTTAAGAACAGTTTTTGTGGGGAAGCCCCAATGGGAGATGGGTGGAGGGAGAAAAAAGGGAGGGAAACCTGGCACGCTGAATTTTGCATAATGCTAATGGTCTGTGACTATAAAAATGAAACCTTCTTTTGTTGTTTTCATTGTTGCAGATGACTTGTTTAAGGTTCACAAACTTAAGCCAAATCTGAAGTGGCGACAGGCTTTTGACAACTACTTAAAAACAATGCCACCTTACTACTTACTGGTATGTTCCTTTTCTCATTTCATCCTCCTGGGTATAATGGCTGGTGTGACCAGAGTCCTGTGCATCATACCTCTTCCTAGTAAATTTTGTTTACATAATTATGATGACACTTTAGGTAGTAAACATTTTGCTTTGCAGAGGTATGTAGATCAGGTCAAACATTTTTAAGAAATAAATAAATTTCTATTAATATTGAGTAATAGTAACTATATGAAGATATTAAATGTGTTTCCTGTTCATTAAATATTAAATAAGCCTTGATCTGAAGTACTTTAGATTGTTAGAGAAACCAAATTTGGCATTATTTTTGTAACTTGATAAGGAAAATGCAGATTTGTTTGTTTATTAATGTGGGTGAAGTGCTAGAACTTGGGAAGCTGATACTAAGAGAACTGGCTGGGCCAAATAAAGGGTGGGGGGAGGCACTGTGTCACCTTTACATGTAGCTTGGACAATGCACCTCAATATGGACTTGCATCATCCCGGCTATTCTGGTACTGAGCCTTTGAGTGGAAATTGCCAGTGGCACCACACTGTGTGGTGTCTTGGTAATGTGGCATAATGTCCATCGCGAGCTAGTTAGACTACCAAACTCATGTCACATGTTATCTGAATAGACTTGAATTTTAGTGGCCAAAAGTGGAAAAGCTAGAGCACTAATCCATGTGCCTTAGCTTCCTGTAATTGATCTTATAAATTTTTTTTTTAAAGACTTATTCTCTTACTATTGTGTATTTTGTTTTCCTTATAGCCATTAAAGAAAGCCCTAAGGATGATGGGAGCTCCAAATCTGATATCAGATAATTTAGATTGTGGACTTAGTTACAGTGTTATCTCTTACCTTAAAAAACTCAGCCAACAGGTAGTATTGATAAAACCTTTGCAATTAGAAGTGCGTTGATTATTTAGTTTGTGGTAATCTCATTATAAAGCAGTTAATCCCTGTGGGAGTTCATACGGGTGTACAGCATATATTATAATTGAAGATTGGTGAGCATTTTCACCACCAATATGGATGAATCCAGAGTGGTTCTGTAGCCAGTGATTGTGCCTTCTGTAAGTGGTGGAGGGGAGTGTGAAGGAGACCTCTTCAGCTATATTTTAAGTATCTGCTAGACCTTTAAACTCCAAAGATTATCACTAATTGGATTTGTGACTGCTCTTGCCGTTGTTCTTCGCAGCTGAAGTCAGAGGCTTGCTCTCAGTCTTATGTTTATTTGCATGTGTGCCTTGACAATGTGTATGTTCCAAAAAAAGTATGTTCTTGTCCACGGGGAATAAAATCACAGCTCAAGCTTTATATCTGAGCTTCCTGTTTCCTTCAGGTCAAATCCAATCCATGTGTTAAGCATGACCTGGTGGGAAATAGTCTTAAGTATCTTTTTCTCTTTGTCAAGAATGCTATTTCAGGTGTAACTGTCTTAAAGCTATGCCCCCTTAGCATGAATGGTTCTTACAACAGTAGTTTAATATCTAGAAGTCAGTGGGGAAGCAGTGCAGCCTTTAAAATTACAATGAAAAAATCCTCCTCCTTAAAGAATGCACAAAATACATTCCAAAAGCCTCTGAGTGACTGAGCATCTCTTAGACAGAAAACTTCCTGTGGTATTTCAGTAACTTAATGATATGCAAATTCATATTAGTTGTCTGCAATATGGAGTTGGAATGGCTTGAGATGGCTACTGTGGCTTTCACAGACATTCTCAGCGCATGAAATAGTTTAAATGTGCTGGATGCATTATAAGCTCCTGTACAGGGACAAGCAATTCCAGAATTCTGCTGTGCTCCTGCTGTCCTTAAATTCAGTTTCCCACAGATAATGAAGCAAACTCTGCAGAGGATGAGAACTGGGGGAAGTGGGTTGCAATCACTGTGGGTTTTGGGGTTTTGGTTGGTTGGGGTTTTTTGGAGGTATTGCCAGTGGGTAAAAATCTTACTTCGAATACAGTTAAAAGATAAATACAGTAAAATTAACTGTAGCTATAATAAGAAATCTGTGCTAATTGGAGAAGTAGTGTGCTTTTAGAAACTTACTGATGAAGCAAATTTCTTTTCTTTTATGACTTTTCTCCTTTATTGCAAACATAGTGCAAACCTTAGTTTGTAGGTTGTTTCAAAAATAAAATCTGCAATTATGTTACTGTATCTGAATAATACTGTTGTTTTAGATGCAACTTTATAGTAACCTAAGGCATCCCACCTTCCGTTATTTTTTTTGCTTTCCCTTTAAAGATGATTCTTTAGGGACACAGAAGAGTCAGAGACTTGCAGCAAAGTCAGGGATATTCACAGACCTCCTACTGGCATATAAATTTAGATACACTGGCTAAATATTTTTTCCATATGCTAGCACATTAGGATTCTTTCTACTTGAGATCTAATCAATGTAATCCAATATATCCCTGGGTAGGTAGTTCTCCTGTTTGTTGAGTAGCTGGGAATTAAATTTATAGTTTTATTCTGTTAATGTACTATGTGTTTTGTACTGGAAATCTGCAATGCCTTCTGATTCTTTAACTCATGGTGTGATTCCATTTTAGACAAAAATAGAGTCGGAACGGATAATAGGTTCAGTGGGTAAGAAAGTTCCACAAGAAATTGGAATAAAAGTGAAAAATCACTCCAGTGGCCTCTCCTTGGTACACAGTAGGGATTTTAAGCAACTGCTGCAAGGAATCACTGGGGAATCTCCACTGAGACTGGCGGAAATGAATGTTAAAGAATTTGCTGGCTTCCACATAGGACTTTTAAACAAGGTAAACAGCATAGTGATCTTGCATGATTAAGCAGTTGATCTCATCTGTTTTAAACGGGTAACTTTTATGGACTTAGTGTAGAAGAAGGAGGTTAAGTACTTTCACTGAATCGTGAAGAGTGCAGCATAGGCATAAATAGTGAGAAGAGTAAATGCAATTTTTTTTCACTTGATTTTGGGACACTGTTTGAGAGTCCCATGGTAGTAGAGAAAGATTACTCTGTTTTAAGTGACAATCTCTGCAAAAGATAGCTGATGTTATTCATACAGGAATTAACATGCTTAGTCTTAATGGAGCCGAAAGTGCTAATGCTGAATAAGGTCTTGTTGAAACAACAGTCATTGGTTCTGCTGTATCCAGTTATGGAGCTCTGAAGTTATTTTAGAATAATTTTTTTTAATAGTTAACATTATTACAGTTTATAGAGGAATTTCTCTGTGCGTGACAACTGATGGGTTCACTGAAAGTTATTTGTTTTGTTATAAAACTAGGATTTGAAGCCACAGGCATTCAGAAATGCATATGATATTCCTCGTCGCAGTCTTCTAGACCAGCTAACTAGAATGAGAACCAATCTTCTGAAAACACACAGGCTTATCTTGGGGCAGGATGAAGGTAAGTAGCCACTGTTCTTCATTAACAGTTTGGAGGGAGTACAGCTGTTTGGTTTTTTTTTTTAATGCTCTGAAGCAGTGTTTTCTGTCCTGGGTGTGGGAGCAGAAGTGGACATTGCATCATTTGTTGAGTCAGTGTCTTTTTCTTGACTCTGAAGGGGAAAAGAAGGAAATTTTTGCCTTCTGTCATGATGTCATGCTTGCTTTGAATTTTAAAAATAAGTTTCATGGGAGAGCTTTCCTGTACACTAAGGTTCAGTAGACATGTTTTTTATAGTGATGGTGGCTTAAAGCAGAGAGGGGCTTATTTCGTTTCACTGTTGTTAGGTGCTGGTGGTCTAAAGAGGCAGTTGCTAGCATAGAGATTAAACTTGCTTATGTTTTGTTTTTCTGCCAGTTAAGCTCAGCTCTTGCAAGCCTTTTTTCCAAATTTGTAGTCTTCAGCTCTTCCTCTGTAGTGAAAAGAAATAGTAATTTCTAGTTCTTAAACGCTAACACTCACAATTTAAGTGTGTAAAGTTTGTATTGCCTTAATTTTAAGGTAGACTAAATTAAGATCTCTTGTTCTGTTGCAGACTGCCTTCATAGTGTTCCTGTCGCTCAAATGGGAAACTACCAGGAATACCTGAAAATGATGCCTTCACCCCTTCGGGAGATTGACCCGGATCAGCCGAAAAGACTTCATACATTTGGCAATCCATTTAAACAGGATAAAAAGGTAGGAGGAGCCATGCTGTCTGCTGTATCTTTATATTTAACATGGCTTGAAATAATTTCGCGAGTAGAATTTCTCTCCTGCAACTGCAGTATGTTGGTAACCTCTGTAGCTCTTCTGTCATGGGCAGAAAGGAGTGCTGTCTTTCACATGGTCCAAGAGAAACGTGTAAAGAATCATGCTGATTTACAGAATGCCACTGGTTTGTCTCTGGTTACAGTGTACATTAGGTATCTCTGTTATGCAAGCTGTAAAGTGTTCTGAAAGCCACCTGAATTTTAGCACAGGGACATCCTCCATTAATACATTGATGAAACAATTTCTATTGTACTGTTTTTAAAACATTTTTTCTTTCCTTTTCAGGGTATGATGATAGATGAAGCAGATGAATTTGTCACTGGGCCTCAGAATAAGATTAAGCGTCCTGGAGAGCCCAATACTCCAGCGTCACTAAAGAGGAGGCGTAGCATGTCACCACTGTTGAGACGGCCACAGTCACCACCCGTCGTAACGAATCACGTCGGTGGGAAAGGGCCACCATCTGCTTCTGGATCCCCATCGTATCTGAACCTCAAAGGCACCCCAGCAAATAAAGGTATATTGAGTTGTAGTACAGCAGCCTGCGTGGTTACAAGTGGGAATATCTGTGCCAAAAAATAAAAGCTCCCTGTATGCTGAGTTGATTCAAAAGGGTGTATCGGCATGTATGTATGCTTTAGTGTTATGTAGGACTGAATTTCTTTTGTTGGCCTAGATAAAAAGGCTGCTGCTATAGCTGATGAAGTCTGGAATAAAAAAAAATAATTTTGAAGAACTGTTTTTAAAAAAAAAATTGCTGAAATCTTTGCTACCTCCAGACCACCCCGGCAAAAGATTTCAGATCAGCTTTAAGTTTGCAGTTGTGTATTCTGTGGTGGGAAAGAAAAGTTAAAATATGGTTATGTTTTCACTTCCCACAAATATAATTTTCTTACCCACCACTGCAGCAAATGGAGTCAGAAGAAGACTGTTAGCTGGAATTGGGAGAAGGAAGCAAAACATTAGTTTATTTAGAGGTCATAACACTGCAATAGGAATAAAGAAAATGGTGACTTCATGATAGTGATATGAGATGGTAACAGTTGAGAGGGAAGTATTCCCTTGGTCACATCAAAGGTATTGGGGAGTTGTTCAGTACTGTCAGATCACTACACAGTACTTAAGCAAGAAAGGATACAGAACTGTTTCCTTTTGGTTTTTTGATACTGCAGTTATGCTCTAGTGAGATACATATTTTCAATTTCTAGATACCAGTAACAGTATTGTCCAAGATGGCAATGGAGAGAAGAAAGCAGAAAATTGTCAGTCACTGGAAAAGCAAATTGATGGCTTACCTGTGCAAATGGCTCCTTCGGTTCCAGCTGCTATGGGAGAGGATGAAATGTTACCCAATGACTTAGACTCTCTACCTGTTGAATTCAATTGTTTAAGTGAAGATGGTTTGGATCATAAACCTGGTAGCAACGCTCTTGTTCGAGGGCCTCTAAATTACAGTGTGGCTGGAGATGACCAAAAACGGGTGCTGGAGTCTACTTCTGAATCTGTGCCAAATTCATTTAAAATAACACCTACGATGTTGGAGGGAAACAATGCTGATATCAAAATTAAAGTGATGAAAGAGGTTCGCAAACCTGGAAGAAGTAAGTTTTTGGGGTGGGGGTTTGTTAGTATATTGTACATGGTGCTAGAGAGAAGACTCTTTTTCTTGAAATAAGGAGCTATTTTCGATATACATACAACTTTAGATTTTTTTATAATTCCTGATTGCACATGAACAATGGAGGGATAAAAAAGGAAGAAAAGTTCTTATATGCTGGGCAGGTGAGTTGAAGTTTAGACAGCAGTGTTTGGAAAGTTGACTGTGAGTGACCTTGTTTGCCCTTGAAGATAGGTTAACTGCTATAAGCAGTACCCTGTGAAAGCACCTTTCAGATATGTTCTTTGTAGCTCTACAGAGGTGTTACCAATGATCTAATGATACTAGATATATTTTGCCTTATGCTGCACTGCTCCCTGCGTATGCATAGTGTACTTTATTGCTTTGTCTGCCAAACCTTCCTTTGGAGGGCAAAGGCATATGTAGCTACAAGGGTGCATCTTGGAACATGTTTGAAAGGAAATCTTAACAGTTAATAGCAAAGTGATTTTTATTATTATTATTTTGCAAGATAGTGTAATTAGTGATGGAACGCTGTTGTAAATAAACTCTTGAAGAGCTGAAGACTAAAAATTACTTTCTTCTTTTTTCCTGTAAGGCTTGATAACCCCCCCCAAAATCTAAAATGTTGTGAGGAAAAGTAACTTGCCTCCTCAGCTTTTGTTACAGGTTTACCTGTACTTGTATACAGGATCAAAACCAAAACACTAACCTGAAACTCCAACTGATGTATATGCTGTGAGATTTGCCGTAGGCATAATCTTTCAATTTTTTCTTAACTGGCAAATGTCCCTAATGTGGTCTGTGTCTGAGTGAATTATTTCTACAAATTAAACTACTGAATGTTTTTTCTAATACATTGTCAAATGCCAGTAATTAGTATAATGGACTATTCTTAACTCTTCTGGTTTTCTGACCTTGTGTTGCTTTCCCAAAACTTAGTATTTCATTGAGGTATATAATCTTTGTGACAGACTGAGGATGTTGAGAAATGAAGCCATTTTTATGCTGTATCTTTATTTTTAAGATGTTTTAAAACTTCCTACTTGGATATGTCTTTGCTTCCTGTTTTGAAAAGTGGGCTCATCTAATCTTATACCAAAGTCATGTCTAGTAAGTGGTGATGTAGAGTAAAATAGTACTATGTTCACTATGAGTCACCTGTCTTGCTGCAGAGTTCAGGGAGTCATCAAAGAAGGAAACTAAATAGTAGTGAGTTAAATATGTACACATATTCACAGTTCTGACCATATATCCTCTCTGTGCCTGCTGCATCACTCCGAGCAGGCTCTTAGTCACAGCACCATAAATATCTTCATATTGGGTTCAACTATGGAAAATATTGAAGCAATGCTATTTTCTAATTTGTTTCTAATTTAATGTGTCCATTCATTCTTTTGCAGGGGATATATTTACTTTGTACCAGTAAGAGAGTCACATTAATTGTGCTCACGCTAAATATTGATAATTTGTCATTCTGAGAGAACTAATACTAACCTCTGCTTTCAGAAATGATAGCTGTAGGTAAAACAGGGCTTGGTGGCCCTACATGCATATTAACTGATAATGATGGCACTGTGTTCATGGAGATAGGACACTTCTCTACCTAGCCTGCACTTTCTGCATTTCTCTTAAAAATAACCTAATTCTTTGGTGCCACATTTGAATATCAGATCATCAGTATCACATCAGATTATTGGTATCACTTGCTTTCCGCACATAAAGCTAATGCGAGATTTTTTTCTTGCCTTAGATGTGTTACCATACACAGAAGTGTGAAACTCTGGGCTTTGTTTTTTCTTTTCTTTTGGCTGTTAAGCCTTATTGAAAATGCATTTGAAAGACTTGTTTTTAATATATGGTTGGATTTTTATCTTTTTTAGATTATGAAAAAATTTTCTCTCTTCTTGAGGAGGTGCAAGGACCTATGGAAATTCAGAAGTATTTCATTGAATTTGCTATCAAGGAAGCAGCAAGGTTTGTATAGATATAAATGACTTGGGAGTTCAAAATTAAATGTCAGTTTCGAGTCATGATAGTAAATCATAAACTCTGCCAGTACTAGTATTTTCTGTTTTCCTTTTTGACATATTTCAGTTATTATAGTTGTTTTAGTGGTCAAACTACCATTATATTTTTGTGGACTAAATGTTGTTTGTTTGAAGTTTTAAATGTGAAGTAGAGAGACGGGTTGTTGTTGAAGACCAACCCAAAATTTGGGTATGTTGGGGAAGGGTGGCTGTATTAAATTAACTTTTCTGGTCATTCCAATGCCAGAAATAAAGAAAGCTCTTACATACTGGAAACAGAGAGCCTCCGGTCCTATGATTTGTCATGGCTGAATAGTCTTGAGTTGTTCCAACTGTATTTTTGGAAGAAAAAAAATTAAATTGCTCTCCCTCTCTTCTTTAGGTTTAAAAAACGGGTCTTAATACAACACTTAGAGAGAATACTAGAGGAACTAGAGTTCAACAGCCTACCCAACAGAGTTAATCATGTCAACAGTAGATAATAATGTACCGGCCAGGCGAATATGGACCAGGAATGAGTTTGCTGTGCCGCAGAAGAGTGGAAGAGGATGTAGCTGCTGCCCTCACCATCTTGGCAGTCAAGTGATTTTACTGTCGCAGTCTGAGAAGAAGCAGTGGAGCTTTAACTTTAAGAACCTCTATCGGCAGAAGCTGGGCTATAACCTTAAGGATTTGCTATGAAAGGTGTGGCTTTTTTCCTGTGGAGGGTGCTATTTGCTCAACAGGCTGAAGAAAATAACCATTGCTGCCCCTCCTGCAGGTGATGAGAATTTACTCATTTGAACGCTGTCATTAGACATTTACGTGCTATAGGCAGCAGGTTGCACTAAAATGGGGCACTGTCAAATGCACACACTGTCTGCATCGTGGAGAGAGCCCGTGTGTTCCCAAAAAAAAAACCCTCCCAGAAACACCTGCACTGGTAAAATTGCATGTTGCCACCACAGAGACAAGGGTCTTGTTCCCAAGAACTGCTAGCCATGCCTTTAAACTTGAGATTCAGTGTAGATTGAGAGTAAAGAAACTGCTATTGTGTTAATGAAAGCTAAAGACAGCCCTGTGACTGTTACCACCTGATGGTCACTAAACAATCTACCTCAGACTCTCTTCTGTTTTGTCTGCAGACATTATGAAAGTGCACCTGAGGCTTCCCAGGTCCCCGACTTCAGTTCTCTTTCATCCTGTGAGGAGGACGGAGATTCTTCAGGTGGCCTTGGCACACGCTGTGCTTTGGAAGCACTAAAAGGAAACGCTTTTAAAAACGTGTATTTTAATGTTCATACAAAAGAGATTATTTTGAACAGTATTGTTACCAGATCACTAATTTGATATTTTAACTGTATAAATTTTTTGGAACATATGTATATATAAAATAAACCATTTTATTAATTTTTAATAAGTGCTAATCTGAGGAGTCTGTAGCGGGCAGCACTGAGTTCCTCCAATTGTCTGTTATCAACAGACTGCTCATATTTTTGTAAAAGCAGTGAGTAGTGTAGCTATACTGCAGCTGAACCTGATCTGCAAACACAGCTTGTGGTGATAGTTGCAGAATGTGTTTGTACCCTGGAGCACCTGCCCCATCACTCAGCTCAGCCTTCATGGGGTGCGTGTTTTTACTCAAAGGCATGAAGTTCCAATTTACCAAACCCTTGATTACCTGAGCTGGTATTCTGTCCTTCGTTTCTCTTACTATTTTGTCCAAAGGTAATTTTATGTATCACAAAACGTACAAAGAAGACTGAAGCACCTGCATGTAATTATTTTTCTCCTTTAAAGCAGTACCGATAATGTGCCAGTAGTAAGCGGCTCTTCTGATAATTGTGTATTTTCAGTTGTTCACACATAACATCCTCTGATCCTCTAACAGCTTTCTTTTAAAGACAGGCTGAAGTTGTGCTCATGTTAACTAGCTCTTTACCTCGTACTGCAAGTATCCTAGGGATTACAGTTGACTAGCCAGCGTGTGAAAGGTAGGGAAACAGATTTTAGCTGGTGAGCCTGTACTTCTCTGTTTCTGCTGGTATTTTTAGTACTAGCCAGCCTGTGAGACATCTTTTCCATCCGCTCTGAAGCAATGGCCTTGTCTCTCTGGAAGATGCAGTCTGACCATTGGAATTACACCAGTGAAATTCAAGAAGGAAATAAAATCCAGCAACAGCAAATCTCTGTCACAGTGTTATATGAATGAAGTGACACGGGGAAAGGCGTTACTATAAATGTGTCCTAATTCTTCTCTTAGAAGTAGTGTTTATTCATCTGTACACTTGAAAATTTTTTTAAAAAACCACAAATACCTTGGAATGATACGAAGGGGGGATTCACTCCTTCAGAATCGTTATGTGGAAGCTGTATGTCACCATGATAGACTTTCCATGCCTAATGTTGGACTCTTAGAAGGTCATATATACTGTGCATACCTTGTTTTAAAATGGCCTTGTTGCATGCACCAAGTTGCATGTAATATGCTATTTTTGAAGTAGTAGGTGGTAAGAGGAGACAGCCCTCTTCTATCTAGTTAATGGTTATTTAATTTTCTTCCTGGTTCCAGAGACACTCACTTGATCATACTGTGTCTGAGCAGGGGCTGAGTTTTTAACTAGTGACTTTGCTAGTATGTAAACCTGCTGTTTTGATGTGATGCAGTTGGCTGCCAAATTAGCTACAGGAAGCTGATGACTTTTATTCACTTGTTTGGAGTCTTATACCTCAGAAACTACAAAATAGTCCATTCAAGTACAAGCAGTGAGGATTTTCCTTTACATCACCATTATTTGAATAAATTGAATTTGGATCGGAATATTAGAGGGGAGGAAACCTTACAGTGAACTGGACGTGAGTCTTCATAAGAAGGAAGGAAGATGTACCATCCTCACAGATTGTGTCAGTGAAGAGGTGAAGAAAAAGGAGCAACAGTAGTTCATCTAAGAGTGCACACAGCCCTGCGTCCCAAATGGAGCACGCAATGAACATTGCTTGCTTAGGAAACAGTAAATGCTCCGCAACCATGTTAAGGAGAATCTTAATGGAGATAACTCGTCCCAAGACAGATGACCTAATGCATTGAACAAATACAGCCACAAGCTTTGAATGGCACACTTCACTTTGCTGCGCGACTGGGACAGCCAGGAGAGGTTAGGCTAGTGTCAAGCCTTGCCTTTTCTAGGTAGAGACCATGACCCCAGAAGCAACAGCTGCATTACTGAGAGCATGTCTAGTCTGTGTGACAGATGAGCCTCTGCACAACGAGAGTGTTCCTCAACAAGGGCTCAGGAGACAGCACAGGTCCACAAATATGTAATGGATGTGTGGAAGGAATCTGGAAAGCTATATGTGCTTTGCTCAGACTTAATTTTTGAGCCCTTACTAAGGCTGAAATAATGTGGCATAGTTAAACTGGGATGTTAGGAAGTGGGGAAAAAAAATATGGCTCGCTATGTTTCCTGTAAGGAGCATTGTTTAACAATCTGAATTAACAAATTAAGCACTTATCTTTCTGCCATGGGTAGAAGGGTGTGGTACTTTGGGGTCTGGATACCTATATGTATTCTGCTTCTTCCATTTCCTCACCCTCTCTTAACTAGGCAACCTCATTGCTTGTTATCTTTATTTTTTTCCCTTGTAAACACCAAGGAGTCTTCCTCTTCCCTAAAATGAGCCCATAGCCATGCAGCTCCCAGTCCAGTCACTGATGGCAGGTATCTGTTAGGTGCTGCTGTTCCCAATTTGTGCGCACAGTGTGTTTATGATGGGCAAGTATATACTTGCCCAGGTTTAAGCAGCATGAGAAAGTGATTGTGATCTTCCAAAGTAAAAGCTGCCGAGGCCGTGACTGTGCTATGCTTGACTTTGCAGTGGTCAAGCAATTTTATATCTCCCTTTACAGGAAACTACTTTAAAAAAAAGAAAAGAAAAAGAAAAAACAAAACCCAAAACCACACCCCCCACACCCCCCCCAAACTTTCCCCCGTGCTGCTTCGCTTCTGGTAATTTTCTCCAGGTTCTGCCTCTAAAGTGGATGGCTGCAGTGGCAGCAATGTAGGATACTGAGCTTGTTTCCTTCTGTTCTTTAATATCTACTAAGAAACTTCTATGGAAAAATATGAGTGGAAATGCATTGGCTAACAAATGAACTATTAAAAAAAAACTATAAAGCTGAACTATAGTGTTTCATATGAGCAACATGGCAACATCACACCTTTAGCGAATGGACTCTAGAGCACTTGTCTTGAAGAATATGCAACCTAGTTAAGCTGAAAACAAGGCCAAAGACACTTCAAATCTGGCAGAAACGAGGTTTGGCAGAGATCTGAAGGAAGGATGTTAGTCACTGGATTTAAAAGGAGCTGCTTTCAGGTCTGCAAAAACAAGCTGAAGTCTGTCTTAAGTGGAAAAGGAAGAAACTGGAGAAGAATAATGCCTTGGGATTTAGCAAAAATCTTGTGGCTTGCAGGAATTGTTAAGCTGTACTTCTAAATCTGAATCTTGTGATCATTTCAGGGAGGGAAGACTAAACCAAAAAGGCTGGACTTGCCTATTTTCTCTTATTCCAGTTCAGCTGCAACCTGGCATGTTGTTTCATCCTTGAAAGTAGACTCTTGGCTTGGCTTCAGCATTGGTGTTTTTCTTCTCGCATTCTGCATTGACAGTGTTTGAGACTGTCTCTTGGTAGTGGCTAAAACAGTGTGGCAGTTTTGTGGGAACCCGGTTGTCAGTTGAGCAGGGAGTGCGGGTAGGGGCTGTGGGTAGAGTCAGTGTGAAAAGCAGCCGCTGCTTGCATGCTGTGAAAACTGGTTCAACTTCATCTGTTCCGCTTCAGAGCCTTCGTTTTAAAAGTGTATGAGATGCTTCTCAGGGCTGGTAGTGCAAATCCGGTAACTTCAGCAGCTGATTACTCACAGTTCAGAAGAAGAATGTGCCAAGGAGTTAAACTGTTGGTACAGCCTTGTGCTAAACTCACCGGAGGGTATTTTGTATGCAGTGGCAGAATATAGCTGCATCTACCTTCCCTGAGTTGGCAGCCATGTGGGTTTGCCAGGAATGGTGACTGCTGGTACCATGTAAAGAAAAAATCCCTTTACCATGCGTTGGGAAGCTGTCAAAGACACTGCATATTTTGTAAGATTTTGAGCTTGGGCTGAAGCTCTTAAACAATTTATGGTGAAGTCCAAAAGAATAGTTTGGCCTGGGAAAGGCAGTGGAATGGAAACCTCGATCAGATTTTTGCTGGAAATTTATTTGTTTTTTTGAGAGCTTGGGGAAGTTTCATCTTCACATCTGCAATGGGAATTTCATGGCTATTTTCTAGTCCTGGATCAGCTCCAACAGCAGTGGAAGTAGCTGGATCCTTGGCATTTATATATGCTTGCTGTCATCTCAATCACTGTCACTCCTCTAATGCAAGCAGTCTTGCATAACATCCCTTAAAATATTGGGCACCTCTGGCAATTTGCTGTGTCCCAATGCTCCACTCGCCACTGCTGAGCAGCTGGTAGGAGGGACAGAGAGCTATTTGCGAAGCATTCTTATGGTGTGTGCCCATTTGTAAAATACTTAGAGCCTTGCAGGATGGTGAAACAGGAGGAGAGGTTTATAAAACATTTTGGTAGTTACAAGGGCAAAACTGTTTGCATGGTCAGCCTGTTTCTTGTCATTTTCTCCAAAGTATGTGCATATTTTGATGTTACATTTTATTTGTAAATATTTAATATGTCAAATATATCAAAGAGAGGTTCAGCCTTTTGTAAAGGATGGAGTTGGAAGATTTCCCCTCTTGCTTCATGTTGCAGCTGTGACCCATCTGCTTGTGCAGAGGTGGCCTTTGCAGAGAAGGATGCTGGGCTGGGCTCAGGTTTTTTCATGGGGAGGGACTCTGATCGTGAGCCGTACCAGGTCTTGGATATGTGACAACTGCCTCCTGGCATCTGGAGGTGGACTTTTTGCTGGATTTGTGGAAATGTACATATTGTTTTTTGAGGTGGTGTTGGTAGTAGTGTGAGCAGTTACTATCTGGGTACAACTTTTAAAGTTTGGGAACCTATCAGTGTGATTGGGGTCTGATTGTAGACAGTTGAAGGTGTTTTGATGAGTCTACACTGCTGTGGTAGCTCCCTGATCTCTTGGTAGTGGGTGCCTCAGGATTCAAGGGTGCTTTCTTAAGTAGGGCAAATAAAAATGAGACCTCTTCCCCCAAACTAAAAAGTGATAAAAAAAAAAAAGGCATTTTGCTGATTGCAGATGATTATAATGCAGCTGCTCGACAGTGACATCCCAGCCATGGAAAAATAACATTGGTTCTTCGAGCTATTTTCCAGTCCGTGCAGCGTATTAAAATCCTTCATGCACAGCTGGCACATTTAACTTTGATTATGTTGTTGAAGTGACTGATCTGGGAGCAGCCTGGATCCCAGTTGCTTGCAGAATTTGAAAATGAGGTTGTTCCAATTCATCTGCAGTTGGTTATTTTGGAAGAGACACAAACTACCTCGAGTACTTTTAGGGCTGCTAATTAAAGTCTTGCGGCACTCCTCTGAGAGTCTTTAAAGACGGATGGAGGGACTTACCCAAGGTCGTATAGTGTGTCACTAGCAAAGATGGTTATAAAATCCATGTCCTAATTTGGTCTTGTATGCTGAATTACTTTCCTGGTATTGAAAATCCCACCACAAAACAACACGCTGGCTGCTGGGCTCTTGTGCGTGTCGGTGGGCTCCTCCCTGCACTCTCCGACCTGCCAGCGCGGGGCTGGCACGGGGGGAGCGTGGGGTGGGGATGGAAGAGGCTCCCTGCGGCCGGCTTCCATGCAGAGGTGGCTGAAGTGGGTGTCTTTTTCTGGAAGTGTGCTTCTGGGGCTGGAAAAAAGTGGGAGCTTGGAAAGGGAGAGGTGAGAAGGCTGGAGAGAAGTCACGGAAGCCAGTAGGCACTCGTGGTGTTACTGCCTCTTCTTCAAAGTCGAGTTCTGGCTTCTGACCTGAGCTGCTCCGGCGTCTTTTCTTTCTCGGCTGTGTAAAAGTGTATTTTTAAATTCCTCTGGCATCATCGCATTCAGGGCTCCTCCCTCCACCACTGACAAGCGGGCAGAGCATAGAAGCTGCTATCTAAAATGATCATTAGTGGAAAAGGAGACAGTGGGGGACTGACGAGCTCTGGTAGAGGCTGTTTTAAGTGCATCACGTTCAGCAAATCTTCCTGCGGGAGTATTGTTAGAAAACAGGAATATAAATGCGTGGCACTTGCAGCGCTGCAGTGGCAGCGTTTGGCTTGCTGGGAGCTGGATGCGAGCAGGGCATGCCAGGGCTCGGTGTGCTGGTGAGGGATGCAGGGGAGGATGCTCACCAAGCTGCTGCTGCGGCTCTCCCTGTGGCTTGCAGTAGGTGAAATGGGGTGAGACAGACTCCTGGGAACTGGCTGTGAATTCGCCTGAGGAAAGGCAGTTGCTGGTGAATCATGGCCCAGGCTGTGATGGGAAACTGTTGCTGGGTAATAGGTTGAGCGATAGCTCTTTCCAGAAGTGTGCACGACAGGACCCAGAGGAGGTTCTGACCTCACGGGGCAGCTGAAAGCTGGTTTTTGTCTGGGTTCCAGTTGGCCAAATCCTGCATTCCTGCAGACGTAAGCAGAGCAGGCTCTGCTTCCCAGCATCTGCCTTGCACCCCTGGATTTGGTGTGCCCACTCTGTTGAGGTGAGAAGGGGCTATGAAAGCAAGGAAATGAAAGGGACTGCTCTCATCACAAGAGGAAACTAGCAAGAGGTTGAAAATGCCAATGATGCAGAGGGGGAGTTTCGCAGAAAGGTGGAAACCTGCACCAAGCCGGTGTCTTTGGGGAGGCTGGCCACTCGGAGTTGGTGCCTTGCGAGCGGGGTGTCGTGGTGCTGTGCTGATGGACATCTGCTCTGCTTTTTCTGGAACTGCATCTGACATGACTCGCCTCTCTTCTTTCAGTGCTCCTGTCTTAACTTGCACGTTAGCTGATCTCCGCCGAGTGTCCCATTGCTCTGCTTCCCAGAACGTGATGGTGTTGAGCCTCATTTCTGGCCCTTTCAAGCTCTGTAGTTACTGTTTGAGCGTGAGGAGCAAAGGCAGAGAGGAGAGTGCCTTGCAGACCTCCCCTGACCACTGTTCATATTGTGCCGGGTTGGGAGGCATCTCGGCCTGTCCGTTTCAGAGGTTGTCTTCTCCTGCCAGCCCTGGCCGACCCAAGGCAGCAGCATGGCTGTACTTGCAGTAGACCTGGGTTTATTAACCAGCCCTGATGCACCCCATAGATATGTGGGTCCCTCCCATGTGAGATGAATG
Source organism: Haliaeetus albicilla (assembly GCF_947461875.1). Taxonomy (NCBI): domain Eukaryota; kingdom Metazoa; phylum Chordata; class Aves; order Accipitriformes; family Accipitridae; genus Haliaeetus; species Haliaeetus albicilla. The sequence goes on from NC_091505.1 coordinate 17,579,180, forward strand.
TGGGTCTCCCACTGCTGTGGCTTTTCCGTTGTGATCTGAAGCTGCTGTATTCAAACGGGTATTGAAATAGCAGCCGGCTTCTGTTTCAAAGTGGCGATGGTAACTTTGACATTGAAACGGCACCACTGTCACCAAGGTGCCCGGGCAGAGATCTGTGTGCGATGGGAGGCTGCAAACCAGAAGCAGCGTGGTGGTCTTGGAGGAGGAGGAGGGATTATTTGGCCCCTTCTCTCCTCTCCACGTGCTTTGCGTTGTGCCGGGGAGGTGGTGCCGTACTTTGGCGTTGCCCTCGCTGGAGGCTGAGCCCAGGCCTGTGGGTGCCTTGGGGGCTCCGGTAATGGCCCAGGGAGCGACAGCTTTGTGTGGATGTGGGGAAGCGAGCTGCTCTTTGGAGCTCCTGCCGAACTGGCTCCTCCAAACCCGCTTTTTGATGCAAGTGTCTTGTTTTGTGCACTTCTGCATCTGGGACGAGGGAGCAAATGGCTGCTTCAGCATTTGCTGTGTGCAGCGGGTGCTCTTCCTGCATCCTGTGCTGCAGCAGCGGAGACCTCCTGGGGACAGGGGATGCTGGAGCAGCCTGGGGCTCGGAGGACGTCAGCACTGGCCTTGCGTGGCTGGCCCTGAACTGCTCTAAAATATACAGCAGAAATACCTTGAGGGAGGAGGGGGGATTTTTTCTTTCTTTCTTTCTTTTTTATTTTTTTTTTTTTTTTTTTTTTAAATCCAAAGTGAAGTCCTCCTGCAGCACAGCATGCCTCCAGTGAATCCTGGGGAAACTGGTTCAGCCAGCACCAGTCTGGGCACGGAGGGCACTGCCAGCGCTGGGTGCTTTGCCTTGGCAGCAAGGGTGACACTAGGAATATGAACTGGGAGTAAATAGCCCCATCTATCTCTGTGGGGATCTCTGGGTTCCCCGGGACCACTAGCAGAGGATGAGCCATTGGTTTGATAATCCAAATGTCACCTTTTAATTTTTTTTTTTTTTTTCTCTCCCTTCCTTTTAAAATGGCCTGGTAAGCCGTGACACTGCACAGCCTGGGTCCCTGCCAAAGAGCCCTGGGGCTTGTGTTCCTGCTCACGCTGCCAGGCTCCTGGCTGCCTCGCTGCTTCATGAACTCCCATTTGCCTTTCTTGGCTGGAAAAAGGATTAAGTTAGCAGGACAGGAAAATTAATTAGCTGCCATTTTAAGGATGTAGCTTTTGTTGCAGTCCGAAGTGTTTTGAAATGACATTGTATCACTGAGACCAACCTGGGGCTGATTAAAAGGCTTTTACCTGCCAGAATACCAGATTTATTTCCGTCGTGGTTCTCCCCCAGGTGATTACAGCTTCAAGGTGAACCTCAAGGCCGAATCGAAGGAGCGTTTTGCCTTCGCTGCTAGTGCCGGCCGTGGAAAGCTGGTACCAAAGTTTTTTCTGCTTGTTTAACATTCAAAATAGCCTTTCTTTGCCCTTTCCCTCTGTACAGACAGCCCGCCAGCTCGGCACGGGCACCGGCTGGGACAGCGGGGAACTGCAAAGCGAGCGGCAGCTTCCCTGCCCCACCGAGGCTGGGGGAGTGGGGGACGGGGGGCTTCCCACAGGGAGCTCGGGGGTGAGCCTCAGCCTTTCCCAATCGTCTGGTGGAAAGTTGCTGCCTTTTGGTGCAGGTGACCCCCAAAGAGGAGCAGAAATGGTGCCACTCTTGGGGGGGTGTGTGTGTATCCAGCTGGATGTTCCTGTAGCTAATGTCTTCGTTGGAGGTGTCGGAGACAGAGAAGGGTGGCTCTGCTGCAGCACGGTAAAGGGCGAGGGAACCCAAAGCATGGGAAGCAAGTGATAAGGAAGCAAAAAAATCATTTCGGTTAGGAAGTAATTGCCATTCCCTGCTTTCTTCAGGGAGGGGGCTGCATTGGTGCTCCCGGGAAGGGGTCATTAGCCACCAGCTTTCCCGAAAAAGCTTTTACCCAGCGCTTGGCAGCAGTGGGGAGCAGGCACACCAGCCTCCCTCACCCTTTACACACAGCACTCACGGGTCTCTCCAGAGTCAGACTTTGCTTTCCTGCACCGCAGCGATGGCTCCAGTGCACTCCGTCTCTGCCGACGCGCGGAAGGGAAGCACAAAGCTCCTCTGCAACTGTCAGGCGTGCGCGATCAGGAGTTACTTTCACAAGCGGTGCTACGGTTCAGCCCTCGCTGAACTCTCTAGGAAAAGAGATTTCTGCCAGCTGTGCTCCCACCCCAGCCAGTGTGATACAGAAAGGATGACACCGAACGATGCCTGGCCCAAACGGTGGTCCCCATCTCCTCACCTTGTGAGGGTCTAAACGGCTCCTGCCTGCCTTAGCTTTAAACAAACAAAAATTCCCCACTGAACTCTCACTGACCGGTGAGGAAGTGTATTAAAAACCAGCAAAATTAATGCAGATTAAACCTGCTACTCCAGCAACGAATGCAAATTACCAGCGCTTTTTTTTTTTTTTTTTTAGTATTTAATGTTGTAGAAACATTATGTCCTGTAGCCAAAGCAATTCAAGGCATGATGGCAGTAAATGTGCACTGGGTGAGGCTGGAAACTCTTCCTTTTTGGTCTAATCCAAGAAGCTCTTGGCACAACTTCTGTTTTGCCTTTGAAGAAGGGAAGCTCATCTCTGAAGAACTGCACATTGCAAGGTAAGCACAAGGTAGTTTTGGGGCTGGTTAAGATACCTCTTCCTTAAAACACCGATTATTGTTTTTTTTATGCTGTCATATTCAGTGCTGGATGCAGACAGCTGCAGCAGTGCAGTAAGCAGACGAAGGGTGAGTCTGCTGCTCTCTGGTGCAATCATGATGGATGCTGTAGTTAAGCAAACTCCTCCAGTTCTTTGCTAACTTTTCAACCTCCCCCAACGGAAAAGCAGAACAGGGAGTGAAAAGTGATCTTGCTCAAGTCCAAGATTTTAACTCTCTCCAGCCCCGTGAGCAGGCTGAGTGTTTCCCCCAGCAACCATTGCAATACCAGACCTTGCAGGAGCCTGTCCCGTGGGTTGGCAGGGGATTAGCACATGGTAGAAGATTCTTTACTATGGTGAAATGGAAGACAGAAAACATGTCAGCTCTGCCAGATACATTGACTAGCAATCTCAAAGGCAGGCAGATCCTCTGCTGGTAACATTTCCCTCCTCAATGTTTTGTTTAGCTACTTGTAGCATGCTATTTTGATTCCCCCTACTGATCTTTTATCTCATAGTAATGAACACCAGGCCAGCCACCCGCTTTCACGCAGAGCTGCCGTAATTAAGGCAATCATTTCTTGTCAATGCTAGGCAGTCACTTTTAAATATTCAGTCATCAGGGATTTGCTGCAGCAGGCTCCAGGATGGCCAGAAATAAACAAATAAACTCCCAAACACTTTAAGGATATCAATTTTTATTGGACATTGCGAGATCAATAAGAAAAAATAATTTGTACAGCTTTGTGATATAACCATTGCTGCTGAAGAGTAAGGCTACTTGTCATGAGAAGAGACCTGATGCAGCCAACAGGGTGTTCCTAGCAGGACCCGCTCGGAGAAGCGGATGATGTTCTCCACTCACCCCGTCCTGCAGCAGCACCTTCCGCCTCAGGTAGGTCCACGTAGCCTTACGGTAGCGCAAATGGGGCTTCTTAGACATTAAGGGTGAGCAGCCCTGCTCCAAGAGACCCTCTGCAAATGGCTCACTGCCAACCACAGTTGCAGTATCAGTCTGGTACAGTGGTTACTGACCTTCTGCCTTGCTTCTCCCTCCCTCCGCTAATTCTGTCTTTCCTCTGTGCCTCGCAAGGTCACCTGGCCCAAGTTCAGCCCTTTCCTCCATGCAGCAGCTGCCGCACAGCAGCCCTCTTCCCCAAGGAAAGAGCTTTGTCTGCAACAGAGAGCTGACCTGATACTATTTTTGAGGCCTTTGGTGACAGCAGCTGGCAGGAGCTGATTTGTGACACCAGCTAGGGGGGAACCAGGACACTTTAGGAAGTAATCCAGCAGCTCAGACGCTTTCAGCTGGCAGAGTAACCCTTTCTAACCAAACCCAGACGCTTAAGAGTGATTGTAGAGCAGCAGCTACGGATATTGCTCTAGCACTGGGGCACCCAATCCATAGGACGGGCAGAGCTAGAAAAAGAGGCTTCGGTTTACACAGTATTTTTGCTAAGCTTTTTGCTTTTGACAGTTCTTAACAGTTTTAAAAAAAACAGATGCTAGGACAAAAGGCTGAGTTTCTACGGTGGCAGTGAGACATCCTCAGACTAGGCAAAATTCTAGTTGGCCCCATCATTATCTCAAACTACCATCCCTTTGCTATGTCAGGTAGGTGAATGCCAGACCAAGAGAAATTTTAGCATTGATTCAGCCCCTAAGGGGAGATGAGAATTTAGACGTCAGTAAGAGTTATGGACTGTATCATCTGTCCTAATATATGAAATCAAGACAGTAATCTTAAATCAATGAAGGGCTCAGCTGGAAAAAAGAAATCAAATTGAAAGGCTCTGTTGGCAGAAAAGGGGGCAGTTGTACCACGACCGGTTGATTGCCTGTACTGTACTAGTGCCAGCAGACAGACCCAGCTGCTGGACCCTACCCCTGGACCACTGACAGAATGGATATTTCTTATTGATACTTAAATACTTCTCGTAGAAGATGACTTGGGAACTTGTAACTGGTGCCAACACAGCATTCAGCCATCTGATGAACGTTCCCGTATTCACAACCAAAGAGAACATAAGTACAGTGGTTAAACAAGCTGAGCATGGTAGATAATCTACGTGATCAGACGTGAGCTGCCCCCCTCACACAGGCACCAAATGTACAGCCACATCCCAGGCAACTTGGGGCAACATAGGACAGTTTACATTTAAACGAAGGAGGGCAACAAGGAAATAACGTGATAATGAAAAACTAGGAAAAAAAAACCAACAAAAAACAAACCAACCTTCACACAACTATTTTTCAGCATTGTAAAAAAATAAAAAGGAAAGCAATCTTTTTTGACTTCCTGTGCCTACACCATGCAGGTCTCCTAGGCATTCTAGGAACAGGAGACGCTGCCCCTTTTTCTGCTGTTAACTGATGCAGTGCACACAGTATTTCTGAAGGAGTTCCATAAACTGTAGTGCAAGCAAACTGAGAAAATAAATAGCACTCGAACATTCCCTCTTGTCAAAGAACATTAATTGCAGTAAAAACTAGCTTGCTTTTTGTTTTAACTGAAGTCAGCTGCAACTTGTTTTAATATATGAAAATCTGAAGATGTGTTTCACAGCATAACTGTAGAATAATTTACACTGCATTGCCAATTCACAATTCAGTCATTTTCATTAACAGTGTACAAAGAAGGTCCTTAGTTTATATATATATATACTTTATAAAGTCTGGAAGATCAATATAAATACTGCTCCAGAAATTAAAAAAGTGTTTACATCCCCGACTTGAATATTACATCTCAGTGTCCTGGATTATTATTATAATCTGTAAAAGTCTTAGCGGCGCAGAGGTTCAAGTTTTCGAAATTTCAGTGATGAGCTGGATGACAAAGCATCTTGGTTTGAAGAAGAATTCACTGTGTCTGGGGACTGGAACAATACTCTACCACGATGATTAAATACATAAAAAGACGGATGGTTCCTTAATGTGTCAAACGTCCTTCAAAGTAAATGTAAAAAGTCAACGTTAATACTCTTTTAGAACAGGGGTTTTAGAAGAGTCAGTCTAGGGTATACCAACTTCTATAGACACAGAAATACAAGTTTTGAATCTGAAACTCTTGCTCACTTTGTAAGTTTCCTAAACCGAAATACAAAGCCAAGTGTGAAAAATACCGCCTGCTCTATATGCAGAGGTTGTCCACCCCACAGACAAACTTCACCTTCCTTCCTTGAGCTTAGAGGCAGGCCTGTGGACTTCTGCATGCACACGTACCAAACGTGCCAGCCTTAGTTCAGCTGTCACTTGTGTTAATAGCTTGACACTGTTTACTGTCAGCTTTCCATCCCTTTTTGTGCCTGAAGCTAAGGGTTTTGGGTAAATGCTATGAAATACAACAATGTCAACTTGTTTACTTTCCGTACTCCCTTGTGTTTTTGGAAATGGGCAGAGAGGCCGTGTCTGCCCATTCAATTTCATATCCTTTTCAAAATCTTGATTCAAAATCCCTTATTTTCTTAAAGTCTTCCAGATATTCTCCCTTGAATAGTTCAGTGTGAGATTTAAATAATTCAGACTCTTGTAAAGAAGCAAAGACAGAGGGTGAGCCAGGCATACCGCCCCATAGACTATGACACCATTCATGACAGCAGTTTATGACTGCTGAGCAATTACATCCCTCACAGACATTTCTTTTCTCTACCAACTCTGCACAGCAGCAAGATTTTAGGATGAGGAAAAGCAAGAAGTTTACTTAATTTGTTATCTAACTTTCTCTGAAATTCAAGACATTGTTGGCTTTCTCAGGTGTGACTGTTCCTCTCTGTTACTGTCTACAACATGCATTTAAGAACTACTATGCTAAAGAGTGAGCTATTTCACAGTGTTCAGTCTGTATAAAAAGTAGCAGATACAGGCATTTCTGAAAAGAAGTAGTAAAACATACTTATTTTTTAGTTCTGAAGTGGCATCCATGTCTTTAAATTCTCCTGCGATATGTACTATCCCATAGCAGGTAACTGCAAAGGCTAACAGAGTCTGAAGAACTATCTGTAACAGAGGGAAACACAATGCAACACACACATTACTTAACGTTCTTAATATTTACCAAAAAAATCTCATCTTTCAAACAGCATCTCTTGTGCTTTTCATCCAGTGACAGTAAGTGCTTTGCAGGGGTGAGCAATTCAACAGTAGGGAAACTGAGGCATGGGAAGATTAATTACCCCACCTATTTAGCATGGCAAAAGGGTGGCAGAGCTGAGAAGAGCTTCAGCTGCCTGACACCCGGTCTGTGTTGCACGCACTGAATCGATTCACATGGATCCTTAGAACAAAACACTCTGTTCTCGTGCACTTAAGGATCTGATACACTCTCCGAGAAACGAGTTGGCTGCCAACACATACTGTGCAGCGGTAGCAGCTGCTGCTCGGTCCATTTGGACCATGCCTGGTTGTCGTGGGTATTTGATCTCCTTACCTTTCTGATTAAGCAAAAATAGGATAATAATTGAAGTGGAATTTAAAAACCAAGCAAATAAAGCAAATTAAAAAAACCCCAACCTTCCTGAAGCAGGCTGTGCTGGGATAAAATGGGCGCGCAGCCACACTGGATAAACAAATGTCAGCCAACAAAAGCCAGAGGGAGGAGGATGTTTATGCTGCAAAGGAGGAGAGGAACGCAAAAGCTCTCTGAGCTACGTTCAGGGAATCCCTGGACAAGATGTTTCAGGGTAGTTCTAAAGGAGAAGAGGGAGGTCTGGACCCAGGGTTTGTTCTCTCTGACAGATATAACACACCGCAGGAAGCTGGGACAGAAAATACAGTTCTTTTTGACAAAGGGAGCTCAAATGAAGGCACAGTTTAAAAACTACTTTACCCTTTATTCTTGCCTATCATGTAAAAAAAAAAAGCATCTGAGAGAGACTAAACTATCCACACAGCATTACCCCTTTCAAACATTGTTGAAAACTTAAACTTACATCTATGGGCAACGTTTCATCTTCCTTTTCTGTTAGTCTCATATAAGAGCGATCTACAAAACAGAAACGCATGCACGCATCAAACACTCCGTACAAGCAAACAAACAGAAGCAGCAGTACAGAAACCCCACAAGAACCTGCTGTAGCTCTCAGACGTGTGTCAGTCCCGGGCGAGCTGGGCAGCTCCCGGATCTTGCTGCGGGACTCCGCTCCCCCGGAGCGGGGCTGACGACCCCCAGCCCCGGGCAGCCCCCCCCCAGCCCCGGGCAGCCCCCCAGCCCCTCACCACCTCCTCTCCTGGCTGCCAGGAAGGAGGACGGCTCCGGGGACGGCAGATGCGAGGGATGAAGCCGCCATCCGGCAGCCTTGTCCGGGCCGGCTGCCGCCGCGCCTGCACGGAGCGAGCCCCGCGCTCCTCCCGGTAAGTTCCCGGCCACCGCCGGCTCCGCTCTCCCCGCGGCGGCAGGGTCAGCCCAGCCGGCTGGCCTCCCCGCGGGGATGATGGTGATGATGATGGTGGCGGTGGTGCCGCCGCGGCCCGGCCCGGCCCCCGCCCCGGAGCTCCCCCGGCGGAGGTGACGGGGCCCGGTGGGCCTCCCCGCGCCGCAACCCTCCCCCTGAGGAGGCGGCGCCGCCGCCGGTCCGGGTCCCCCAGCCCCGCCGCCCGCTCACTCACGCTGCGCCGCCGAGAAGGCCGCGTGGGCCAGGGCGAAGAGGCCGAGCCCCACCAGCCCCTTCCACACCGAGGCGGCCGCCATCGTCGCCGCCGCCCGCCCCGCCGCCGCCGCCGCCAGGGGCGCCCGCCGCCCTCCCGGCGCCCGCTGATGGCGTCACGAACTGGGGCGGTGCCAGGCCGCTCCCGCGAGGGGCGTGGCTTCTCGGCGCGGGGAGGCGTGGCTTTTCGCGGCAGGGGGCGGGGCCGCGCCGCCGCTTTCCCACGCGGGTCCCGGGCCATTGAGAATATCCGAGGGCCCCGGGAGCCGGGCTTGGCCCCGGGGGGGGGCAGCGGAGGGAGAAACGACCCGCCGACCCCCGGGACAGGCCTGTTCCCACCCGGCTGAAAGCTGAGCGTGGGGCCATCGGGGGCCTGGGGTAAATTCCCGCTTGCCACGCGTTTAACCTCAAAGCTTGAGGAACGCGCGCAAGAAAAAACGGTGTCGAGGGATGCACGGTGTGTGCGGGAACCGATGACCCGACCCCGGGCCGAGCAAGGCCTGGGGCAAAGCTGTCCCGCACAGGCAAGCATCCTGGGTCTTCCATGCGCCCGAGGCCCATAGAAAAGGGGCACAAAAGCAATTCTTTGAGGGTGCTTTCTACAAATCGCCTTTAAGGCGATCACTGCGGCGTTTATTGCAGCCCTTGCCCCACTGGCTGCGCGAATCCCCCCTTATTTCCTGGTAAACAGGGTAGGAAGTTTCTCCTGATCCCACCTCGGGGCTGACCGCAGCTCCTGGCACTGTCCGCATGCCTTGGCATGGCGTGAACGCCCAACCACCCTCCGGCACCCACCCGTGGGCCGCTGCTGTCCCCAGGCGCAGGGCCCCATCCGCCCCCCAGAAGGCTGAGACAGGGGCGTCCTGCAGCACACCCCTCCGGGGCACCCCACGCACAACACCCTCATCGGCCCCAACCGCCCCTGCGCGTGGCCGTGCAAAGCCAAGGCCTGGGCAAAACACTTCTTCCTTGCAGCAAGCCCGTTTGGGGAATTTTTTTTTTTTTTTTTTTTTTTGTCCTCTTGCAAACCTCCTGGCTCTCTGGCCACCTTCCCCCCTTGCAATCCCCTTTTTTCCCCCCTCGCAACCCCCTTTTTCCCCCCTCGCAACCCCCTTTTTGCACCCTTGCAACCCCCTTTTTCCCCCCTCGCAACCCCCTTTTCCCCCCCTCGCAACCCCCTTTTCCCCCCCTCGCAACCCCCTTTTTCCCCCCTCGCAACCCCCTTTTTTCTCCCTCGCAACCCCCTTTTTTCCCCCCTCGCAACCCCCTTTTTCCCCCCTCGCAACCCCCTTTTTCCCCCCTCGCAACCCCTTTTTCCCCCCTCGCAACCCCTTTTTTCCCCCCTCGCAACCCCCTTTTTTCTCCCTCGCAACCCCCTTTTTTCCCCCCTTGCAACCCCCTTTTTTCTCCCTCGCAACCCCCTTTTTCCACCCTCGCAACCCCCTTTTTTCCCCCCTTGCAACCCCCTTTTTGCACCCTCGCAACCCCCTTTTTCCCCCCTCGCAACCCCCTTTTTTCTCCCTCGCAACCCCCTTTTTCCACCCTCGCAACCCCCTTTTTTCCCCCCTTGCAACCCCCTTTTTGCACCCTCGCAACCCCCTTTTTCCCCCCTCGCAACCCCCTTTTTTCTCCCTCGCAACCCCCTTTTCCCCCCCTCGCAACCCCCTTTTTCCCCCCTCGCAACCCCCTTTTTGCACCCTCGCAACCCCCTTTTTCCCCCCTCGCAACCCCCTTTTTTCTCCCTCGCAACCCCCTTTTTTCTCCCTCGCAACCCCCTTTTTTCCCCCCTCGCAACCCCCTTTTTCCCCCCCTCGCAACCCCCTTTTTCCCCCCTCGCAACCCCCTTTTTTCCCTCACAGCCCCTTTCCCAGCACCCCTGCAAGCCTTCCCTTGCAGCCCTCTGTCCCTCGCACCCCTGCGGCCTTATCCCCCCCCCACTTTGCAAGCTCGCAGCCTCCTTCACAACCAGGCAACCTTTCTTTCCCTCTTGCAAACCCTCTTTCCCCCTTAACGAGCTTCCAGGCGCCGCCTTCCCGCTTCCCCCCCTTGCTTAAAACAAAAAAAAAAACCCCAGACCACCCTTCTTCTCCACCGCAAACCTTTCCCTCAGCCCGGCGGCACCGCTCTCCCGCCCCATCCCCGTCCCTATCCGGGCTCCCGGCAGCGCTGTCCCCGCCCCGCAGCGCCTGCGCCCAGCGCCGCTTCCTGGTGGCGGCGGGGGCCGGGGCCGGTACCGGGGCGATGGCGGGGCCGGGGCCGGGGCTGGCGGCGGCGGCGGCGGCGGCGGTGGGGCTGTGGGCGCGGGGGGTGGAGGGCGGCGAGGTGCTGGCGGCTCGTCCCGGGGCTCTGGAGGAGGAGATCGTGTCGGAGAAGGCGGCGGAGGAGAGCCACCGGCAGGACAGCGCCAACCTGCTCGTCTTCATCCTGCTGCTCACCCTCACCATCCTCACCATCTGGCTCTTCAAGCACCGCCGCGCCCGCTTCCTCCATGAGACCGGCCTGGCCATGATCTACGGTGAGGGGCGCCGGCACCCACCCCACGCACACCCACACCCTCCCTCCCACCCCTCTCCGTGGGAAACCCCTGCGGCGAGTACCCCCCGCCCTGCCCTCAGCACCGGCAGCCCCATCCGAACCAGTCCCGGCTCCGCGCTGGGCCAACTGGAGTGCCTGGGTTGGCACCCACCTGCCCGCTGTTACGGCGGGGACCCGGCAGCCCACCCTTCTTTTCTTCTTCGGGGCTACGACGGGGCTCGTCGCGTGGACATCGGCGTGGGCGAAGGGGTGCGGGGATGTCGGGGGGCACGCCGCGTCCCCTCCCAGCCGCAGCCAGATGCTCCCGTCTTACTGGGACGGCTGGGCTGGGTACCCCGTCCCGGATCGCCCCGTGCTGGGTGTTACTGGGTGTTGCTGGAGGGAGGGTTGGTTGGTTTTCCAAACCCTGGATATCGAGGGCTTTCGAGGGCAGCATGACTCCAAAATCACGGGCAGTGAGCAACTAGTTGGGTTTTCCCGGGTGGCTTCGCAGGGGGGCTGCAGCACGGGTGAAGGTGGCGGGGTCAGGGGCTACCGCGTGCCAAGTGGCCTCAAAACCCATCTCACCGAGCACCGGCAAGTCCCGCTTACCTGCTCCGGGGCTGACTTGGGGCCAGGCTTTGCACCGGTCAGGAGCCTTGCATCCCACGCGCTGGGGCCAGAGGTTGTGTTTCCACCCTCTGTTTAGAGGACTGGAATTTCCAGAAGCTGTACAAGAGGAGCGGAGGGGCCATTTGGGGACATTCTCCCCCCCTTTGCCGTGCTCAGGGACCCGCAGGGCCAGCAGCCTTACATCCCCCTGCTCAGGGACCTGTGCGGACGAGCCCCTACTTTTGGGGTTCGTCCTCCCGCCGTGACAGGACCTGTCAGTGGGATGCCCCACGTGTGTCCCCCAAGAAGTGGAGCGAGGCTGTGGGTCGGGAGAGCAGGTCCATAGCTGGTTGGATTTTAACGGTGGCCTGTGATTTACTGAGGTGACATGGCCTCATGAAGTGGCCTGAACCACCGGATGGAGATGGCCGTACGTGGCTCTAGCCAGGTTATCTAGCATGACTTGGAGTTCAACCAAAGTAGGACTGGGAGTTGTGCTGGGGGAGTGATTAACACGGCCGTGGATCCTTATCTAGACAAGACTCGCAGAGTTTAGGATTGAGAAGGTGTCTTCTGCTGAGTGCTGTGGTTAGCGTCTCTTCTCCGTGCTGTCCTTGCCCTTGCTGGTTGTGGGCGATGTGCGACCAAGCTTGGTCAGAGCAGCAACGTGGCCGAGTCCCCCGCTCAGCAGAAAGCTTCGCTCTGAAGCCTGTGACTTGACCTGTTTGGGCCGTTGGCTTTTGCGATCCTAAGTTTCATTTAATTGGAAGTGTCCTTCCAAACGAAGGGGCGGAGACACTTGCGTCAGCCCAGAGGCACAAAATACTGGTCTGCCTTTTCAGATTCCTGCAAGCCACCGCTGAGGTGGGTGCAGGCGTTGCTGGCCGCCTGCCTGGGGCAGGGGTGGTCACCCCCCCGGGATGGGAGATGTGCTGTGGGAACACGTGCTTCCAGCACGGGAGGTCTTCCTTCTCCTGCTACCCCAGAGCTCGCCGACACATGGCCTTTCTGTTCCCTTCTCTCTTTCAAACTTGCCCTTAATCTTGTTCTTTTTCTCCTGGAGTTTTCTTCCTCTTGGTCCTCCATTCTCCCTGACCCACCTGAGCGCTCCCCTTGTTCTCAGGGGATGACCTGGGTCATTTTGGTTTCCTGCTGATCCCTAAAACGCATATTTTCTGTCTGCTCTTTTGCAGACTGTGCTTAGAAAATTTCTGGCGAAATCGGTAACGTCACCTGTCTGGTCATGCAGAAAATCCCGAGTTTTTCCCTGCTATCAAGGCTTTTGGCATTTACTTCTCAGGTTGTGGCAGCTACCGTAGGAAAAGGGGCGTGTAATTTCCCAAGGAGTGGTGAGATGCTGTTGTTTTACAGCGACAACTTAAAAGCTGCAGGGAGCAAAGCAGGTACCGCTTCTGCTTTGCTGTTCCCGGTCCCCTGCGATATTTTCAGCCCCTGCGATGCTTTTCATCCTGGGGAAGTCCGCTGAAAATGTGGAAGTGCTGCAGCAGGCAGGCTGCAAAACAGACCCTGAAATCTAGGCAAGAGAAGCAATTTGTAAAAGCTTGTCTTTTTCTAATTAAAAAAGCCCCAATAACTAAGTCAAATAAAACTTTTGCATACATCTCTTCTTGCTGAAATACGTAAGAGTTTCCTTGGTGTCTGTGTTTTTACTGTAAGTTATAAGCTCTTGCTCCAGGTGGATTTATACCTTACAAATTACACCATCAGCTGAAATTTGATGTTCAAGAGCTGGATGCAGGCTGGAATCATTGCACGGTGATAGACAATAGGTGTTTAGTAGCCCCTAGGCTTCATTTCGGTGTTTAAAATGAGGTTCCTACATCCGAAGTACTCAACATTTAGGATGATTAATTAAACAGTCTTGTTTCAGTTCTTCTCAGGGTCTGATGGTGGATGTGGCAGGAGCTTCTCTAGTTTCATTGTACGTGTTCCCACTTGGCCCCTGGATTGTGTACGTCTAAATTGCTTGGTTTTGGGATGTCTTCAGTTGCTTGCTACATTTTTTTTTTCCTTTTGGTGTCCAGATTAATGCTCGCCTGGGGATCCTGTGTGCTTCCATTGTTGTTAAGTGCCTGGATGGTAATATATTAGTCTTCATTTAAAACCCTAGCTCGGAAATGTTCAACAGCACCTAAAAAAAAAGCCCATGGGCTTTTGTTCTTTTTAATGAAGTTGGGAGAAATGCAATGAAAGTAATCTCTTGCACTTTGCATAAAAGAAGTCAATTAATTTACCAGCTTTGCCTTTAGCTTCTCTACTCCTTGCAGCTTTCGGCTGGCAGCTTCCTCGGTGTCAGGTTCCCTCTGCTCAGCTCCCTCCCAGGGCTCAGTTTTGTAAAACTTTTGGCTGCAAAAGCATGTCGATACTGGCGGAGCGGCTCACGGGTTGCTGCTAGGATGGCCCTTTGAGCGCCAAGAGAGTTTGAACCATTTCCTAAGAGACCGTCAGAACCAGGAGGACGTACACGGTCCCCTGGGCTTGGTCCAGATAGCCTGAGCCCAGGACTGGGTTTGGTGTCTGAAAAAACTCGGCATCTGAGTTGGGTTTGTCCCAAGTGCCTCCAGCGAGCATCGTTAGGTGGGGAGGGTTGACCAGTGATCCACTGTTGGGCAGGAGGGGCCGGTGGTGGGGTCATCTTAACGTTGGCAGAATAGTTGCCTTTCAGCAGAGCAGCAGCGTGCTTTCCGTGTAAGTAACTCTGATGGTATCTCTGTGTCAGGAGCCGCTGGCGCGATGCTGGCTGGATGTGTATTTGCACGTGGGCGTCTTTTCCCACCCCGGTCCGGAGAGCTCTGGGAGCCTCCCAGGCAGCGTGTTACAGGGCAAGATAAAATGCCTGATTTTGGGACCCCCAACCACAGTGATCTTGGCAGATATTGTAGGTTTATCTGTCCCTTTTCCCTTATCCCATTCCCGGCCAGAGTGGGAATTTGGCTGTGGCCGGAGCATTGCCGGCACGTGGGGCCGGGAACAGCTGCCCGGGTAAGCGAGACGGCGAGGACGAGCAGGGGTGCTATCAGATGTAGTGCTGCTTTGGGATGGGGATTAAGAGCGGGGAGGCGGGTGAGTCAGGATCCCTTCTGAATTCACAGCAACGTCCGTCCCTGCAGGGCCTCTCATCTCCAAGTGCTGACCCTGGGCATTGAAGGGGTCGCTGGATGGGTTGCCATCTGAGAAAAGGCAGGCAGCTGCTGCTGCTGGAGGTTTCTGACTCCTGTGTGAAGCTCTAAAATCAACTTTTTTTTTTTTTTAAAAAAAGGCTTTTTAAAGGCCACCCCAGGTAGCTCTGGAGAGCTGCAGAGCGCGGTGTATGCGGTGCTGCCTGCTCCGTAGGAGTGCAGGAGCAGTGGCAAGGGTGGAGGGTAAATGAGCTCCCCAGTCTGGCTTTCCTCCCTTGCATTTGAATTCTCACTGTAACTGTTTAAAGCTGCTTAATAGTTGTAAGCAGATGTAAATAACCCTCTGAAGCTCGCTTTATCCCAGTGAGGAGTTTCTGTTGTCTCCCGTGGTACCTCAGGGGTCATCATCTTCTGGGTGAAAGGAGATCTGGGTGTTTTGTCCTGATGCTGCGGTGCCACGTGCCCCCCCCCCCCCATCCTCATGTAAATACACGCTGTGGCATCTCAGTGTTCTTGACAACCTTGCCTTCATTTCCATACTTTTATTTCTGGAGCACTGGAAGATCACAGGAACAAAGAGGCTAGCAGAAAATTAAGCAAAAATATTCCTCTTTGGTGTCCTCTGTTAGCGATGCTGGTGTAAAAGCAGCTCTCAGATGCTCTGCACAGTGTGATGTTCCCTGAAGCAGCTCTCCTTGCTGGAGCTGACCGTGCCTGGTTCTTCCAAGAAGGACCTTTTCTGCTGCTGTCGGGGCAATTTTGTGCCAACGGTGCAATGCAGGATAAAGCCCAGAACATGTGGTGAGCACATGGTCGGCTGTGCATGGCTTAAAAGCATGGGTAGGTTTGCGAAAGCAGCTCAGCTGTGCTGCAGAAGTGCCGTATTAGACCAGGGACTGGGTTTTGGGTGCAGCTCCCGGGTCTGTCAGCCCTGGGATGAGCCATCTGTGTCACTGGTGTGATGGGTTAGCAGCGGTGAGTCTGTTTGCAGCCGATTCTTCTGCCTCTGCTCATGGCCTGGATGTGTGCTTGGGTGGCCCTGCTGTGCACGACATCCCCTGGGATGGGGATGGGAGGCAGGGGCTTTTCTTCTGGCTGTCAGCAAAATGAGCAAATCTCATTTGGAAGACTGCTGTCAAGGGAAGAGAAGGCAAAAACTGGGCAGCGGATCGGGAACGGGCTGCAGGAGGTGCGGAATGGGTTGGGGACCCACAATCTCCTGCCCGGCCACGGCAGAGCTCCTGCCCAGGCTCTGCTCCTGCGACATGGTGGTGGAGGAAGAGTTTGGTGTTCCCTTCGGTCGGGGTTGTGCCCTGTCTGTAGGAAAGCACAGAGCAAGATCTTAATTAAGGCAACAGTAAAGAAGCGGGAGCATCCTGGGAGGCAAATGGAGAAGCCTTCCGAGTGTTGCGGTCTCTGTTTAGTTCCCACGTGTCTGAAAGTTTTTCATAAATGTGTGGTTCAGAGATGGGGTTAAGATCCAGGATTTCTGTGGTGGCTCAGCGCTGCCTTAATCAAGGAGTTTCCAAACCCTTTGTGCTGAAGGCTACGTGGAAAGGTGTCTTGTGGGACATCCCTCCTCCCCAGCCTGCAGATGTCAAAAAGCTTTGCCAGGAGAGCGCTCGGCACGCCGTGCGGGTGAGAAGGAGCCGGAGGAGCCTGTGCTGTGCGAACGCCGTTAATCTGGATGCAAGGCCTCAGAGCACAGCTCATCAGCTGTGCTGCAGAAGAAAAGTGCCAGTATAAATTGCTGACTCTCAAATTAACCCCGCGATACTCCTGTGCAGCAGCTGAGCCGGAGGCAGCGTTGACTTGCGGGGCTGCCCTGGGGCTGCTGCTCATGGTGCAGAGCTGAAGCTTGCAGAGGGCGAGGAGCAGACCCGGGTGGTTGGCCCAGAGGCAAAACTTCCACTTTTTTTTATAAAATGGGGATCGCTGCTGTGCGCTGCGAAAGCTCCCTGTTGCAGGAGGAGGCTTTATGGTGCTGCAGCGTTTTATGAAGGATGCTCACTGTCCTCAAAGCGTTTGTGATGGTTGCTTGGTACCTTTTTTAATTCCCTACAAAAAGGAAGGGTTTAATGTATTTCTGTGGTGGCAAAACATGATGCCGTCAGGTTTCCAGGTGCAACGTGCATAGTTTGGGCACACGTGAGCAGCACCTTGCCCAGGTCCCCAGCTGTGTGCCAGCAATGCCAGGGTGCTCGCCCTAAGAAAACCAGCGTGCCCTCTGTGTCGGCTGTTTGCCGCACTAGAGCGAGGGCCTGACTGATTGCTGGGTAATTAAAAGCCTTCAGGACCAGCTGTGGCTGGTGTTAGAAAGTCGGCACGAGCATGGAGCGTTTGCATGGCTCGTGGGAGGATGCACATGGTTTAATATTGCACAGGCAATTATTTGGATGGTGGCTGTGCTCAGCAGCTGAGCAGGGGGTCAGGATCCTGGGGTGCCTGGTGCTGCATCCGTGCTCAAAGAGATCGTCCCAGGCGTTTGCTGTGGCTCATCTCACCGATGCGTGTCCCTCCTCAGGTGTCCTGGTCGGCGTGGTCCTGCGCTACGGCATCCACGTCCCCAGCGACGTCAACAACGTGACGCTGAGCTGCCAAGTGCAGACCAGTCCCGCCACGCTGCTGGTGAACGTCAGCGGAAAGTACTACGAGTACACCCTGAAGGGGGAAATCAGTGCCCAGGAACTCAATAATGTCCAGGATAACGAGATGCTGAGGAAGGTAAGGGAGTCGGCGATTGGAGAGGTGAGCGATGCTCCCCACTCCCTCCATGGGGACCGGTCCTGTATCTGCTGGATTAAGTGATTTTTTATTTTTATTTTTTTAACTTTGGTCAGACTGTGATCAGATATAAACTATAAGTTGAACACAATGTAATGAAACTCTAGTTTCAGCTGATCTTAATTTAAGCTGTTTGGACTGAGCTATGTCTCCCAAAGATCCTGGACGTGTCCTCAGCGTTCACCTGACAGCTTTCATTCGGCGGGGGTACAGGGTTTCCTGCATATATTTTGTATGACATTCTTATTTGTGTTTTGTCTTGCACTCTTAACAAACCATTTTACTGTTGGTTTTTTTTTTTTCTTAACAGGTGACTTTTGATCCTGAAGTATTTTTCAACATTTTGCTTCCTCCAATTATATTTTATGCAGGCTACAGCTTGAAAAGGGTACGTGCCTTTACAGCGCCTACGTTTTTAGTTCCTCTGCCTCCAGAGCATTTTTAATACTTGAGAGTGCTTTCATGCTTGCTCAGCAGGCTGAGGCTGCGGAGCTGGGTACGGTTTTCCCCAGTACAGGCGGGATTGTAAGAAGCAGGGCTGAGAGTGCCCCAGTCGGTCTCATCCGTCCCTCTGCCCCGGGAAGGGTCAGTGACTTCAACCATTTCCAGCACGGGTTTGCGCAGGGGCTTTTTGGGTCAGCTGGGCCATTTCAGCCATCCTCGCTTTCGAAACACACAGGAGGGTAGGAGGGTTTTAGAAAGCAGGAGCTCTCTGAAATGCTGATTTGGAAGGAGAGGAAAATGATCCTGTTTAGCTTGCAGCAGAAGGAAGTAGGAATGCTGCTGGGTTAGGGAATCAGTTCCCAGGACTTGGAACAGCACCTTATTAAATACATGGGTACAAGAAAATGATATGTTCATGTTTATTAATGCTGCATTAATATCTGCTGGCCTGGCAGTGTACACCGTTGTGCTGGGCACTGCTCAGCTGTGCTTGTCCAGCTCGTGGTGTCTGAGCTAGGTCCAAGTTGCTAGAGACACTGTGTGGGTGCCTGTGCAGGCTTGAAATAAATTGTTAGCAAAATATAATTCAGGTTTTTTTATTCTCCTCCTTCTAGAGGCACTTCTTCAGAAACTTGGGATCCATCCTAGCATACGCTTTTCTCGGCACTGCAATTTCCTGCCTGGTGATCGGGTGAGTAGTTGGAGCTGGTCTGGTTCTTCCACGGCAGTTTGAGCCATACTCGGAGGCAGTGCTCTGAGCCCAGAGCTGTGGCCGCTAATTCCAGCCCTCAAAGATCACACAGGCTCTCTACTACCGCTGCTCGGCAGTGGCAAATAATGCTATTTACTGTGCAAGCTTTTGCTGTGTGGATAGGGTGATTGCTGTCTAATTGCGTAGTGCTTTCTCAGCATTCCATACGGAATAGTTACATACATGGCAAGGACAGTTTCACACTTCTCTGAAGATTGTCCTGAAAAAACAGTCAGTAACTTCAAATTATTGAAAGCACAGCCCTAACAAGCATGAGACACAAGAGTAGAGGGCAGGATCGTAAACACGCGTCCTGTCCTTACTTGCTGGAAGCGGGTGCCTAGCAAGCACAGATTGTGTTTCAAATTATTTATCTCTGTGCGCAGAGGGAGCTAGACGATTCCCACTCTGAATAGTAACAGGCAGGCTGGCGTAGGGTGTTTTCCCCTGGAAAGTCCAGTGGATTCAAGCAAACTCAGCATCCACATTATCTGTTCCTCGCTGAAAGTTTTGGCCATTCCAAAGTCAGACCAAGGTGATCCCACTGAAATGTGTTAGTGTGAAACACTGCAAAGTGATCATGAGACTCCACAAGCCTGGCTGTTGCTTTTCTTTAGCCATGTTATGCTCACGGAGGAATTTTGGTCCCCCTTCCTCATTGGCACCGTGTTTGTGGTCTGGTGCGATGGGTGCTTTGGTGTGTGTGGTCCTGGGCTTTCACCAGGCTCAGTTCTTTGGTGTTCCTGCGTTTGGATAACTTTAGGGGTTAATCTGGCAAATTTAGGGGAATCGAGCCCATTTGAATGTCATTTTAATGCACTGCAGAGATGAGTAATTGCTTCTTCTGATCACCAGCTCTGTCGTGTATGGCTGCGTGGCGCTGATGAAAGTCACTGGGCAGCTCGGGGGAGACTTCTACTTCACTGACTGCCTCCTATTCGGTGCCATCGTGTCGGCTACTGACCCAGGTATGTTGGACAGTTATTTTTTCCATCATTTTACCTGCATTTTGATCTGTTTTGAGTTGTGGGGAAGAGGGGAAGAAAGTCTGAAACCCCTGCAAGTTCCCTCCTTCTGAGTTTTGGAGTTTAATTTATTTGTGACATTTTTAGAGGTCAAATTTGTCTCCATGCCTTTTTATTTCCTTCCAGTTATGTGTAGTATACCTTCCAAACCTCTGCTTCCCTGAATCTTTGTTTGCAGTGAAGTCCTAGGCAGTCTCTCTTGACTTTGCTGGGTTTTGGGACAGGTCCACTGTGTCTCTGCCATCCTGTGTCAACTGCTGATGCAGAACAAGATGTGTAATGTGGGGAGGGTTCAGTTGATAGTTTTAGTTAGTTTAGTTTAGTTAGACCTTCCGCTTCCGTTTGGGTGGGATTTTGGAAGGCGCTAATCTAATTGAAGATTGATCTTAATGAGCAGTACTGAGGACAGTAGTGACATGTTGGTCCACTGATGCACTTTATAAATCAAAATTATGAAAAACATGCCTTGTCCAACTGAATTTTACTTAGTTCACGATTGCCATTACATGGTAGCTGTTTATTTGCATGTTCCAGCTTTACCTAAAAACACAGAACTACAGAAAGGCCTCTCTTTCCCCCTGCCCTTTGCTGAACAGGGCTTGAATTTCTTCCTTTGCAGCGTGGCTGCTACGTTTGAGATCGGTGTGGTGGGGCTGGGGGGTGGCAGCATCGCCCCCCTCCCGATGTTACAGTAGCTTTGGTGGATCTTTTTAAATGCAGATATTGGTCAGTTTTGCTTGGAAGGGAGAGATTGCACGCCTGGATAAGCCAAGTCTTCTGTCCTTTTGAAACAAGTGCTAGCGGCTGTTGTTTCTGGATGAATTGGGACTTTTACCTGCTCATCTTAACAAAGAGTCATTTCTGTTTTCAAAGGCAAAATGAGGAGCATTTTATGCATATGCGTATAGGCAAGAATAACGCTGCAGAACATAACCTGCAGCATAACGTGGCAGTAGCCACATCTGTCTGCCAGGTGGAGATGCAAGACGTGCATTCCCCATGAGTTTTTAAAAATTTGTTTTTCACGTTTCCCTAAGATTTGCCAGATATTGGTATGGCTATTACTGCTGATATTTTTATTTAAAAAAAACCCAACAAACAAATAACTTAAAAAATAAGGTAAAATGATTTCCCAGCTTCTCCGAACGTGTCTTGGGTGGGCATGCATTCAGGCCACTGGTTCTTGTAGCGGGGAGCTGGTCCCGTGGGGCTGCGAGGTCGAGCATTCTCCCTGTAACTTAGCTGGGGTGTCGACATCGAGAGGGGGGCACGTTTGCAAAGCAGGGAGCACCTCACAGACATGATGGCAGTGTGGTAAATCTGATGGCAGATGGGCAGAGGCCAGGCAAGTACCGTAGGTAGAAGTAACACTTAGGAATTCTGCAGACGAGCTGTCAGCATCGCATCCCTTCTTCAGGCTTCAAAACAGGACCAAGAAGATTTCACAGGTAAAAATGGTGCGTTTCCCTGTGCATAAGTGGGTTAAACCCCCTTCAGTTTGCACAGATGAGTCCCTGAATGCTGTTTTAAAGGACTTTCACAGAAGTTCACTGAAATTAGCTCAGCCCTCTGCAGCAGCCTGAGCTGTGCACGATGCACCATGTGTTACATCTTGCTTGCTTTAGATGTTGTGATGTTTTTGCAAGGCTGATAGGCAAAATCTGCTGCATTTTCATTATCTTCTTGGAGCTGCTGGATTACAGAAGGGCTTGAGCATACTCTGATCTCTGCCATGTGGCCATAAATCACAAGAAACCCCCACACAGGGTTTGAGCCGATGCCTGGCTTTTTTCCAGTCAGGTCTGAAATGTTAACACATCAGTGCTGGCATTTCCAGTGTGTCAACCTGTATTGAATCAGAGGATTTCTCTCGGACTATCAGGGATGGAAGGAAAGGACAGCCATCATCCTGGACAAGCCTGCATCCTCCTGGCCTTCTGCAGGTGGAGGAAGGCTCTCCCTGATGCCCCGAGCTAACAGCATCCCAAAAGCTGGGTGGCTTTGTGTCAGCGTGGTACCATGGTCTAGCCTGTGAGCTCAGACCCTCAGGAAGCTCAGAGCAGAGTTTGTGCATGTCTGCCTGCTAAAGACTCAATAGACCTAATGCCCAGGATGTGTTTTAGTAAAAGGAGGAGGGAAATGATGAAGCAAATCCAGATCTTAAAGGGCAGAAGGAAGACTCTCAAAGGGAGCATGGGGGGTGGCTGGCACCATTGCAGCAGAGTGGCACAGATGTGCAGGAAGGCAGCTTTCTAAAAAGGGGTGTTTTGTCTTTGATTACACCAAAATAACGGCACCTTTTTGAATGTCTCTCTATTTTTCTATTTGTCAGTGACTGTTCTTGCCATATTCCATGAACTCCAGGTTGATGTTGAGCTGTATGCCCTTCTCTTTGGCGAAAGCGTCCTCAATGATGCCGTTGCCATAGTGCTGTCTTCGTAAGTGTCTTCTGTTTTTATTTTTAATTGTTATGTATGTTGCATGTCAGGTGTTGGGGGGAGCCACTCGGCCTTGCTCCTGTGAAATAGCAGCATTGGTGTTTGCAAGAGCAGATTTCCATATTAAGTGTCCTGAAAAGCTCTAGTGACCTTCTGACGCATTTCCTCATTGCAGACGGCAGCTTGGGATTGTGGGCTGTCCTTACAACTTTTCCCCTGCATGACGGATAGTTTTGTTTTCCTTTTATGGCCGGTTGACCCAGCCAGAAGGAAGTTTTTATGTCCTCTGAAATGGGAAAAGCACCACGTCTGCTTTTCGGCCACAGGATCCCACTGCAACCCCTTGCTGGTGGCTTTGCTCCTACCTGCCTTCCTTCCCATCCACAAATACCTGCTTTTGTTTAGGTGGAAATAGTTGGTGAAGCAGCTGTTTCCTTTCTCTCCCCCCTTTCTGTGCATCAAGAAGATGGTATTTCTTACAGCCGGAGTTAATGCCCTGGACTGAATGCATGGGAAACTTGCTGGCTTTCTGAAGAATGCTTTATAGTCTTTAATATTTTATGTCCTCTGCATGGAGGACGTATTTTATCTGCGTTTTCACTGTGCTGTCATCACGGGAATTTGTTTGGAAATATATAATATCTGCAATGGTGGCAGGTTAACGTATAGCTGAGACTAATGCAGAAAATATTTCTGGAATACTTGTCACTCCAGCGTGCTGGTTGTGTGGGTTTTACTGAGACGGAGGCAGCAAGTAACATATTGTGAGCTGCGTATCGCCACCCGCATGAGTTGTATTTACTGAATTGAATGTTTCTGTTGAGGTTTCTGGAACCATTTGTATTGCTTGCTCTGGCTTTTATGCTGGATGTGTCACCGTTAGTGCAAGAGTACATGCTGCACAGCCAGGTCGTGTTTAAGAGGTGATCCTGAGTGAGGAAGGGACAGGGTCTTCCAGCCTGTGCCGGGAGGTTTTGGGTGGGAGTGGGTGTGTTCAGCATCAGAGTAATGAAATTTGTGGTGGATCTCCCCACATGTAGCTGACTGTGCCGTGCGCGGCGATTTGCCTCTTCCACTGTTTCACTATCAGCTTTGTAGCTGTTGCTCTGATTTCCTGCCTTCCTCTTCCCACAAGCTGAGTTCAGTCCACCCCCCTCCCTGAAATAAGATAATTTGCACCAAAACAGCAGCTCCAAGCTGCAGTCAGCAGCTATTTTGCCGCAAAGCTTTTGTGCAGACCGGCCCAGCGGCACCCTGACTTCTCAAGGGCTTTTCAGCCATTAAGCCGTACCTGTTTTAAAGCTTGCCGTGGTCTTTGTCTTTGGGGTCACCATAAGCAGCGTAAGGCAGCCCCGGTCAGCACGGCGGGTATCGGTCGGTGCAGGTATCTCAAGGACAGCCTCAAATCACCTGGACACAACCACATCTTGGGTGCAAGGAGGAGGCGAAAGCCTCTTGCTCCAGGGAGGAGAGCACCCCCGAGACCAGTCCAGAACTCCTATTTATGGTTCCCATTTTCTAAATTTAGTTTGGCGTTTGCCCGTTTCACAGCAGAGGTAAGTGGGGGAACCGTCTGGGGATGGTTCTGCCCCCACAAGCAGAAGACCTGCTGCCCGGTTAGGGAGATGGAAGGGTGAATTGGGAAGATGGGGAATCAGGGGGGGTTCTGGGCGGGCGGGTGGGCTGCGCTGCCAGCTGGGTGACGGCTGGTGGTGGGTGCTGCCTTGTCCCGGGGTGAAGAGGGGCTCCGGGTGTGGGTTTGGTGGTGGCCCCGAGAAGCACCATCATCTCCTTGCACGTGGTGAAAGCGAGCGCTGCGGGCATCGTCCCCGCGCCGGGGAGGATGAGGAGCTGGGAGTCCTCTGGGATTTCTGCTGGGAGCTGGGTGCCCTCGAGGGTCCTCTTCTCCCCGCTTTCTGTCCCAGACAAGTGTCCGTTCCCGTGGTTGGGGAGCAGGATCCGTGCCTTTCTGTTCCTGCCTTGTGCTGTGTTGGTCTTGCCTGGCTTGGCAGCGGGGAACCGGTTGCAGGATGAAAAGGAATTGAACCCAGAACCGAAAGCCGGTGGGCAGCGAGATGCCGGGGCTGCGGTTTGGGAGCAGGGGGGTAAATGCAGCCGCAGGGTCTCCGCCTGCTTCTTCCAAAGGGAGGTTTCACAGGGGCTAAATGCCATGGGGAGCCCTGTGGGCAGGGACAGGGGAAATAAAGTGTATGAAGGGCAGCTGGAAATAATGTCTTATTAGTGACGCAAAAAGCAAAACCAGAAGGAAAACTGTAAGAGGTTAAAACGCAAAACCGACATCCAAACAGTTGGTTATGGAGGGGAAATGAAACCAGTCTGGATTTAAAAAAAAACCAAACCCAAACCCCAAGCCTCAGAATAAGAGCATGTTGATGAATGGGAAGTATAAGATGGGATTGATGAAAGAAATTAAATCACAGGGAGAAATCTGTAGCTTGCAGTGTAAAAGACAATGCAGAAAAACGAACTGTATTAAAAGCAGGGAAGTTCAGCACGGGAAGTGACCCGTGACACGTTGGGAAGGGGAGGATTGTCATTTGTGTTGCAGAAAAATGTTGGTGTGTAGTTAGGGGAGAAAGCTGCAGGATGTGTGCGTGAGGCAGTAACTTTCCACTCCAGCATAACTCGGGAGGTTAAACAGCAAGTGTTTAAAGTTCACATCCAAGAGTTTTAACAGAACCAGCCGAGGGATGGCTAACTAGGAAGTTAATGTTTTCAGTAAGTTTACATCAAAAAAAGTGATGTAAGGAGTTGTTAAATAGGATTTAGGAGATGGATAATGGCCCCCCTGTATCTCAGCCTTTCCAAGTAAAACAGTGGAATGGCTGATGCAAGGCTCGCCTCATCAGGAGTTCGGAGGGAGCGGATTCAGAGATGGAATCAGCGTGGCAGACCTATTTGCCATCTCATCACAAAGGTCTGTTGAAGTTTGGTGGATGAAGGTAATAGCGTTGCTGTTGTGAACCGGCGCTGTGCCATTTGCCTTGCTACCCTGTATTTCACTTCAGAACTCGAAGCGGTACAAAATAAATGTAGTGCATGTTAAATGCAGTAAAACGGCATATCTTACAGTTCTCCAGGGGATGTTCACATTAGCTGCCTCTGTGGAGTTGATGGAGAAATGTAGGCTTCCCGCTTGAACGCTTTGTGGT
Source organism: Haliaeetus albicilla (assembly GCF_947461875.1). Taxonomy (NCBI): domain Eukaryota; kingdom Metazoa; phylum Chordata; class Aves; order Accipitriformes; family Accipitridae; genus Haliaeetus; species Haliaeetus albicilla. Next base: position 17,604,396 of record NC_091505.1, read on the forward strand.
CCCAGAGTGCCCGACTTTATAGAAAGCTGATGCCAACCCCCCCAAATACCATCGTAAATGACAGACTGTCACCTAGCAAATGTATTTGCAGGAGATCATGCAAGAGACAGGCTTTGGTCCAATCCTCTAATGTCTAGAAGGAGCAAACGCAGAGCCATGCCTAGGAGGGGTGGCTGAACTGTAGAAAGCTGTCCGGGAGCGAAGGGGATCCCAAACTCCCCGGGACAGGGTAGGCATGCTGTGGTTCTATGCTGTGAACATGGAGGGATTGCAGCGTGGGACTCGGGTTTTGTATCCCTGATTTCTCAGGCTCGGTGTTTGCAGCGGTCGTAGCACTCTGCAAAGCTCACGTAGCACCCTGGAGGTGCCTCTCCCTCCAGACTAAGCAGTGTTCTGTTCTTGTGTGTGCTTTTCCTCCCTCTTTCAGTTCAATTGTTGCGTACCAGCCGGCGGGCGACAACAGCCACACATTTGATGTCACAGCGATGTTCAAGTCCATCGGGATCTTCCTGGGGATATTCAGTGGATCTTTTGCAATGGGAGCAGCTACTGGAGTTGTGACAGCTTTAATATCCTTTTTGTTGTTTTTTTCCAAGCGTTTGCTTAACAGCTCCTTTTTTTGCTGCGCTGCATCTTACCCAGACACAGTGTTTCATGATTTGTTGCCTAAGTGAATGAAAGGCAGTGCCACAGACTTTTTAGGGGCAGGCTGTGTAGTGTTGCTGTGATACACAACTGAATTTTACATGGTCTTAGCCTACAGTTCCTCTCCAAATTGTCCTTAACGATCTGCAACGTCACCAAGTTCACCAAACTTCGGGAGTTCCCGTTGCTGGAGACTGGCTTGTTCTTCCTGATGTCCTGGAGCACGTTCCTGCTGGCCGAAGCGTGTGGCTTTACAGGCAAGCTGCAGCACAGCCCTGCGTCTGGAACGGAGATCTGCGGGGATGATGGGGCTATTGCGTTTTGCTCCTCCCAGTGTTGATTGCAGCCAGGGCTCTCCCTCTGCTTTCAGAAGTTTAATTATTCTGGGTTCTGGGGTTATTGCATTAAGTCCCCTACACTATTGGGGTGCAGCTCAGCTCCCTTTTCATGACCGGGAGTCTAACGTGATGCTCTGCTCCCCAGGTGTGGTGGCCGTACTCTTCTGTGGGATCACGCAGGCCCATTATACCTATAACAACTTATCTACAGAGTCTCAACACAGAACTAAGCAGGTGAGAGCTCCTCAGTCCCTCTGAATTTCAAGTTCAATATTTTTCCCTTCCCTCTAGCCAGAATTAGGTGCATCTGTCTTTCCACAGATGGATTTTACTAGGGTTGCTTCTGCAGAAGTATTTATTGCGTGATGGATGGGCTAACATGTTTTTCCTGTTAAATCTATGTTACCTCTAACTCACTTTTAATTTGTTTTTCTCTTTCAGTTGTTTGAGCTTCTGAATTTCTTGGCAGAAAACTTCATCTTCTCATACATGGGACTTGCACTGTTCACCTTCCAGAACCACGTCTTTAACCCTACCTTTGTGGTGGGGGCTTTTGTATCCTTTGGAGCCCATTTTATAAGACAAAAAAAGAAAGGGAGAGGTGCCTCATTCCCAGTTTGTGTTTTTCATTCAGATGTGTGTGGGTTTTTTTCAGTCAGTCTAGCTTTATTTTTAAAAGGAGATTTCTCCCCTGTAGTGGTGCCTTTGCTGGTTATTTTAAGAAGAAGGAGATTCTTTTCCCAGCTTTTCTGGTTTTATTCTTCCCCCTGTCTTGTCTCCTTTTGTGGGCATTCGAATCAGCTGCTGCACAGACTCGGTGTTTGATGTGAATGTGGTGCTGGAACACCAGACTTCGTCACATGGCAGCGTGGCACCAGGAGTGGCTTTGCCAATGGGGACTGCCTGGTATAGCCGTTTATTTCCTCTTTTCTCTGCCATTCCATTTGGTTGACCCTAAAAAAAGCTTTTTTTTTTTTTTTTTTTTGTCAAGTAGCACAGTTAAAGCTACAGTAGATGCCTTTGAATGATGTCATGAGAGAGGATTTCCCCTTTTGCAGGCGGATGCTAATGGAAACAGGCTATTGGCCCTGGTATGTCTCAGAAAAACAAGGATTTTGAAGGAATTTTTTTCATATCACAGGGAAGCCAGTTCGGATGTGCAGAATTACTTTCACCCTTTGCCTCCACTGAAGCAGGTTTATACTGATAAATAAAACGTTGTTCTTTTTGCCAGTGCTGGCACGTGGGTTTGCAGTGGGGTCTGCTGGATTTCCCCGATGAGCTTTTGCAGGGTTGCAGTGGGGTAAAGGGAGTAAAGAGCAGGGAAATGCCGTTTGGGTGGTTAGACTGAAATTTTGTGCTGTGCCTCTTCAGCAGGAACTGGCTAACTCACTGATGAAACAGCTGATTCATGAGAGATATCATGAAATACGTCTCTTATGCAAATTCATGATGTTCAGGAAAGAACATAAAAGCTGGAAGCATTTTCCATATTATTCAAGGCTGCACTGAATACTGGCTCCAGGATTATTTTTGCCATCTGGGTGCTGGTATTAAAAGACACAGCTTCAAAGATAAAAAGCAATATAAAGGGGCTGGTGATTCTCGTATCTCCCAGACTATGAAAACAGAAAGAGCATTAGGTTTTGTTTTTTCCTTCTCAACTGCTGCTGCTTTCATTTTGCTGAATAATCTTTGGGAACGGGACTTGGCTTAAAGCTTCAAACCCAGCTGTGAAGTGTGGCATGCAGGGGAATGTCAGAGGGGTTGTGGTAGCTGTGATAACTTGAGCTTCACAGAGGACAAATAATTCTTGGGGTAGAAAACGGACCCAGCAGGGGAGAGCATACAGCGAGAAATGGTGGTTTTTCTCTCCTCTCACTCATCTACCCTGCCCTCTCATCATTTCCTTTGTTTATTTGTGCTTGGCTCTGTATGATATTCCTGAATTGCAATGTGTACTTTGCTTCGATGAGGCAGTAGCATGCTCTTCCCACACTGCTGTAGCACTCGGAGCTGGGTTATTACCTTTGCATCCAGAGGACTGGTATTTCTGAGGCTCCCCAGCGTTTCTGCCAGGCAGTAGAAATTGGCATTGTGTGCAGAGGTGGGATGCGATGGGAGACATAGGAAGAGCAATTTCCTTAACGTGTGCAAATACAGCTTGCTATCTTCCTAGGAAGAGCTGCCAATATTTACCCACTGTCATTTTTACTGAATTTGGGGAGAAGAAATAAGATCGGAACAAATTTACAGCATATGATGATGTTTGCTGGTACGTTATTGCATCTTTGCCTCCAACCACGGGGCCCGTCTGCACTTTCTTGCCCCCGAGCACCTGGAAATACTCCTTATTCAACTCTAAATCTCTTACGGACAATGTCTGGAGAAGAGGCTGGGCAGGAAAGGGCTGTCTTAGGTTCAGTGGTGCGAGTGCCTTGGTTTTGAGGTGTAGGAACGAGCTCCTCCTGCCCTGCGCTTGAGTGCACTGCGTGAAATCGTCGCTGTTAAAGCACTGTGGTCTCCTCCGGTGGTGGATGTCCTGTCAGAGGGACAGGACCGCGTGTGGGGCAGCGTGATGTAAACCCCCGGGGTGGGGAAGCCTGCGGCGGGGGCAGCCGCCTGTGCCGTGGGCTAACACCTCCCCTCCGCCGTCCCTTCCCCGGCAGGGCTGCGAGGAGCCATGGCTTTCGCCTTGGCCATCCGCGACACGGCCACCTACGCCCGGCAGATGATGTTCAGCACGACGCTCCTCATCGTCTTCTTTACGGTGTGGGTTTTCGGCGGGGGCACCACGGCCATGCTGTCCTGCCTGAATATTCGGTGAGCGTGGCATGCGTGGGGCTCTCCTGGCGCAGCACGTCCTCTCCCTCATCCCGCTTTTACGTGAAGGTGCTCGGTTTTAAGGGACAAGAGGAAGATCGTGTCCTTCTCCCCCCGCCCCGGACCGCGGTGTGTTCCCACCTGGCGCTGCTGGTGCTAACCCTGTGCTTGTTTTCTCCTCCACAGAGTCGGTGTGGATGCGGATCAGGAGAACGTGGTGAGTGCGGTGCCGCTGGGCAGCCTCTGTAGAGGAATTTGCACTGTGCTCATCGGTGCAGGCGTTACGCGGAGACCCCGTGAATGCCTGTCTGTGCCTCGCTCCCTTCCAGCTGTGGGAGAGTTTTTAGCTCCCCTGGTGAAAGTTTGCAATGAGTGGGAGTCATGGCTTTTCTGGGCTCTCTGTGGTTGTAATGAGGCCTGTTTTTATTCAGTCGGAGGGAAGGGCATGGAAGTAACGCTGGACTGTTCAGTCAGTCCACAGTTCTCCTGCAATAGATTCGGTCTCTCCCTTGCTGCGTTTGAAGTAAATACCAAAATGTGCGTGACATGGAGGCTCTCTGCCTCATCCCAGCACCCAGGGCAGTACAGAAATGCCATTTACTGACACATTTTATGTAGCATCTTCTGTCCCACTTTTACCCACGGGTACCGTCAACCTTTCTTTTGCCCCCGTGTTTCCTGTGGGTAGTTATGTGGCAGCCCAGGAACCACTGACCGCACTGAGATAAATGCTGGAGCCCTGCGGCGTTGGGAGTTTTCCTGCCTGGTAGTCCCGAGCTGTCTCACTTGTGCATCTGCAGCCCGGTTGTGCTGTGGCTGTGGCTCTAATTGATTTCAGTGTGGGTTCTGCACCTTGGAGGTTCATTTTATTCAGAGCCGTTTATTGGGCTGTTCACCTCCTGGAGAGAAAGTGTCAAATGCTAAAGGCAGCTCAGAGCCATAAATCCGAAAGCCAAATTTCTGTGAAATATGTAATTGTATTCACAGTCCCCTCCAAACAGTTTAATATTTTTTTTCTCCAACTAAAAGGAAGCCAGGAGTCCCCTAACACATGATTATTTGCATACAAAAATCTCAGGCGAGATTTGATGGAGGTTGGACCTGCCAGTTACTATTAAATGTGATGTCTGGATGCGGGTGCTGGCTCTGAGGCACTTAAAACCTTGGAGCCAGAAACTGGAAGGCTCTAGCAGAAAAATGGTCACTCTGTGCTTTGATACCACCTCCCTAAGGCTGTTGTACGCTGCTAAATGCAGAGTGCGGTGCTGGAAGCACCTTCAGCCTGTTGTGGTGTGAATGCTTGTATGCTCGCTGCAACCCAAAGATTTCTTCGGAAGAGGCAGTGGGAAGGTGTGTGTTTTCCTATGTCCCCAGGGGGGCTCCTGGCCCTGATCCAGGTCGTGGCACGTTGCCCTGCCCGCTGTTTAATGTTTTGCTCTCCCACAGGGCGTCCCGGAGAGCGAGAGGAGGAGTACGAAGGCAGAAAGCGCCTGGCTCTTCCGCATGTGGTACAACTTCGATCACAAGTATCCTTGAATGGCAGTCGGTGCGTGCCGTGCCAAATCCCATCTGCCGGAGCAACTCTGTTGACTCGGAGCGTGACTCGCTCCCCGCTCAGCAGAGGAGCTTTCCCGTCACACTGCTGGTTTTTGATTTGCACCTCCTTGTGTCTGTGGCTGCAAGAAATGACCAGTTCCACCCACTGTCAGTGGTAGCTCAGTTCCAAGCTGGGCTCTCCAAGCCTGGAAGCCCAGGGGGGTCCTCAGTCCCAGTGGCAGGCGGGCAGGGATGGCACGGGGTCTTCTCATTTGTAGCCCTCTTGCTAGATCTGTGTCCCTCCTCCCTTTCAAATGCTTTGCCGTGAATTAGTGGAGGAGCGGTTTGCCAGGCTGAGGTGAGGCACAGGATGATGGGACAAGTGATGCTGCTAAGCCTTTTCTTACTGGGACCGTGTCCTGGTCCACTCGTGTCCCACTGTGTGGTTGCATTCACGTTGCTCATCCCTATAATTTTTATGCTTCCAGGGACTTGTGTTTCTTTCCTTCCTGTGATTTCCTCGAGACACCGAGTCCTTCACTGCTGCCTCTGCGTCCCACCCCTCGACTTACCGACATCGCCCTGTTCCTCTTTCTTCCTTAACCCTCTCTGCAGCTATCTAAAGCCTCTGCTGACACACAGCGGTCCTCCTCTGACGACCACGCTCCCGGGGTGCTGTGGGCCTATTGCCCGGTGCCTGACGAGTCCGCAGGCGTACGAAGTGAGTCCATTGGCGTCCTTTCTGTCACGGTGTTCCTGGAGTCTGACTCATTTACGTTTCTGCATAGCTTTTGGATGCTGCTCTGCAGCCTCGAGCTGGGAGCCTGGGGGGAGATCAGATACTGGGGCTGATGGATGAGCTAATTCCCATGAGCATTTTCTTTTCCAGCTGACTGTTTGGTCATGAAGGGATTTGTGGTGTATTCATGGTGGTTCCTCAGTGACTGGCTCGATGAAGCTGTCACGGCTGTCCTTCCCCAGGCCCAGCTGGGAGGACACACAATTTCCTTACCCCCGCTTTCTTCCAACCCTGCAGCTGAGCTGTTCCTCCAGGCCCTTCAGCTGCATCGCTCGCAACCAAAAAAGTTTGCCAGCATCTGAACCGGGGCTGATTTTCTCCCGAAAGAGTAAAGAGCCCTTCTCTGAGCAGCCCAGAGGGGCAGGGAGATGACAAGCAGCTTTGGAGAGCCTGTAGGCAGCGACCTTTTCCACCGTCGCTGCAGAGCCTGTGTGCACCCGCACTCTGCGAGGAGCTGGGTTTGCTGGTCAGGTTTGGCCCCTCGTGGCTCTGTGGGTGGCTGGTACCGGCACGGCTCTCCGGCAGGGCCACAGCACTCAGGGTATTGCTCTGCCAGGAGCCCCTTGCAGCGGCAGCTCTCCCTGGCAGGAGTTTTCTCTCCCTGCCGGCAAAGTATCAGCATCAAGTTCCCCGCACAAAACAGAGATGGCTGTGATGGGTCGGCAGTGCGATTCCTGTGGCCATGGGTATTTTAGTTCTGTCAAAGCCACTCAAAGCTGCATTCCCCGTGTATCTGGCTACGGCATCAGAAGGAAGAGCTGAGCGCACCCTTTCAGGCAGACTGCAGAGAAGTTGGTGCGTTGTGCGAGTCTCCTGGGCTCAGAGGTGTGTGTGTGTGTGGCACATCTGGTTATGGTCATGGTGCGGGAGAGTCTGTGATTTGGTGCCTTTATCTGCTCGTTCACCACCACCGTGCGATTGCAAACGTAGCTATTCAGGAAGAGTTAAACAGCACTTTCCTCCTGTTTGTTGCCCAGAATCAAGAGCAGCTAAAGGATGATGACTCCGACCTCATTTTGAACGACGGGGACATCAGTCTGACCTACGGGGATTCCACCGTCAACACCGACTCTGTCGCATCCAGCGGCACGTCGCGGCGGTTCGTGGGAAACAACTCTGAAGACGCGCTCGATCGGGAGCTTGCTTTTGGGGACCATGAACTCGTAATCCGGGGAACACGCCTGGTCCTTCCCATGGACGATTCGGAGCCACCGTCAAACATCCTGGATAACGCAAGACATGGTCCAGCATAAGGTTGCTCAGTTTAATTGACAGTAATATTTGCATATATGATCAAGAAATATGTACTACCTAAAGTCTAATGCATGTCTCAAAATGTCTAAGCTGTATAAATATTATTTATATGGTGTCAGAAGAATATAAATATTCTCTGCCAAGCACTTGTAAAGAACAAGCTGCAAGTTTAAGTTAAAAACTGTGTTGACTGCACTGTGTAGGGTGGAACTGTTTTAGCGTAAGAGTCTTTTGCACACAGTGAGCTTCTTTAATGTGTGATTTGACGAAGGATTTAGTTCCCAGCGGGGTAAGTAAAGGAGCTGACGCCCTGTTCATCACTTGATCCTGGGAGAGGAGGGTAGGGAGGTGCTGACGAGCAGTGGAAATCGCTTTCTATTCAGATGAGGATTGTTTTGGTTTTTTGTTTTTTTTTTTTAGTCACTGATCTTTGGATAGTCAGGTTTGAAATATCAGTGAAAAATCTGCCCACAGACCCTCTTGCCAGACAGTGGCCGGTGATAAACTTGTTGGCTTTGTGGGAACCTGAGCTGGGACCTGGAGACTTTCTGTTTTTTAGTGACCCTCTGCCCAAGCCCTGCTTTAGCGGGCTAACGGCAGGCACCGGCCAAAGCTGATAGCAAGGACTGCGGGTGTCTGGCTGCTCGGATGGGAGCAGGAGGGAGGGACGGTCTGTGTCTGTAGTCATGTTTAGGAGAAGGAGGTGATCCCACAGAAGCCACTGCCAGGCGTGCACAGATTTTTAGGGCTGAGTCCCTCTTTCAGTTGTGGCTCAAGCAGCTTTCTAGAGCCAGCCATCAAATCCTCAACTGGCAACTAGATTTCACGTTTGGGAAGCAACCGTGTCTTGGTGCGAGCGAATCCCTTCTCCCGCAGTCACAGACGTAGCTAAGATGTGCAGAGCTGCCGCAGTTGCACAGGGGGCCGTGGAGCCCAGCCAACCTCGAACACAAGCTTTACGGCTACAGATTGACATGGTACCTCCGGACCTCTCCAGAGGTATTGAGCATCTAGGTGGTACTGAAGGGGAGTTGTCCGTCCGTCCTCCTGTATAGTCAAAAATCATTGCACTTTGTTTAATAACTCCTTAGCATGCTGTGTGTCTGTAATCCCCACCCCATCTCTCCCATGTCTTTTACCATTTAACGAGAAATGTTTGCGAGTTGATTTTTTTAAATTTTTTTTTCTTTTTAATTTTCCAAGGAAGAGCACAGAACAATTTGCGATTTCACACTAGTGTTAAAGGATTTACTCTGTAGTTATGGGAATGGCTAAACGTGCAGTGAAATTGTTAACCCTGACATCCTTCTTTTTCTCCTGAAGAGGGGGAATCGCAGAAATTTACTGTATGTAATTTTATTGTCTATTTTAGCTGCAGTTTTGCTATACAAACCTTTCAGGGTTACCGGTGCACTACAGGCCCATTCTGGAGTTAACCCTCTCCAGAGGGCTTAAAGAGAGGTGTTTAAAAAGAGAATGTATGAAAAAGAGCTGGGTGAGTCTGAGCACTCACAGGTCCTGTTAGCTTTCCTTGGAACGAACTCTGCATCTCTCAGGATCCGACCCTGAGAACTCAGAGCAGTTTCCCCATGGCTGTTTTCCCCAGCACCACCTGAGAGTTGGAGGAGGCAGGAAATACTGAAATTTTGAGTGTATATGTATAGTTGAGAAAATAAATTTAAACCTTTTTCTTTTTTTTCCATTTTCTCAGGTCTAAGTAACATTGCCTTAAATTTACGGATGTGAAACTCATTATTTTGGCAGTTTATCCCCAAGAAAATGCTTTCTTTTTCCTTCTGAACAAAATGTGTAAGTGTTGCCATAGGACTCCTCTAGAAGGGGGGGAACACTCTGTTTGTATTTAGATAGGGCATCTTCCTTGCACCGGTAAATGGCAGTCTCGCTGTTAACATAGCTGTTGGATTAGCGCTAGCCTCTTTGTTTCCTGCTATGCAGGAATTCCATAAAGTGTGCATTTTATATGATGTCTAACTTAACTTCATGTGTTTAAAAAAACAAAAAAGGAAAAAAAAAAAGGTACCTGTTGACTTTAGGTTACGGCATCACTTCTACATCCTGTTTTTTGTTTGTTTTGCCTTTTTGAAGAGGTATGATAAATAACTACCTCTTGTTTTTTCCTGTATAATCTGACTATGAATTCAATTTACAAAGCTGGCGTTGGTGCAACCAGAGGTGCAGAACAGTTCTGCTCCCCCTGAACGCCCGTGGTCCCATCGGCAGGCCCTGTGTGCGGCACAGTGTAAGGGCAGCGCAGGGCTCCCTCCCAGGCAATCCTCAGCTGAGGTGCAAATTTGCAGCCGAGCGCTGCGAGATGGCCACAGCGTAACATTTTAGCATAGCCTTGGTAGCATTCCTCTCTTTCTCTGACCCTTAGATTTCAAGAATTTATCCACTCTCTTTAAGCTTGCCAACACATTAGCATAAGCCTCAGCTTTTGATGCCAGTGACAGTTTGGTTAGTACACTAAAAAAAAAGAAAGAGTTAACGAATAATGATTTTGTGGGTTACCTGTGAACTCTTATGATCCATACATAATATAACCAGGATTGTGTTGAATAGTCTTGGCGAATGAATGAATCTAAGCTGAAATTCAGGAGTGATTTAATAAATGACTCAGATTCATCCTCAGCTGATTATTTTTTTTGTCCTGCTGCAGCAGAGAATACATGAGTGCCCGGTTTTCAGATGCAGAGCCCTGATGGTTTGCATGCTGCAGATGAAGTTAAGGGTACCTTGGAGAATCAGGCCCCAACACCTTTCGCCCAATAGATAAGACAGCCCCAAGGAGGCAGTTTACAGCTCCCGTGAAGATTTAGAGAAAGTGCCCTTCTTCTGTAAATTGAATTTTCATGGTTTTTGCACATGAAAAAGCACTGTAGGTAAAGTTATGATTTGTACTGGTACTGTCGATTTGTGTGGTAATGGCATTAACTCCGTAGTTGTGGTGTTTGTGCAGCTGATCTGTGATAGCTGATGATCACTATTGGACCTTCTGTTTACACTGACTAAATCCTTTAGTGTTGCGTTGTACTGTGAAAGAAGGATTATGGGCCTATACAAGTTTTTTTGGTTTTTTGTTTTTTTTTTTTTTTTCCTGGAATTGTGTGTACCGTTTCATTAATTCACACGGAAATAAATCTGTAGCAAAGTGACGACGTGCCGCTTGACCTTCTCAGACCAGTTTGTTCGTGGCCTTTGGCCAACGGGTAAGGCAGCAGCCAGTGATGCAGATGCTGAACCCCGTGGGCTGGAGGGCAGCCGGGCTGGGGTGCACGCTCCTGCCTTCACCCCTGCTCCTGAAACACAGCCTCGGGACCGTCCTCCCGTGCAGAAACAGGCGCTGGGGAGCGGAGAGACGCTGATGTCCGGCTCCCCGGCTTCTCCAGGAGCAGCAAAACCCAACTGCTGCTCCCTCGAACATGTCCTGGGGCGGTGGGTGGACCTGCTGTCGTGGTTTAACCCCAGCCGGCAACTAAGCCCCCCAAAGCCGCTCGCTTACATCCTCCCCGCCATGGGATGGGGGAGAGAATCGGAAAAGTGAGAAAACTCCTGGGTTGAGATAAAGACAGTTTAATAGGGGAAGCAAAAGCCGTGCACACAAGCAAAGCAAAACAAGGAATTCGTTCCCCACTTCCCATGGGCAGGTGGGTGTTCAGCCATCCCCAGGAAAGCAGGGCTCCATCACACGTAAGGGTGACTTGGGAAGACAAACGCCATCACTCCAAACATCCCCCCCCTTTCCTTCTTCTTCCCCCAGCTTTATACGCTGAGCATGACGTCCTCTGGTCTGGAATATCCCTTGGATCAGTCGGGATCAGCTGTCCCAGCTGTGTCCCCTCCCAACTCCTTGTGCCCCCCCAGCCTCCTCGCTGGTAGGATGGGGTGAAAAGCAGAAAAGACCTTGGCTCTGTGTAAGCACTGCTCAGCAGTAACTAAAACATCCCTGTAATATCAACACTTCTCAGCACAAGTCCAAAACAGCCCCATACCAGCTGCTGTGAAGAAAATTAACTCTATCCCAGCCAAAACCAGCACACCTGCATGAGAGGCATTGCTACGGGATGTTTGCAAACTGAAGGCTCCTGAGCTTTCATGGGCTTTTATGTCCTGTGTTTTCACTGAATTTGCAGCTGGGCTCGTGGCAGCTGCTCTGCCATCCTTTGAAGGCGATTCTGCCCTCCGTCTCCTGTCTGTACCCTTTTTTTTGGTGCTATGTGCTGTCAGAGCAGCTGAAGAGGTTTGTTGTTCAGATGCTTTACAATCCTTCAACATAGAGGGCATCTCGGAAACTTCAGGAATCTGGTTTTGAGAGTTTTGATTCACAAAGGACAACCTTCACCTTTCGAACGGTATAAAAATACATTCTTTGTAGCTCTGTATCACTGCGGGAAGATAGCCCCCGAAACCTCGTTAAATACACTTGTCTCCCATCCATAGCAGCGGCCAGCCGAGGGGCTGCCTCTTCTGCTTTCCAAAGGGACCGCGGTCCTCGCGTGGGGTGGCGGGGCCCGAGCTCTCACGCTGGGCTTTGCCAAAGCGTTGGCTGCAGCTCACAAAAGCACCAAGGGTCTGTAACAAGAAGGGCTTGTCCAGCGTCACGCTGGTTGTGGGTGGCCTGTGCTACTGGAAGTCACAGGAGCCGGACAGGAGACAAGAGTTTATTTTTTTTACTGTGAAACAATGCTAATTCCACCATGCGTTCTTGCACCTCAAAATCCTGACAATCAGAATAAACACCACTAATCCCGCTGTACGCATGCTGTCCAGCCCAGGCTTGGATTGTACTCAAGCACATAACTAAAACAAACAAGGGTGTAGTTCAGCAATTGAACAAATGCCTTTCGGCAGCTCTTTACCCTCGCAAACCCTCAAAAGAAGTGCAGCACACCCCTTACAAATGAATTGTTTTGTTGAAGTACGGTATGGTTCATGCCCCTGGGCTCACCATTGGTGAGCGCTATCTCCAGTACGCAAAAAGTAGCCGGGACAAGCTGGCATGCATGTAACCCTCCCCAATGCACACAGTCACAAGCAGGCATCCTCTGGGACAGGCTCGCTGTGCCATGAACTGGCATATGGTTTTAGCCATGCAAAAAAAAATTTTGGAGAGGTGCTGTTCAGAAGCACTGGAAAAAGGGACAAGGCAGATCCCTGCATAGTCTGGGGAGGGAGACTTGCACTGCAGGTAGGTGTGTAGAGCTGCCACTTGCTGAATAGTCCCAATTTTGTTAGTTCAGTTCAATTTGAGCTGATTAGGGATAGCTTTCAGTCAAGCTATCATACCCCCTGGCCATGTTCACGTGGTGCTCAGTAAAGTGCTGGGAGGTGGGCCAGAGCCAGGTATCTACAACCTCAAAAAAAAAAAAAAAAAAAAATCACAGGGCTGTTTTTAGAGCAATCCTATATTCTCATGCCCAAGGCACGGACAGTCCTTATGCACTTGGCTCTCCATCTCCATGTCACGCTGGGCAAGCCTTTATGTGAGGTAAAATTTTAAAAAAGCAAGCTTTTTATTCTTCTTCCTTACCTCATCGTGGCCTGCATGGATCTCTTGTCCTTGCTGGGTCCTCTAGATGGCAATATTGGAAAGGACAGTAATTGTCCATCACCGCCAGGTCCAGGCAGTGCAGAGGCTTCACAGCCCACCCCTGCTCCAGAAACCCTCTCCATCCTCTGCTGTGTTCGCCACATCTTATCTGCCATCCAGCCCGAGCCTTTATCTGCAGAAAGGAGAAGAGACCCCATTGCAACACCGACTGCTCTTACACCCTGAGCCCCTTTGCAGAAGCCACCACCTTCTCAAAGAAGGTGCTTGGCTTAGTGATGGCCTCGTTGCTGCCTTTGCACTGAAGAAAGGGAGGAATTTGCTAACACAGCCTGGGTCTGGCTGTCTCAGCAGGGTACCTGTGGGTAGGCATCAACACCCAGGAGCCTGGAGGTGGTTGAGATGACCTTCTGCTCAGAGACTGTACACCTATTCTGCATCTTGCTTTCCTCTTTAAGGCAGCTGCCTGCTGACGGTTTTTTTCCCCATTAGGCTTTTAGAATCAGGAGTTTAATGCTAGTGGTCACAAGCTGGTTGCAGGATTAATTTTAGCCCCTCAGAGATGAGGCGCAGCCATTGCTGGAGCTGCTGACAAGTATCAGAGCTGGTTCAACCCTCCCTGTCCCCCAACATCAAGCCTGCAAGGGCACCTTCCTCCATGGTACTTCTCCCTCCAGGCTTCCTAGCTTTCCTAAGTAGGACATCGCCTGGGCTTTAAACAATTCCTAGCACTAGAAGTTGCTATCACCTGCAGCCAATTTGTGGTCACAATGGCTGTTTGCACTGTTGCAAGAGGACTTTTCTCTCTGCTTGGCTCCTGCTCATCACAGTCCCCAAACAGTGTCTGTCACCACATGTGGGGAGTATTCTGGAGGAAATAGCTTGGCAAGATAAGAGAGGAGGTGTGGGTGGAAGTGCCTTTCAGGTGCTAGTGGGCCCAAATATATTCTTATAACACTAAGCTGTGAAAAATCTTCTGGCCACATGTGTCTGTGATTGGAGAATAATTGGAAGGTGAGGCAAGTGGAGGGGAACTGAAGAAATGGTATCCTTGCTGACAGTGATAACAAAATCTGCCAACCTGATGAGAGAACCCAGAGGCCATGGGAGTGTTTGTGTACTCTCTGTGTCCAGTGTAAGTGTAGCAACACTGCCCAGCGCAAACACCACGTGTGCCTGCTGCTTTCCATCTCCTCTGCTCTCTGCTGAGCTGGGAGTGAGCGATCTGGGTGTCATGTAATATAAAGGAATTTACAACTCACCTGGTGCCTGCAACCCTGTTAACATCAGAAGCTGCTTTGCACCTTGCTGGCAGGAGCAGCACTGGGGACAGCCTGGTTCCCAGTACCCTGACCTCTCTACTACAGCTAAAAGGAGAGCAGCACAGCAATGCAGTGGCTCTGATGTCCCTGAAGGCTCCTGGCCCTTGGACAAGCCTGATAAGCAAGGCAAAGTCTTGGTGGGTTGGCAGCTGCAGAAGTGAGATGTCAGGGGTGAGGCTGGGATTGGAGAGCCCAAAGCTGGGGAAAGCAGAATTCCAGCCTGTCACCACTTGGTTTTGCTGGATGGTACCAAAGGTGTGCAAAGGTCTGCTCTCAGAATGGAGGTTGGGAACCAGGGGCTCTGGAGCATGTTACTTTGGGACATACGGCCCTCGCGCAGCCCATTTTGGTGCTTTTCCTTACTCCAGCCCTTACAGTCCGTGCTGGGCACTTAGAGCCTGGGTCAGAGGCTACAAGATCCCTTAACGGCTGCGGGAGACTCTGTAAGGTTCAGGACTCTCGGGTAGCAGAGCCTTGAATCTCTTGTCCAATATTTAGACATGCGTATATACAAAAGGATTTTGTCTTTATTAATTGGCCCTTCATAGGAAATTCCACCAGCTGTCCTTCTCCGAGGGGTGCCAGCGATGCTCCAGCCCCAAGGAGTCCATATAAGGTTGCAATCTCCTATCCCTGCGTGTTTCGCAGAATAGTGTGGTCATAGCTGCTTTTAAGGATATGTGTGAACATTGCTCCCTTTCCTGTATACATAAGCTCCCAGGAATGCGGACAAAGATAAAAAGTGTATAAATTAAAGCTGTCAGCTTTATGCAGCATGTCAGCTTTTCTACCTGCAGCAGCAAGGTTAGTTATTCTAGCCTACCCACATAGGTGCTGTGCTGAGCTGGGAAGGCACCGCGGTGCAAAGGACACTTAGTGAATAGGAAAATACCAACCGGCCGAGCATCAAACCATTTTGCAATGTAAATGTGCCTAGGCTGAGACAACAGCAGAAATATTTTCCCTTGCCCTTCCTCCTCCTATAAGTAATGCTGAACTACAGACAAGAGCTGCAGGTACCCGGCAGCTACCCCTCAGCCTTTTTTGTTTGTAAGGGAGTTCTGTATCATTAATTCTGCCTGATCTTTTTGCCAGGGACATCTTCCCCCTCCTTCCCCTCCCTGTTTCTGTGGCCTGGTGTCCACAGCCCATGGCTAGCTCCCTCTCTGTTCATTCTCCAAATGCAGCAAGAGGAGCTATTGTCCCCTTCAATGTTGGTAGCTGTAAATGTCCTGCAATCCACTGATCTCCTTCTCTCCCCCATGCTAGCTGCAGCCCCTTTGCCTGATTTAGGATGGGCTAATCACAGAAAATCACAGGGGGGCCACAGTAGGCACGTTCTACACCTGCGTCACATCTGCAGCATCTCCCTTGCCCATCCCAGGCACTGGCCTGTACCAAAATGCACCTTTTCTGCCTAGCATCTCCATGAGCATAACCCTAAAGACAGCTAAGGGCAGTATGTCTCCCACATTCCCACGGCATCCTCATTCTCTGCAGCACCTTGAAGTATCTCCACTGCACCGTCTGATGATGGAAGGCTAAATCTGCTCTTCTGTGATACAGCTTGCTCCTAAAACTCCCAGAGGTACAAGAAGAAGGGGAACAAGCAGCATTGCTTGATTTCCCTTTTCCCAGGCAGTTAATATTAGTCACTGGTGCTTTTGGATCCATTGTGTGAATTCTCCCAGCCTCTGAAGCTTTTGAGATCTGTAAGAGAGAATTGGAAATGCCTCTGGATCTCAGTGACAGTAGGGCCAGATTTAATACAAACTTATTCTCTTCACTAGATGCTCTGCCATATTTTTTAGCTTTGGAATAGACACAAACATCCTAAAGCTATTTAGCTCAATTTTGTCTGGTTGAGTGGTCTGAGGTCACTATTTGCACTGGTGTCCATTTTTCGAGGTGCAAAATCAAGGATTCCTCTGATGAGGCAGGTCAAGTGATACAACACTGCAAATGCACAAGGTATGTCCGGGTTATGTTTTCCACCCTGAGACTTCAGAGCTGTGTGCACTGCTCACATGGGAATGCCCAAATTGTTACAAAAGGCAAATGAATTTCCCTCCTGACTTTGTTTCTGCTCTGTATGGGCTGGTTCACCAGCTGGAGCTTTGTTGCTGAGATATTTGCTGTCGATAAAATGCCTTAGCTCTGGGTCAGATGCCTTCAAGGGCTGAATGCTATTGTCCCACTAGAGAGAAGCCAGTGCCATTTGGCACAGTTACATGCCTAAACTCAGCTCCGGTCAGCAACTTGTTGCTTCAGCTGGAATCTCTCTGTGCTCCGATGACAGAGCTGATAATAGACTGATGGCACTCGTGACAAGGGTGTAGGGGTTGAGTAAAAAATTCCCTGGAAAAAATGGATCATCCTGGCTTTACAGATATTTAATTTGAGATTCCATAGCCAGCATCAGGCCTCAGCAATGCTCGCAAGACTGAATTTCTTTGCCCTAAGGAGGAGAGCCCAGCTGGGGGTCAGGCCGTTGTGCCCAGATGGCATTGGAGCAGTTGTGTTCGCAGCACCACAGTGCTGGCTGGGCTGCAAGGCTCCGCTGATCTGGGGACCGGTGGGCAAATCTGATGCTGCGGATACACCAAAATCAGAGCAGGATGCGTTGGCACCTCAGGCTGGGAAGAAGAGCATCTGTTGGCATCCCTGGGAGCGGATCTAACCCAGGACGGTGGGGTTTATGGTCCGGCTGAAAGTCCTGGACCACAACAAGCAGGACAGTTAATACCTGGACTTCTGTGGCTGGCCGCGCTTCTGATGCAGCAGAATGAGTAAAGCCGAGGCACAGCGTGTAAATATTTATAACCCAGTTACCAGGTTTCGTGTTTGGCCGGTCCCTCTTGGCTCCTACCGCCTGATGTTTGTGGTTCTGAGTTGCCAAGGACACTCTCAGGGTTGCTTGAGGGACAGAAACCTCTCTGAAGGGAGCCAGTGGCCAGCCTGGCAGCACCCAGGGCACGAGCTGACTCGTTTCGGCAGCGAGAGCTGGTCCTGGCTGTGGTGCCACGTCACAGCAGCACCCACTGCACCCACCCAGCACCTGCAGCCCAGCCAGCAGCTCTGGGAAGGGGGACGGGAGGCACTGATGAGCTCCCAAAAGTTGGTTGAGCAGCATTTTTCACTGACCAGCTCAGGTGTACGGGAGTGGGGTGGGAAGTGAGTGCACAGCTCCCAGAGCCCTGTTCCTCTTGGGGGACGGCTCTGTCACCCCTCGCTGTAGTGTGTTGCTCTCCTGGGACAGATTTCATCAACATCTAAACAGCCTCTGCGTAACTCTCACGTTCTTCCTCAGTTCCAGAGTCTCTAATGCCAAATATTTTTCCCCACTGTTGGTTCAGTTTCTTCTTCTGTTCCCAACCCTCGCTTGAGCTGCTGAGGGGGAAAAAAAAAAATCACAATCTGTTTTTACCGAAGATATTTATTTCAGTTTGGAAGTGGCAGGAAGACAGCTTCTTTATATCCATGCGTATATCTGAGATCTTTCTCTTGGGTCTCTTTCACCTTTGCCTTCAAACTGTCTTTAAATCACTTTTCTTCAGCAGAATTCGGCAAAGAAGCGAGCTCTCTCATTTTTGCATAAAAGATGATTCCCAGAAAACTTGGTTTAAACCAAAGAAAACACACCCATGCTCCCTTCATGCCAGCTGAACTCAATCAGTTGAAAATCCCATCTGAACTGGAAGGAGAGCAAAAGTCCAGCACAGACAAATCTCCTTCACAGCCGGGTATCTTGTTTAAAATCTTTTGGTAGAGAAAGCTGCCTGACAGCTATTTACCGCAGCTCCTACAGCACACTCAGCTCAGGAAATTGCATTCAGAATTTCCTTAGTGCCAAATGGTTTGTAATTTTCACATGACTATTCCTTTTTTGTTATTGTTTGTGAAACAAAGCCTTTGAAAAGCATACACGGATTTACTTTTTGCCCAACTAGGAAGCTACCATGAAGCGTATAGATTAAGTGGATACTGTTCACTTGATTTGACACAGGGAATAAAAAAAATTGTTTGGCATAGGGGATAAAAAACCCCAACCTTATTTGTAATTAAGTCTTCCATAAATAGCCTTATAATTTTAATACAATCTTTTTTACCAAAGGGAAAATTGATGTGACAGAGAAAGTAAAAGTGCTTGTATAGCCAGTGCTGTCGGACACAAGGAACAAGCAGAAAAGACGGAAAGGTGTGACCTGGCTTCTCTGTGTTATCATCGGCGTAGGCCTGAGTAGTAAGTGTGATTCCCACTGCATTTATATACAAGAAAAAGGTTTGACTCTGATTTAGCCAGAGGCACTTGGATCTGGTGAGCTGGGCTGGAGTTGAGCTCCAGTCCCTGGGACAGATCACATCCATGTCCTTGGGCAAGCGGCTTCTTTCTCCACTTTGCCCGTGGTGTAGCCATGGGCATCACGTGGGTAGTTTAGGTTGGTACCTTGGAGCACACCAAACCTAAGCTTCTGCAGAGCTTCAGCTGCCATTAACTGTCTTACTAAATAAGACTTTCACTGCCAGTAATTGCGAATCACAAAATTACCATGCAAAGAGCCAGCAGAACATCTATTAAGACTCCCCAGCTTGAGGCTTTGCATTCAGAGAGATGTGGACGGACTGGCAGTGGGCAGTGGGGAAGGCTGCGGTGTGACTCTTGCATCCCGTCCCACGTCTGAACGGAGCGGTCTGGAAGAGGCTGTGGCAGCAGAGGAGGTTTGTGTGAGTCCCTTGCAGTGACGCTACATCTCCAGCTCTGCTTTTTGAAACTGAATCTTCTCCACGGGGTGCTTTCATGTCTGAAAGCTTGTCCTCTTTCTACCTGTCTGTTGTTGCAAAGCCTGCATTTTAAACAGAAGCCAAGCGGCTCGCGTGTCTTTGATAACACGCCTCCCTAGGAAACATGTGGGAAGCAAAAAGCGCTATTATGTCTTTTTGTAGATGTGGGAACTCGAGGCACGGTGAGACAAGGTGAACCCCTCCAGCCTGGCGATGTAGACAGGGCGAAGGCAGCTGCAAACGAGCTAAGCGAGGGGCTGCAGGCACTGAGCACAGCTGCTGCTTTCTGGAGTATGTCCATAGCGTAGCCAGCAGCCCTGGAGTCAGGCAGGTAGTGCCTGAGGGACTGATGTAACGTGACTCAGTCAAAGTCAAGCAAGAAGTTCATACCAGGATGAGGAATTTAATTTTGGTCCCCTTAGCTGTAGGCAAATGCTGGAAGCCCCAGCCCATGCTGTGCCTATCACTTCTCATGTTCACTGCAATCATCTAATCCAGTTGTATGTGTTTCTTCACGGTCCCCAGCTTTCTAATTGATTTGATTTTAGCTGCAGACTCAAGCAAAATGAAATCTGTCATGCTTCGAAAACCTCCTCTGCTATTAAAACACTTATTTTACTTAAGTTAGCCTGTGGGTACCTTGAATTTTTCTGAGATTAAAATCTAAAGCTAAAATGAATAAAGGAGCCTAATTTCAGTTAGATGCCTGGAAGCTATCTTTTCAAATCTGGAGCATGAAACACCTGGTGAGCCTGACACCAAGGAAAAAGACCACTGTTAGGGTAATTATGCATAGTAAGATAAAGATAAACATGTTTTAGGTGTCCATAACATATACCATCAAAATCCCTTTGCTCTGTTAAAAGTAAAACCTTATATTGTTATCGTTTTACCTCATTGCTGTTAGAATCCTTTTTTGTTAAATCTCTCTGGATATGTATCCACCCAGTAATTGACAATTGATAAAGACCAAGCTGACCAAAAGATAAAGACCAAGAACCACACCTCGTCTCAAATTTTATCTGTTTTGCTTATGCAAATACTCAAATATTTGATGGATTTCTGTTACTGCTGAATGGCTGGCCAAGGTGTTTGCTGGAAGGGCCAAAGTCTGGAAACACTTAAGCAAATTGTGACCCAGCAGTTGTTGAAGTCAATGGAAACTTACTTGACTTCAGCAGATGGTGGCTGAAAAGTTTTTGTCATAACAGTAGTTCTGCAGGAGCAAAATTACTTGTTTGCCCAGACTACTCCCCATGCTTCATTTTGTGGGCTCTGCTCAGGGTTAGATAGGATTTACAGAAACCACGAGGCCAGACGAGGCTGGTGTGTGGGGATGGAGAAGCAGAGGTGTGCACGCTCGCAGGGCTACCACGTCCCGTGGGCGCGTGCCCAGGTGGAGCGATGCCTGTGGCCGCAAGCTGCCTGCTGCTCCCACATCCCTGCCTGCGATCCAGCAGGCAGAGGAAACGACACCGGGACCCAGCGCGTGAATGTGGACGGAAATGCTGAGGTTCAAATGACCGTGGAGCAGAAAACCTCAAGCCCTACCCTTGGCAGAAAACCTGGTGTGTTTGAATAGCCCCCTGCAGGCTGCAGATAAATGGCTGTGACTGCTGCCAACATTCCTTGAAAACTTATATTGTTGCTGGAAAGACCGTTGGAAACCTTTGTTTCTGTTGCCTTTTCAAAATGTAGCCTCGCTGGGGCCGGAGAGTCAACAGATGGGTCCATTTTTGCGGGGCCCTGGTACATCATCTTTTATAAATGGGAGTCACCTTTGTAATTTTCCATGCACAGAAGGAGCAACTTGTACTGGGAGAAGCATTTTGGCCTCTGCCAAAGGACGCCGAGAGGACTGACACGGCTGCTCCTCTTAATCTGATAGCTGAACCATCCCTGCAGCTGCTTTTTAAAGGTGGGAACAATCTCTAGCTAGATCCTCTCTCAATGTGCAGGTTCTGGTGTCACTCAGGAAAATCTGAGTAGCGGTGATGCCTCGAATAATGCAGTCACTGTAATTACTCACGGGATAGTATTTGATAGTGGTCTTTCAGCAGGTGATTGTCCAGTTTTTGAAAATCTCTTTTGATCTGTTGATCCAGGTTTGCTGATGGTATTGTAGGGTTATGCTACAGACATATTTCGACACTAAATGGTGGAAAGCTGAGTAGTTTTATGCATGTCACCCAATACAACCACAATCCCTTTTTATGTGTCTTACTGTTTTACCCACTGAATTCAGGAGAACTTCCTACTTCATCTTTTGCTGGTTTGCAGAGCCGCTGGCAAAGACAGATCCATTGATGCCCCTCAGCAGCAATTTAACCCCTCACTCCCGCTCACGTATATGACTTCCAAACCACACTGATAGGAAGAATTACAGTGGACGCAAAGACAGAGAGCTGACTGATGCCTGGCTTTTTGCAGAGGTGGACTTGGCAGATAAGGATCACAGCGCTCCTGCAGTACGCGTCCGACAGGTTGCAGTGCTCTTACTTGCAACAACTTGGAAAGCAGCGAGTTCTGTGTTTAAACTCCATGGAAAAAGGGTTTGCATCACTGATCTTTTAACCACACCATTATAAAACCTCCCACAACCGCACCCTTACTTACTCCCTGAGAGGAATGACTCTGAAACGTTTCAGCTTTTCCATTACTTCGCCTGCCTGGAGACTTTGTGCTAATGGCCTGCGAGGTAATTAGCCTGCTGCAGGTGAGCCCCAGCTGCCTGCAGGGCGGGGGTTCAATTTGACCACAAGTTATCCCCCACAGCAACAAAATGGTGGGATGTTTCAGGAGGGTGGAGACTGCTCTGTCTCTTTCCCTATCTCTTTTTCTCTTCCCCCCTCCTTTTCTCAGATCTCTTGACTCACTGCAGGCTGCTATGACTTCTGTGCATCTGGGGCTAAAAACAGCCTTTGGAGAAGCGATAGGACAGCTTGAGGAGGGAGCCATCACTGGGACCTCAAGGGATCAGCTTTCCAATTTGACTCTTTCTGCTGGGAGGCCCTGTGTGGACCACGGGTGCTTTATAGACCAGTGGGAAAACAACCAGTCCGAAACAGGGCACGGCTCCGACTTCCCCACAGAGTCAGGGACAGTCAAACAGATGGTACAGGAGCAGCCGCTGTGTGTAGCTGCCTCTGCCGGGAAGGATTCCCGTCTTGGACACTGGTGAAGGGAGGTGGCTGTGATTACAGGGACAAAGCCTGCCAATTAGGCAAATAACATGGCAGTGACCCCAGGGAGCCGGTGCGGACGGGGAGGCAAAAGGGTTTGTGAAGGCATCTTGTCCCCCAGACGGCTGCATCCCTCAGGCTGCAACATTGGAAGGAAAAAAGAGCCCTTCCCAGCTGCTTTGGATGAAGGGGCAATGTTGCTTGTGAGAAAGGCGGTCTGTCTGGAGGCGTTTAATGAGGGGGAGTGGTAATTACCCCCACCTGGAGCTGAGGAGGGAGTGGAGGCAGCTGAGGGAGGAAGGGCTGAGGTACTGGTCCTGCACTGGGAGAAGAGGGTAGGGGGGGAGGTCGTCCCTGTTGGAGTGGAGAGCTGCTGTGGCTCTGTATGGCCACGGTGTCCCACAGAGGACAGGTGAGTGGGGCAGCCCTATCTCCTCACACGAGTGGTTGTCACCACTGCCAGCCCTGGACTGGGGATGACATGGGTGGGGGCACATGGAAACCAGGATGGCCAAACCCACCCAAGGGTCGTGTGAATGCCATTCTGCATGGATTCACCCCAAAATTCATGTGGCTTCCTTCCACAGAGCATCAACTTTTGAACATGGGCCCCATTGCGTTGAAGACTTTCCTCCCCTCTGTGGCTGCGAAATGATTTAATAAAAACAGCATGGAGACCCAAAGGATGATGCAAAGCACGTCTCTTTCTTCACCGGTGTGGATGAGCCCATGCTCTGAGGTGAGCCCTTTGCTTTGGGGTAGTATCCTGCCCTATGGGGTTTCTTGCAGAGCGCTTGGCTGTAAAGCAGCCTCCCCGCATGGCTTCCTGAGCTTCACCATTTCCAAATAAAGTTTCCTAGCAGTTAGATTTGAGTGAGTAATTTAACTGACTCGGTTTTGAATGCTTCTGCTCATAGTTCACTTTGTTTGGATAACTTGTCAAGGATATATTGGAGTTTTGTGTTGTGTTTGGTTTTTTTTTAAAATATTTATTGTGTTTGCCAAAAAATCAATGTGTATGATAACTGATTATATTCCTTAGCAAGCAATGGTGATAGCAGGGGGTTGACTCAGAGTTGTCTCAGTCCTTTGAAATGAGTTGTGTCATTCTTGCAGTTTATTCTTGTTTAATCCAATGCTTTGGCGGAGATTTTTATAGTGCTATGTTGTATCTGTAATACAGCAATGCCCGAGTGCCTTTTCTTTGACTCTAGTTGTGTGCTGTCGTTGCTCTCTAAATCATCTTCTGTTCTTTTCCAAACAGAATAAAGCTGCTGTTGCGATATGTGTGAGGTTAAGAGTGCTTAAATTCTTCTCTGTCAGGTATATGGGTCATTTTAAGCCTGCAGATTTAAGGTCTGATCCTGCAAACACTCACTCGCTGTCAGAGGCGGCAATATTGAAGGTGGGGTAGAGTAGTTGCTCTGTGGCACGTGCCTTTGCAGACCTTTATTCTGCTGCTTTTTTCTGGATGTGACGTTGTGCCTGTGGGGCTGGCCAGGGAAGCCCAAGGGGATCTGGGGGATGCAGCAAGTGTAGGATCAGGCCTTCAACTGTAACCCAACCACAGCAACGAGTTACTCAAATAACAACTTGCTCTGCTGTAATCAGTGAGAGGCATGTTAAATAGATCAATTTGTTATTTAGCTGCTACTTTGTTAGACCGACAGATGTACTGCTTTAGAGTTGTTTTTGATGGTAGCTGGTGTTTAGGATTTGCCAGTGAAATCTCTAGTTTGTGTTGTATGTGGAAGGCATCTAATATTTTAAATAAGAGGCAGAGGATCCTGGCAGCAGTGTGATGATGCTCCCTGCAGATACGGAATGCTTGTTACACTGCTGGTGGGCTGCAGGTACCTGCTGTCGGGCTTGTTCACTTACTAGCATGCTTGTGCTTCTCCAGATGTGTAATGCAGTTGTGCTCCTCCAAGATACATCTGCATAAGGGTTGGTCCCCAAATACTTCTGTGGTGACAGGGACACTAACCAGTCTCTGGTGGAGGGGTGTTAACTAAGCTCCACTGGTACAGGTGCTCCTGGACCCTTGTTACTCTTGGGTCCTCTACCTCTGCTTACTGCCTGCAGCAGGAATATCCCCTTCTTTGAAGGAGAAAACCCTGCAGGAGGCGGCTGCAGGGTAACTTGCCCCTAGTGACATTTTTCTACAGCTGTGCAACACCTAGTTTGTCTTTATATCCCAGCACTCTACAATTCATGCTTCTTCTGGAGCTCTTGGCTTGATTTATCTAATTGGAAATGTTCTGTCTGAATGTCCCATCCTTGAGGGGCCTTAGTCTCTGCAATTTCTCATGAGTCCCAGAGCTCTGCAGCTCTAATCACGTAAGCAATATCATACTTTGCGGGCAGGGGGCTTTTGCTAATGTTCTTGCTGGCCTGATTGTTGGTTACAGACAGCTATAGAGAAAAGCTCTTGCTTATGGTAACTAAGTTTTATGCTTGTTGGGAGAGCTGTTGGAAAAACGAGCTAGAAATGGGTATTTGGATTCCTTTGAAAATCAAATGTAAACTTCAGTCCATAATGATAAATAATGTTGGTGTTTCACATCTGTATTTTATGCATGCCTGAAGTTGCTCTTGGCAAGTGGTGACAGTCTGAGCCTTGAACCTCAGAGCAGCCCAGTGTTCTTGTCCCTGCTAGGAACGTTGTCAATACGGATGAAGCGGTGTTGGAAGAATCTGTTGGACTTACCTGTTGAAAGAATAGACACACACAGAAATACAAATGCTTTTGTAAAGACGGTGTGTTAGGTCTTACACAATGTTTGTTTTGTTTTACTAAACAACAGAAATTCTTTGCCCAAGTATAATGATCTGCTTTCCAGGGATACCAGTGGTGTTTCCAGCACACCCACCAGGATGCCCAGCCTCTCCTGCTGTTAGTCAGAAGCTCTGTGGCTCTCCAAGGCACCACAAAAGCCTATTTGTAGTGCAAGAGCTCCAACACAAGCACCTCCTGTTAAAAAACAAACTTACTTGCTGGACCACATATCCAGTGGCAGAAGCATGGAAGAAAGTAGGACAAACTTGGAAGACATAAGAGCAGGGGAAAAAAAACCCAGGGTAAGGGATGGAGAAAGGAGGGGGAAAAGAAAACAGACGTGAATGTTGTCAGATATTTCTGATGTGGTGCAGCACAAACGGGCAGATTTTTTTATAAATAGGAATGACTTGCTACCTGATAGTACTTTTTCTCATGTCTGCTTTGAAGAAAATACCCCTCTTCTGGCATCATTTTTGCTGTGCTCTCTTCAGCTGGGTTCCTTCCCTCCCTGCAGGCTGCTAACTTGAAATGCATCCCTTCTGTTTGTTTTCTGTCCTGGAAACTCTGTCTATGAACCTGAAGGTGACACATATTGTAACAGAGCTGCCAGCAACAGCTTTAGGTTTGAGAGAGGGTAGCTTGGACAGGATGGGAGGCTGGCGACAAATCCGCCCGCAAAGTTTTTGTGCCGCATTTTCCTTGAGTGAAACGGTCTGGGAGAGCAACTCCTAGCACTGTGGGGGTAGCAGGGCTTTGCCCAGCCTGGTGAGTCCCATGGGTCCCAGTAACAGCGCTTTGCTGTTGTGGGGAAGCAGGGCAACGGCTATGCTGGCGAAGTGCCGTGGCCGGTTGGGTTTTCCCCCCGTGGACCGTGCAGAGGCCCTGGGAGGAGCAGGCTGTTCCCCCCCCCGTCCTCCAGCAGCTCCCCAGGCAGGAACGGTGCTATTGGCTGGACTAATTTATTTTTTTTTTTTTTTTTTGCAACACGCCTCCCTGCTATAAGTGTCAAAGCAGCCGCTGTCCCGCCAGCTGGACACCCCAGCCCAGCCGTGCTCCCTCCACAAGGCTGGAGGCACAGCCCTGGACCGAAGTGCTCCCGCATCCGTCCCGCTGCCGAGGTGCTGTGCGCGGCCGCCCGCAGAGTTCAGTCCATCCCTTCCATCCCTTCCCTCCTCCAGGCAGCAGCTCCCAGGCTCTCCGGCAGCCAGTAAGCACATGCCTCCGTCTCTCCCTCTCGAGCATCATCTCGCTGAGCAGGGCAGGGAGTGTTTCGGCATCCCACGCTTCGCAGATCTTTGGATTTCAGGGCTTGCGCTGGGTCTTTTCTCTGCCTTGTGACTGCTCTGCTGGGGAAGGGTTTGTCAGAGCAGGGCTGGGGGAAAGCCTGTGGGTGTATAATGTACTTCTAAAACGCTCTTTTCTAGCAAGCAGTTTCTTCATGGATTACGGAGTTAACCTCAGAAAGTGCCTCTGTTTTATGTGGTGTTTTGGGGGTGAGATTTATCTAAATTCTTCCTTCTGATTTCTCTTGCCTCCTCTTTTTCTGATACACACATTCTCTCCTGGAAGGTGGTGGCTTTGCAAGTACAGGCAGCCACTTGGGTATAAATATAACTTTTCTCTTTGCTTCCCAGCTGAGTGGGTGTTTAGGAAGTGTTTGCAGTGGTACAGAGCTGTGTGAGAGCTGTCAGCTGTGTGTTTTCCTAGGCAGGTGATGAGATGTGCCCGTTTGAAGCTTTTAATGACAGCTGGGGAGGAAATAGCGAAAGCAGTGGCTGTTTCGTGGGCTCTCAGGTGATGTGATGCTCTCAAAGTGAGGACTGATACCCTCTGAATCGTGGGAGCAAGCTGGCAGTAACAGAATTGGGGAATATGGAAATGCAAGCTTTTACCTGATAATTATCACATCTTCCTCTTTCTTTCTATATTATGGAATATCAGGTAGTTCCAGAGTTTCTGACAAGCCACACTTGCAGCTGTCCCCATGTGAATGCAAACACCTTTATCTTTACACAGATACTGCACCTCCATATCTCTCTAGATTTGTGGAATCATTTGCATGAGTATTTGCCCATGTGTTTGCAAGATGGGTGTTTCTGTCATTAATCTTTTCTTTAGCAACTAGGCAAAAGATAAGTTAATGCGTGTGACTCTGGTCCAGTTTGTATTGTGTAAGCAGGAGCTAGTCTGTAGTTTAGAAATGGATGTGGCTGCTTTTTAAATCACTGAACTCTAGCACATGAAAGGGGGGGAAAAAAAGATTAAAACAATCCACCTACCAATTAGTCTTTTACCTTGTTTTGAGAGGAAGAGTGTTCTTTAAAAACAACAACAAAAAAACTTCTGAAAGGAAACTGATTAAATTCTTAAGCCATGATGTACTAAGCAAATAGCTGATCAAGAAACCAAATAAGGCTTTAAAACTTAATCTTTCTTTTTTTAATGATAAGAGCACCCACCTACTTCACTTCAGTGACAACAGCCGCCTCTTTTCTTACCACCCCACCCCAAGCATTTTTTTAATACAAACCAGTTCTTAATTTCTCCTTAAAGGGCTCAGTATATAAAAAGTCATTCTTGACTAATACCTGCTAGAAAAATGTGGGTTAGCTAACACCATAAGTGCAAAAAACCCCTCAAGAGCTCAGTGCAAAAGGAAGTTAATTGCTCAGATTTTGGACTGTGGCTCTGAGGAACCAGTTCAGGGCTGGAGTTTTACAGCTGGTTTCCGACTTGCCCTGCTCTTGGGGAGTTTTGGCTGGGGGAGGTCTGTAGGATTGGGGTCTTGACATGTTTCTAACAGGAGAAGTTATTCCCTGCTGTAAACGGTGGCTTATGTTGGTATAATTCTCTGCCTGGATGTAAATAATGGCAGCTGTTCAAAAGGAGGCAATGTTTAGGGTACTCAAACACTTGAAAATAAACACTCTCTAGCCTATCTTGGCTGGCCTTCATTTTGGAAGCAGCCTTTCCATCAGACTGTACCATGAATGGAAAAATCTAGATGTATGGTACGAAGCAGCTGGTGGGAGCCCTGTCAGGTCCCTGTTCGGTCCACGAATAGGGGAATGATGCTGTGGGATGCGCTTTATCTCTGATCTAAGCCCATATCCTGTCAGTATGACTTGCAGACTATACCCATTGCACTAGGATATAACAAAAGCTTTAAGTAACTGCCTGCCTTGCCCCCAAGAAGCAATTTACTTCCTTTTGTGTAATACCTATGTGAAAAGAGGGTAGTTCTGTGTTATAGGACATCCCATGGCCCTTTCTGTGCTTTGTGCATGCTGGTGGAAACTTGTGCTCTTTTAGTGCAGTTTGGGTACCACAGCTGTCATCATCTTCCCATCTCCACCTTGGAAACACGTACTTGTTGTCAGTACATACAGCTCCTAGCACTGGGTGGGAACTGGGACATGGCTGAAACTTCCAGTGCTTTAGTGGAGAAAACTAATGATGCGAGCCAGGAATAATATTGTCCCCTCAGCAGCAGCCTGTGTGAATGATGTCCTTTGAAGTTTATTCCCACTCCAGGGGATGCCCTGGGGGGATTTAGGTGTCAATTCCTTAAAGAACCTTGGAAAATTCCTCTGATCTTTGCTGATGAGATGATCCGGTCCAGCTTATGTTTAGCGCTTTCCCTTTTCATGGTGCTACGTAGACCTGAAGTCCTAGTGGCATTAAATGCAGCAAGGTAAGCTTCACCACCAGCAATGTCCAAAGTTTGCTCAGGCTTTGGGTATGCTAAGCCATGCAGCCGGTGCCTGCCTCTCACCCCCGCGGTCCCCAGCCATCATCACCTTGCGCTCTGCGTGTAGGAGTGCAGAGGTAGCAAAGCTGAGATTTCAGATGCGATTCTGTAACTTTAGCTATGTAGAATCACTTTTCCTTGAAAAGGTAATGGAAATAATGTCTATACAATAAACATTCCCACAACTGACCTGTGATTTTATAATAAAAAATGCATTGTAAGTCAAATTGACTTCAGCTTGATTAATTGGGATTTTTTTTTTTTTTAATTTCTCTATTATGGAAGATGCAGACAGGGAGAGTAACAAAGCAGAAATGTCTGAGATCAGTTGTTTCATGTCTGATTTTGGCAGAGGGAGTGTGGGAGGAAGAAAAAGACCTCATGTTTCACTTAGATACCCTGATTTGGAGAGGAGTTTTAAGCAGATGGCTCTTGAGACACTAGGACTCTAAAGTATTAAATGGTATTCAGATGAACTCATGCTTCCACTTCTGCAGCATGGTTTTTAGAAGGACTGTGCCATATATTCTGGCTTCAGTTCTTTTATCCCTGGGTCCAGTAAAAACTCCGTTTGCAGCCACTTGGCTGGGTGTCGGAGCAAAGGCACTGGGGCTTTCCTGGGGTTCGGAGACAGGATATAGCCCAGCATGTTTTGACTCCCTGATGTGCTTTGACTGGAGCTTTTTGTAGATGGGCAGCCCAGAGCCAGCTCTGGGGAAGTCACCCCAGCTGGCTTCTGTGGGAATGAATCAGAGCTGAGAGGCCGAGGCTGGTCTGTGATGAGCATTTCTCCCTCCTAACCCTTCGCCGGTGTCTGAAGGGAGCCTGCAGACTCAGCAAAAATACTGTGGAAACTTGGGCTCTGAAAAAATGTGTAAATTGGTGGAATAAAATCCCTTGAAGGATTACGAGTTGCTCAGAGCAGGGAAGTAGTCCTGCAGTGTCTAGAGGTAGCCACAAATTTGGGCTAAAATGAGGTCTACGTGCAGGGAGGGAGCCTGTGGGTGGGTGCTGCTGAGCCCTGCAAAACAGGCAGGGAAAACAAAAAGAGGGGAAGGGTGGCAGGAAAACAGAGCCCTCTCCCAGCTTCTTACCCTTAGTCCCAGGGGATGCAGGTGCTGTGTGCATACCACATGCTCACCCTCCCCAGGCCCCTAGCCAAAAATCTCTTACCAGAGATCGACTCATTTTGCTGCTTGAAGTATTTCCCACAAAGGCTTTGCTCTGCTCCGAGCTGGTATGTGGAAAGCCACAAAAAAGCCTTCTTGGCGAGGCAGCCTTCACCCTCCCTGCGTGTCCCTGCAGCATGTACTGAAGCAGGATTTGGCCCTTGATACTTTCAGAGTGATTCAGGAGTGTGTGGTGCCAAGAATGCTGCCAGAGCAAATTCCTGCTGTTGGAGCAAGAGAGCACAGTGTTGTCTAGGGGAGGGATAGACGGACAGATGGATGCTCTTGTCCTTTTCCAGCTTTTTCATCTCTTTGAAGGGAATGCAAATAGGGTTTGTGTCCTATGGCAGGACAAGGCTAAAATGACATTTAGGGCTTTGGAGGTATTTGAAAGCAGAGCAAGGATTGCATTATAGCCATGCTGGAATGGGATAGACAAGGTCCTGAGGAAGCACTCCTTCAAAAAAGGCTGAATTAAAGAGTGCCCTGGAAAAGGTTGGAGAGGCAGGACAGGGTTCCCGACAGTGATGGAGCTGCAGCCCAGGGTGGAAGGACTGCTATTTTTCTGTGCGCCTCACTGGAAACTTTAAGGCAGAGTTACAATTTTGGTTTGGATGCAGAATTGCATTATTTTTGTAAATAGGAAATTCAAAACCTCTTGACCTCAGATTGGTGTTTTCAGAAGACCCACTCATTCCACAGATGTGCCTGATCTTTTTTTATTCCTTGAGGTGATCCTAGTGATTGATATAATTTGGGATGCATGTCTCTTCCTCCTGCTCGGCAGAGCTGGCTGTTTGGCAAGCGAGTAGGCAGTTAACAGCTGTTAACGGTGAGGGATTAAAAGTGGTGTGACATGACTGCATTTGTGGTCTCTTGGGATCAAATGCAGAATACCAGTTGTCACCCAGACCTCTAATGAAGAACAGAAAAAAATTATTCCTGCTGGGAACAAGCAGTGCAGGGCGGCTTTTCGGCTTCCTTGTTTCTAACATCTTTCCACCCCTAGAAAGAGGAAACCAAGAGCAGAGTGGAAAAGAGGAGACTAAAATCTGCCTCTTGAGAAGCTGCCTGACAGGTATAGCTTGAAGTTTAATAATTTGGACCAAAATGTTTCAGACCCAGTTTACTTGCTGAACTGTAGAACTACAGTGAAATGAGTCTGTTCTGATATCTCTTCAGTGATGTAGATGGGGAGGAAGAACAGGAGAAATAGCTTAAAAACAAACAAAAAAAAAGCTTTCCCTCCTGGAAAATCCTCCCACTTGTCTTCAAGACATCAGAGACCTTCATGCTTTGTAATGCTTTGAGATAGGGGGAGCTTCAAATCAAATGACAGCTGGATCCAGAGGTGTCTGTCTACTGAAATGATGGGTTTAAGAGACCGCTGTTAACATGCAATTGCGTGTGCTAGATATGCCGAGGGACTCCTGTTGGGAGGCACGGTTGGTACAGAGATCTATAATCCATCTATTTTGCTTCAAGCTAGCTTTAATGCTGAAGCAGCTGCCCCAGTATGTGAAGGTTCTTGTGTTACACCAGTGTCTAAGTAGCAGAGGACTTAAAGCTTCTGGCAGAGCAAGAATTGCTCTCCGCTGTTTTGCTTGGCCAGAGACAGTGCAAAACCCACCCAATCCTCCAAAACTCTGTCTTATGAACCAGTGTGCTGGACGTGCCTTTCTTTGCTAAGAAAAATAGAAGTGGTTCATCACACTAAACCCATGGCTGGTCCAGCCCACAGTGGTTGCTGGTTGGCTTTCCTGCAGGGAATTGGCTCCCAGCTCTTCCCCAATGCCTTCATTTGGGAATATTCAGTTTTCTTGTGCTTCCGGTGGTCTCTGACCAAAGATCCCCTTAAGAGTAACTATGAAACCACCCTAAATATAGCTGCCCCACTGCTGATAGGATGCTGGGGTGGGAGAAAATAATGTACTTTCTTTTAAAGAAATGCCCCAAGTTGTGGGAACCATTCTGACTTGGCAGGCTACTTTCAAGGCATTTGCTATTTGTTTAATTTGGGACTGGCTGCCCCTGGCAGTTGTTACCATCAGCCGCCTTTCTTATCTGCTCTTTTCTATAATAAACATTGGAGCAAAGGTTTGGAATTAGTCACATCTGAGGCACTGCCTGCCTGCCTTTCCAGCTTCTTTCTTATAATCTCATCTCTGGAGACTCGAGCCTTTTCCACATTGTTCTATGCCTCTTGGTTTGCCCCTCTTCTCATTGAACTGACATAGCAAAGAGTTCTTTAAAGTACCCTGTAGGTGTGTCATCCCCGGGACTGCCAGCATCCCAGAAGACATGCTGCCCTGGGACAGCTGTGGGCTCTTGCGCTGCTGCTGGGTACTACAGAGATTTTTCTAGTGTGATTTACCTAATCCAGTAGATGGGCTGGATAAATTGTTCTGGCTGATGCCTGTTCAGATGAACAGCCTGCGGAGGCGGTGTTAAGATCCTGAAAGCATCCTGGGGGCCTGGCACAGTGTCCTACTCTTTAGTACAGCGTTAACCACAGGGCAGTTGGTAGTCTGAGGGAATGCAAATGCAGACAGCACCTCCAGAAGCACAGGGCTGTGTGGTCCTCATTTGGAAATCTGAGTAATTCCTACTGATTTGCTTCCACTTTAAAATTCCCTGGTGAGCTCTAAGCATTGTCTTGATCCGGTCTTGCTTCTGACGTGACTGTAGAAGAGGCAGTAATGAGCAGTCCAGCGTGCAAGACTCTCTCTCTGGTCTCATCTCCCTTTAAAAATACACAGAGCTATATGTTTCACTCAACACGTACAAATACTGTTTCCTATCTACCCCTGCTCTGCCAACTGAAAGCAGGTCATGCTTCCCTTCTGGGACAGCCTGCCGCGTAAATGCCACTTGATGTATAACATATTTCAGTGCTGCCTCTGGAAATGGCCTGGGTGACAGCGTCAGAGCAGGACGGGAGAGCAGCCCACGTTCACCCCGCAGCAGCACAAAGGCACTCGGTAGGGATGCAAATCTGTTTAGTTCTGTCTGGATTTGCTTTGTTGGATGCACGAGCATGTCATCCACCTCTTGCTGTAATCTTCCCTTCTCTGTTATACCATTATCACCATAATGATTTTTAGCTGAAGGTGGAAACTTTGACTCTGGATCTGACTCTCTGGGATGGGTTTCTTGCAGTGGGTAGGGGAATCAACCTGCCTGTTTTCATTTCAGAAGGCTGGACTGAAGGCTTAGCCATGGATTACATATCTTGACCAACACTTCAGCTTGCTGGATTGAGCTGGTCAGGGTAGATTTTCTCTTTCTTGCAAAAACACATTCAGCAAAAAAAACCCCCATACCCTTTGTTAAACATAAGAGGTGATTTGAACAACTTCTGAGCTGTATCTTGGCTCAAGTCTAGGTGTGACAGAAAAAACAGACACTGCTGATCTCTTCCAAGCACTCTACATGGCAGATCAGAGCAGGCAAATACCCTGGGGTTAGTCCTGCTTCTGAGTGCCCTTCGTGGTGATGCATGTGATGATGAATGGGAGGAAATTCCTGCCCAAGAACATAAACAAGCAGGAAGACCTATAAGTGGCCATGTCCTCATAGTCCTGACACGTGGAACGAAGCTGATGATGGATGGTGTTAGTGGGTATGGTAGCGTCAGACCCTCCCGATACCTGTTTCAAGGAAAGATTGCTTGATTTCTGGCTGGAGAGGATTGCGAACAGCATCTCCCTGGTTACTCTGATGTGCTAGGGGAGGATAACACCCATGTGGTGTCTGGGGTGGCAGGAGGCTGCCATGCAGGGGCACCCGTGGTGTGCGTAAGCGACGGCCGTGCCTCACACCTCCTTTTTGCAGTTTCATGTCGCTGGAGTCAGGCCTGAAGTCAGCTTTCCCTCTGACCTCCGGTGCTAACACAGCCCATCTCCATAGCAATGGCCGTACATACCGTCCTCTCCACGCTCGTACCCCGGGCCGTGTTGGTGCTATAACATGATGCAGCTTTCTGTGTACTTCGCTAGACACTGAAACAAACAACTAATAAATCTGTTATAAACCAATGAGTAATTTGTTTTGGTTACCAGGGAGATTGCCAAGTGCAAATTCAACCTGAAATAGCGATGAGCTCATCCTCTGAGCAGCGTCGGTGCTTGAGCTGGAGCAGCCGGATGGAAAGGGAGCCAGCGCCAGTAACGCTGTCTGCTCCACTGACATTTGGATGCTGCGCGAGCTGTTTTGCCAGAGAGCTTTTGCCCTGTAAATGTGATCGGGCAGGGGATGGTGCATGAGGCTGGTTGCCGAGCCTGGGCTTTTACAATTCCTGGAAACTTGGTGATGACATTCCTGGTGGGACCGTGGGCTGGAGAACCCTCGGGATGGGTTAAGGTGCTGCAGAGGTGGGCTCCTCCGCCATCTCCCGTGTCTTGGAAACCTCTCCCTGTGCAAGAATTGTGGGGGAAACGGAGATGCTTGACTTGTAGATAAGGGTTAGTTTTAAACAGCTAGTTAGACAGGCGCGTCTGACGGGCAGAGCCTCTCCCCTGCTGCTGCTCCCAGGGCTGGAGCAAGGACTTGGAAAACCCTTGCCCTCTTCTGCAACATACCTGGGGCAGGAGGTTGAAAATTTGGGCTCTGCCGTTATTTGACCCGGAAAAAGTCCCCGGTTTACGTAGATCAGGACTTGACTTTTGAAGGGCTGATGCTAGTGGCAGGGTTTGGCAGCTTTCTGTGTCTGCCTGTCCCTGCAGTTTTTCCCAGGAATAAGCCCGCAGGCGACACTAGGTGTCAGGAGGACCTGCGCTTGGACAGCCACTGGGGTCACCTCTGCCCCGGGGCACAGCGGGCAGTGTGGGAACAGCTGCTGCAAGCAGAGAGATGGGTTTTTTTGCTCTCTGCTGCAGAGCCGAGACCTGGGTGATGGAGGCTGGGGTTGGAGGGGACTCTCGGAGGGCTGCTGGCCGTGCCAGTCAGAAAGGCAGGACAAAGTGGCTGTGCTGCTCTTGGTCTCTGACAGCCAAGCCAGAAGGGGTCCAGGCAGGGCTCCGATAGCATCCTGCACCTTTCTCTGCTAAGGCAGAGATGTTTCCAGGTGTACTTGCATTCAATGAATTCATATTCAATTTTTAACTAAAAAAGTCTGTCTGTAGGAGGAAGTACTGCCTGTCCCTCTGCACTAGGATGCTGCAGGGGAGAGGCTGACAAAGGTGTGGCACTGGTCTCTGCGGCTCCCTTTTCTTGGTTTTTGCTTCCCATTGCTGAGTTATCAAATACATGAAATAATGTAGAAATACATCAGCATATCGCCTGACAGCTGTCTTGATGGAGCAATGCATAAGCCACTTACCAGAGGCCCGCTGATGGATTTCGCCAAATCTTTTGAGACGCAGTTACCAGTGACGGAAAATAGATAACAATTATCAGCAGCATGAATGCAGACAAAAGCTGAGCCCTAATGTAATCCATGAACCTAGTCACATGGTGCAAAAACACAACCTTTTTTTAGGATTAACCTCATGGTTTTCTGGAGCAAGGGATGAAGGTTGCATCTATAAAAAAGGCACTGGTTTGAGCAGGGGTATTTTTGTATTTTGGAAGTCTTTCATTATAATTTTACAAGCATGAAGCGATCTGTCTCTGTGTTCTCACAAGTCCCTTCCAGGCCTGTGGGTGGATTTCTTCCAGCTCTTTTCTGGAGCCATGTGGGAAATACTTTGGTGACATGACCGAGTCCCTCAGCATCACGGGCAGCTCTGTCACAGCCACCAGTGCATTCAGCCATCAGCTCTAGGAAAGGGCTTCATGAAACCCTAATACTTGGAGTGGGTTAGCTTTTGAAAGAAGGCGATTTTAGCGTGAGGAGTTATAACTAAGTGAGATTTGGGTGAATTGTTTGCATGTGGTGTTTGATAGTCCTTTATGTCGCCTTTTTATTGTGGGGCTGAGCAGTAGGCGTTAGCGTTTGGGAGTGGGACAGGCATCCCTGCAGGCCTGCACTCTGTCCCCCATGTCCTCCCCCCGCAGCGTGTCCCCACCCCAGTGTTTCACCTAGTTGGTATCAAGGCATGTTTGCTTTTTGGCTGTCTCTGGGCAACTAAAACCACTGCTGTACTTTGCATATCTTGGACTTGGCCAGGACCAAGTCTAACCTTGCTCAACACTGGCATAAAGCAGGCAAGGCTTGCTACTGAGCTTACTCTAGCACAGCTGAGATGACAATTTGGCTCAAGAGGTGTAGCTTTATCAAAGGGACAGTAAAGTCCTTGCTGTTGCAGGAAAAGTCCTCGATGATTTGGAAGCCTCACCCTTTCCCCATTGTCCTGCAGCATTCCCAGCGGGACATGGGTTCTTGTGGGCTCTCATGCTATGTGGCTGCACAAGCTGGTTTTATAAGCAAGCAAGCCACTGTTTCACATCTGCTTTAGCTTTTTGACAGTTTTCTCTGGCACTTGTGTGCAATTAGTGCTGCTTTTTTGTCACATGGAGCTGATCCTCTAATAGTTTGATTTGGGCAGTAGTTTGACAGCTAGCAGCAATTGTATTGAGAAGGGTTGTTTCTCTTTGCAGACTGTGTTACTAGTCGTCCCTGAATTTATTGTCTCATTGCTGCTTGAAAAAGAAAACAAAATCATTTTTTGGGCTTGGATCCAGCCACAGAGCAGAGGATGGCTTAATCAAACACATAAGTGGTTGTACCAACTCCAGCTGGTTTATTTCTATGTTTAAAATCAAGCACTCTTCTAAGTATCTTATTTTTCTTATTCTAAGGTTTGTGTTTAATAAATGTAACAGCCCATAGACTTTGCCCATTGCTCCAGGAGTGAGCACTGGTAGAAATGCTGTAACGTGCAGTAGTGCTATGAGACCCTCAGTGGGAGCATGGGAGAGGAGAGGGGCCCTTCCCTTGCCTCCGAGCACCCTGGCCCATCCCTCTGGACGTGGAGGATGAAGCTATTTGCTGTTTCAGCAAATGGGAGGCAAATTAAATTTAGCAGCCTAAATAACCTTGCCTCTCCATACTGCTTTGGGCTGAACTGTTTCTTGCCAAGTATTAGTCTACTGATCTTAATATTTCCAAAGACACAAAAGCAACTGAAATTTTGCTCAGTTACTCAAAAACTAGAATGGGAGGGCACTGGGGGAGGAGAATTCCCCTGACCCCCACCTCTGAAACAGCCTCCATGCTGCAGATGAGGACACTCAGCTGGGATGCTGCAAACCAGGACTGGGCACCTGCCCATGGACTGAGAGCCTTTCTGGGCTGGGTATCTCTGGTTTTGGCTGAAATTGAATCTTAACTCTGATGAAAGATTTAAAGATATTTGTTCCCCTTTTTATTAAAAAAAAAAAGAAAAAAAAAAAAGGCGAATCAATGTTTTCTAACTGACCCCATGGAGAATACTTTTTAGTGTAGACCTTGCCCAGCTCTGATCTGACATGATTTCCAGGGAGACCTGGGATCCTTATCACTTTATGGAAAATGAGATTTACATTCCTGTATTACACAGGCACTTTGAAAATATTATCCCTGACTCCAGAGAAATGGCTCATACATTTTAATGCCATTATTAGAAATTGAATTGACAACTCTTATCCTCAGTGGAAATTGCTGTGCAGCTCGGGGGGAAAAATATGCAGAAAGGACTGGTGGAGGCTTTAGAGAGCTCTTGTCACCCTGAGATGTGTGTGCTTTTGGTGCAGTGTTTCTGCTGAATGAAAAGAGCAAGGTTTGATATATGCCAGAGAAAGGGGAAAGCACAATTGCATGGGCCAGTGGCATGGGGTGAGACAGCAGTGGGGCTCAACGCATCGAAACAGCTTCTGGCCTGAAAGGCAGAGCGCACCCAGGCCTTGCGTGGTGGTGGGGAAATGTGGGCTGTTCTGGGCTTGTGTGTCCCAGGGTGTTGTGGAGATGTGGCACGCAGGTGCTTTATTTGCGGTCCTAGTAAGCATAGAGAAACTGAGCTGGATGAGTGCTGGCTTAAGCTGGCATATGAGTGAGATGCTGTTGAGGTGCTCAGATTGATGAAAGGTGCCCTGGGAGGAGCAGCAGCAAGGAACTGCAACAACAACAACAACAAACCCCAACAAACAAACAACAAATCGGGTTGCTTTTAAAATAAATTCTTTTTTTGTGGTAAATGAACTTGCAAGAACCAGCCAACCTCTGCTCCTCTCAGTGCACATGGCCTCTTAGGAGGACTTCACATTTTGCTGCAGTGCATCGAGGCTCCGGAGTTGCTGAGCTGGGAGTCTCTTGCTCCTGAGTGTGGAGGGAGTAAGAGGCACACGGCTGGCAAAATACTCCTTTAGCAGGGCTCTGGGCTCTTCTGGAAGTCTGGCTGACTCCTCTGGTTTTGCCGGAGTCCTTAGCCTCTTGGAGGTCAGTTTGGGAAAGAACAGCCAAGGCAAGTTCAACAGGCTCAGTGTGAGTGGTCTCCTAGTCTGGCAAGGGCTCCAACTTCCCTGCAAAAGGAGAGAGGCAAAGAGCCTGGCTGAGCAGCATGATGTGTGGTTGTTAAATGAACAGGGCTTTAACCAGAGGCTTGATGGGCTGATTTGCGGAATATTAACATGAATAGTGGCTGAAGTGAACTCTGGCCTCAGACTAAGCCTGGGCAAAGGGGCAAGTGAAGTGGCATCTGTTTCAGCAGAGGAAAGGCGTGTTTACGCAGGACCAGAGCAAGGTGTCTTGGAAGGCTGTACCATGGCTCCATCTAACAAGTGAGCGGGTGCTTGTGGGCCTCCTCACCCTCTCCAGTGGGTGTCTTCTCCTTGGCTTGTCCTGGAGCACATACCCTGGCACGGCCAGCGAGTGCCCATGTGATGCAGTGCCAAAAAAGCAGTTGTGAATTTGAAGCCACTCCAAGGTGAAGGGTTTTCACTTCTCCTGCCCTTGTTGTTGTTGGTGCAACGTGGTCCAGCCTGGCCGAGCCTTCGTTGTAAGTGTTAGGGTGTAAGGAAGTTGATGCCTTCTTCCATTTTAAAATGCGCTCATCTGAAGCTGGAAGTTAAATCAAACCCTCCCAAAGCAGAGGTTTCTGAGAATAACTTTTATGACTAATCCAACCCCATAGGCCTCACTGGAGGAGACTTTGCAGCTTTGTTTTTCCTTGTAAAGAATGCCCAGCATATGTCCTGACAATTAGTCAGAGTGCCCAAAAATACCCGTCAGCCCTGCAAGCCGATCTCCTTTGGCTCTTGGAGCCGAGACAGACACAGGGTTATGCTCTGTGGGGCTTTGGGAAAGGTTATTTTTAAAATGGCCACATAACAAGGGTCATTTGGTCCTTTCAGCCACTAGCACTGTCTAACAACTGAAGGTGTAGATAGCCAAATGCTAATCTTGCTCGAGGCGACTGTCCCGTACCCAGGGTAAGGGGCTGGTTGTCCTGCTAAACCCATACGCCAGGGCTGGCTCCTGTCAGCTTAAATCAGTGCTCAGGGCATGGCCCTGGGGCCTGTGCCAAGTTCAGGCAGCGCTTTGATGGTGCACTGGATGCCAGGGAGTCTTCCCAACCGGCATGCCAATGCTCGGAAGGGCATGTCCTTCTCATTGAAGCGGTGGCCTGTCTTCACCCTTAGCCAGGCAGCGTGTTTCTGCCCAGCCCTCTTCCGAGAAGCTTTTGCTTTACCCTTCTCTGACTACCTGAGCTAAAGTTTTCTATCCTCAGTGTCTCCCACGTGCTGAATTTCTGGAGGATGTTTTGCCAGAATCACAGTCCATCCACAAACAGCCCTTTCTTCTCCTCCCCTGAAAATAAAGCTCTTTAAGAGGAAACACCAAGGCTCCTTGGTCTTGCAGAGCATCGCTTGTGTGGGGTTTTGACTTTGTCCACAGTGCTGTGGGGGCAGAGGAAAGAGGTCTGCAGAACCATCTGCCCAGCAGCTTCCCAGGAACATGATGTTTTGCTAGAAAACATCGCACCAAAAGCATTCCCAGCCTTCAGAGGAAGAGCTCGGGCATAGCCTGCAGTGCCCACCTTGCAAGTCTTTCTTGCTGCCAGGTCCTGTTGAAGGAACACAGGAGGGTGGCGGGGCTACTGGAAACCCATGTGGGGGATGCTGGAGAGCATGTGTGTTGTAGCTGATGTCTGGGTAGCTGCTAATTTCTGACTTGTAGTGGGTAGATTTCCAGGGAAGGTGAACGACCCAGCTTTCAAGCAGTGATACAAACTAATAGTTCAACTTCCTTCTGTGCTCTCCACGGTGAGCTGTTTAACTTCACTGGGGGAGAGCATCGCTCAGCCAGCTGCCTGTGAGAAGTAATTGAAAGCAATTAGGAGTGCAGAGAACGTAATGGAGGTTGTGAAATATTATTTCAGTGATGGCTTTCTAACAACTTGGTGAAGCTCTGACATGAGCATTTATTGTGTGGGTATGGTAGGATTATATTGCTGTGAATGTTCATCAGACCTCATTTTTCCTGGAAAAGACTGCCATGCTGCCTGGCTGGGATCAGTGTGGTATTTATTTGACAGCAACTTAAGTTACTTTTCTGAGCTCTGAAGCCAGGGATAAGCCATGGGGGGAAAGCTGTGACTGGCAAACCTTTGCCTCCTGTTCGACTCCACCGGTCATTCCTCCTCCATGTGACTCCATCTAAACTTGCACAAAGACAGACCCCTGCATTTGGCCAAGATTACCCTAAGGAGCTCCGCTGTCCTAAGCATGAAGCTATGGGGTAATAACTTGGGGAATAACCGAGTTGTGGTGGAGCTTGTTTGGCCCCAGGAAGGGTTCCTCCAAGGACCACATCAGCCCTGGTGAAAATGCTGTTGGTAACCGAGAGGCATCATGGCTCTACCACCGTTGAGGGCACAACGCTGCGTAGCTGCAGCCAAAGCTCTGGGCGTTGCGGTGAGCAGAAACCCCAGAGCTCCTCATGGGAGCTTCGAATGCAGGGGCCTGGCCAGTATGGGTGAGAGCGTGGCACTGCGGGGGTCCCGAGATGCTAACCTGGAGACCTTCCCCACTGCTCCTGTGTGACTGGACACCCAGGCTGCTTCCCCCGTGCCTGCTGGGCTCACCTTCCCTGGTAAATGCTGGATGCCTTATTCCTGCACCCTCGGTGGGTGCTTTTGTGGTCAATGAACTTGCAAGAACCAGCTGATTTCTGCTCGTCTCGGGGCAGATGACCTATGAGGAGGACGTCACATTTGGCTGCAGCGCATTGAAGCTGCTTTGCTCCAACTGGGCACTGCTGGGTGCATCTGTGCACAACGCAGCTATAAGGCTGCGGGGAAGGAAGAGGTGAATGTTGTGTTTGAAGCTTTTTAGCCCAGTTATGGGCTTAATGCTCTTACAAGGCATCTGAATCAGACCAGTCTTGGCACTAAACGTGGATCTTTCTCCCAAGAGGAGCAAAGGAAGGCAGACTTTGTGTCCCCTTAGGGTCGGCTGATGTCCAGGCACGTTCAGACCTGTTGTTTTCACCTTGCAGTTCATGCTAGGTGGTTGCGGGCAGCCTGCTGAGCCTCCCAGCCACTCGCAGCTCCCCTCTGCAGACTGATTAGAGGCAGAAGGACATGGAAGACACAGCTGGAAAGAGAAACATGGCCTGGGTTTAACCTAGTGGCTTTAAGACTAATACATTAGTCTAAGAGATTTTAAAAAAACAGCTTCAGCTTTTTGGGACTGTCCCTTTTTGAGCTTGTACTGAAGGTCTAAATCTAACTGTAGGACCACAGCAGGCACTCAGCATCCTTGCTGGTGGAACATCGTCTTGACATCTTACCTGTAATACAGCAAAGAGCCACAGGGAGGAGAGAGCAGGGATAGGAAGAAATGGACTTTCTCGTGCAGTTGATTCAAAGCCAACCCTTTGCAGCACCTAATACTGCTGCAGCCTCTTCTCCCCCCAGTCCTCCCTGGAACCTGTATGTCCTGGGGCTGCTGCCATGGTTCTGTATGGTGCCTGCGCCCCACCACGCTGCAGCTTCTCTTCTCCAACCCTGACATAGCCGGGAGGGGGGACAGGAGCTGAACAAAGCTTTGGGTCTACAAAGCAGCTCTTGATTTATGCGCAGACACTCTCCCCAGGCCTTGGTGTCACTTGGCTTTCAGCAGCAGCCAGAGGTCTGCCATGTCAGCAACAGGTGATGGGAAGAAGTGCCAGTCAGAAGCGTGTGTGGAGGGGAGCTGCAGAGCAGATGGTAGCAGGGAAATAAATTTGGAGCTGCCATCGAAATAGTCCTGGAAACAGTCCAGCCTGTGGATGGAGGCAGATGGGAAAAACCCAGTTTATATCTCTTCCCAGTTTTGCTATTTTTCAGATGCCTTTATTTCCAGCTCTGTTATCTCTTGACCATTCTTTCCTGTCTGTTGCTACACCCTCATCCTTATTTTTTTTCTCTCTTCTTATCCTGCCTTCTTTTCCCCCTTTTGTTTCTACTCACACCACATCTGAGTTCATGAAGGGTTACCCAGTCTGTGTCTGCTTCCTTATAAATCTATTCCCAGTTCCTTTATCCCAACCTCCACAGCTGATCCTAAAAGATTCCCTTGGCACTGAAAGGCTCAGCACACAGATCTGACCCAGCTGTGGGCTGGAGTTCAGCATGGAAGAAAGGAGAACACCCTGTGTGCCTTTGCTCGCTTCCTTCTCTACTGTCCCCTCTGAGCTGGTGGCCTGAGGGCATGGGGCTTGCCTGATGGCTGGTATGTTCATCCCTTCTGTCTCTGCAGCGATGTCCTTGCTGGTTTTGCTCTGGATGTGGGTCCATCCTGTGTGAACCAGGGTGTCTCTGTCGCGCGTTCACATGAATCCCTGCAGGATGCTTCAGGGGTGCGGAGGCGCATCCTTGTACAGAATGGGGGAGCTGAGCCAGGTTTGAGTCTTCTGAAGGATTTTTGTGACACTTCAAAGAGAAATTGTTCAGTTTTGAACTGAACTGGCTGTTTGAAAGGACTAGGTGGAAACATCCCATTTTGGTTCAGGTGTGATTGTGGGTGGCACGCGGGGTCCCCGGCTGGGCAGGGAGCAGGGGCCATTCCCTGGCAGCCCTCTCTGGCTGGTCTACAAACACTGCTCTGCAGTGCCTTTCACCAGTCCGGAGCCAGTGCTGGGAGCTTGAAGCACACAGCATACTGAGGGCTTGGAGAGCTGGATCAGCCCCAGCTGTCAGTCCTGGATCCCAAACCTGCTCGGTGTTTCTGTGGCAGTGGGGCTGCTGCCTCCTCCATCCCACTGATGGACCAGCCACAAGTGCAAAGGTGGGCTTTTTCTTGGAGAGAGCTGTATTTGTGTCCTCTTAAGCCCAACTCCTTTATTGGTTGGCTTCCTGCAAACTCTGTCTTTATATTAAAAAAAAAAAGTTTTAAAAAAATGATTTTGTTTAGTGTCTGCCTCATGAGAGCCAAGGGAAGTTTCACTGGGGTCTACAATAGGCTGGGCAGAAGGTGTGCTCTCTGCTGTGGGAGAACACACATTGCGTGCAACCTAAGATAGACTTAAAATTAAAAAAAACCCTGAATCTGCTGTGCTGTTACTTGGAAAGAAGGAAGTGTTTGTGCAAATGGTGGATGGGAGCAACCTGGATGCGGAGTGCTAACCCCCATGCTGCCTGCCGCAGCCCTGGCCGATGGGACCGTGCTGGTCCTGTGCTAGCACAGCACCAGCCTCCAGCTGGAGTGAGAGTATGGAGTTAGTCCAGCACCTGCCTGCACGACAGGAAGGATAGGGAGGAATATGGGGCTCACGTTTTATGGGGAGCCCAGTGAATGGCTAGTGTGCTTTTCTATGCAGCTTTACTGTGCATTGCTAAGCAGTGTGTATGGAAGCAGAAGGTACAGCGTTACCCTAAGAGATGGACAGGTGCTTCCCTCCTGCTCGTATTTACTGCTGCCTGCTTCTTTCTTTGATGATGGTGACTAACAGTTCATCAATGCCTGGGTTTACTGGCTCTATTTAGGACTTTCTGCCCCTTGAGTGACAGCAGGATGTGTGAGCAAGCTGAGACTCCTAGACCTTTTCTGGCAGGATTGTTAGGGCAAGAAAATACTCTGGAAACCACAATGTGAATCATTTGTCTATCCAAGTGGATGACACTATGCCCCAGCCATGCTGCTTTGCAGTCAGACCTGTGCGGTGGGATCAGCGTGTCCAGACCAGCTCCCTGGAGTCCTGAAAACCTACAGGACAGGTTTAGTGTTAAAAACATGAAAGCCCAAGCCTGCATGCCCTTGCCGCGCACTCATCGATGTGTTTGTAGCGCACTGTCCTCTGGGACCCGCAGGTGCATGGTGCCTGGCTAGCAGAAAAGGGCGCAGATACACACCTCCACACCTCCGTTCTGGGGCATCCTCTCTTTCCTGGAGGTTTCTGCTCCCTGCCATGTTTCACAGGGCAACAACGTTCCTCCTTGGCACTTGTGCTATACCTTGCCAAAACAGGCTGTTTAATCACCCTAGGATTGTGGGGACAAAGAGGGGCTTGGGGAGGAGATGGGAATTGTCCAAGGTCATACGGCTAAAACCAGCCAAGAAACCAAACTCAGCTTCCCTGCTGCGCTGACCTGCGGGGCCACAAATTCAAACAAAATGGCCTTTTTATTACGGACTGCTCTGGGGGATCACCGTAGGCTTTGCAGAGTGAGCTGTGCCATGAAATGCTGCTCCAGGGAGTTTCATGGTAAAGCTTCATGGGCACCAGCAGGGTTGGGTCTTCCTCCTGGTTTTTGGCCAAGCTTTCTCCCTGCCATCTCCTCCAGCCCATGCCTGTTGTCATGCTGCAAACACACGTGCATTTGTGCACGTGAAACATTTTGATGGCCAAGTGTCCATCCCTAGTCTCTGCATGCCTCTGCAATACTGTCAAACCGCTGCTGAACTGCAGCCGCCTCTGGGATGGGAAGTGGCAGCTGCTGACATTGCTGTGCAATGCTATTCCGCC
The DNA here is from genome assembly GCF_947461875.1 of Haliaeetus albicilla. Lineage (NCBI taxonomy): Eukaryota > Metazoa > Chordata > Aves > Accipitriformes > Accipitridae > Haliaeetus > Haliaeetus albicilla. The sequence continues at coordinate 17,649,211 of NC_091505.1, forward strand.
TTTTAGGATGGGGAGCAAAGGTTACCATTTCTAATTGAAATACGAGGGTATTCTGGGGGAAGTAGGAAATGACTGCCTGGCGGGAGGGTGCCAGCCCTTTGTGTAGGGAACTAGAAAGGAATGAGAATGGTTAATGGTGCAAACTCTACATGCATTGCCAAAAATGAACTCATGTCTGTAAATATTACACTGCGCGCAGCAAGATTAGCACAGGAAAATACCAGTTGTTAGGGTTCCTGTTACCATCTAAATTATGCAAACAATTTGCTTGAGTTTATAGATGAGCTGGGGCAGAATAACGTTGGGTTTTTCCTAGCCAAAGTGTTTCAGCGTGCTAGTATTTTAGCATGTTTCCCAGCCTCAATCTGCTACACAAGTGGATCCATGCTGTGCTCTTTTGGGACGGCACGCTGTCAAGTGTGGCCTTTTCCAGGCCACGTTGGAAACGTGGAGATGTCAGGATGCTGGTGAGATGGTGACCTTGCATGTGTGCTACCTGGGGGCCCTAAGATGGGTACGAAGGTTCGAGGGCTCACCAAGCCTGGGGCTGGAGGCTGTGCGCGCCCTGCCACGCGTGTGTGGTCGAGGAGCTCTGGGGACCTCTGCAAGAGGGAAGCGGAGATATTCCTGGTTCCTGGCTGTAGCAGAGCCGCTCGGGCTGAAGATGCCGATTGCCGTTCAGAGGCCAGACACCACCGCGATGGGCTCTGTGGAAGGAATGATAAACATTGGCTCTTCCCAGTGGCTGTCAGGGAGGTTAACTGACTTTCCCACGGCCAGTGCGGAGGCGGGATTAGCAGCTGGGTGTCCCTGGCCGCTGGCCCTGACCGTGTGCCGCCGCCAATTGCATAATCCGGAGGGAGTGCGTGGCCACGGAGCTGCCGCAGCCTGCGCGTCCCCGCAGGAGCTAGCCCCGAACCCCGGCTCCCCCCGCTCCCTGTCGTGACTTGGGTGGAAATAGGTCGGTTGGAGCCATGGTCTTCCAGGGAGCTTTGGGGACGCCTGAGTAAGGAGGACAGAGGCACGAGCCAGTGCCCTCCATAAGCCACGTGCTGGTGAATGAGCCCAGCCGTGCTGTTAGATGCTGGAGAAGCCCCATCGTCGTGAAACCTGGCTGTCCAAGTGCTGCTGTTCAGGGACTTGCTCGCTTTGAACAGTTAATGCCTTGAGCTTCCTTAGGGTAAAAGCTGGAGGAGGACCAGGTACAGTAGTTTTACTGGCAGTAAAACTTCAGCGTGACCCTCATGTTGAAGGCAAGTCTAACCTCCCCCGTGAAGGTATATTCTATTACTTCTGTGGGCTGTCAGCTCGGTCCCCAGGGGCACAGCCCGTGTCCTTTCTGGGCCCTACAGCCAAGGGACAGCCCTTTGCTGGTTCCCGGGACCACAGCCCCTCTGGCCCCCGTGGGGCTGTGAGCCACTTTGTCCCTTCACCAGAGGCAGTGCAGAATTAACATTGAGTCTGTAATTTAGCTGAGGACTGTTACGAGACACAATCTACCTCTAAAGCCAAGGCCAAATAGTACTAGCATGGGGTCAAGTTCCTGAGGCACACTCTGCCTTTGGGACTAATTTGGGTGCTGAGTAGCCAGGCAGGTATTTACATGTTGCCTACAGAGCCCTAGAGGTCTCTGGATCCTATTCTTCTCCCTTGGATCACCTAAAATGGTAAGAATTTTCAAGAGGGATTAAGGTTGTGATCTCTGGGGAGGGGAGTGGACATCTGGTAGGAGTCCCATCCATATTAATAGCCTCCGTTTAAATGTATGTTATCAAACGGGGCAGCTCCTAATCGGCCAAGAGACTGTGAACTCTGTTACCTAAGGGGCTGCTGGTGACTTTGGGCTGCTAATCATGGCTTTCCACAGGCACACAGGTAAATTGGATGTGCTGCTGGGCGTTGTGGGAGAAGCCCTGTGTACGCAATTTCTGGTAAACAGGGAGGAAGGTATTGCTAACAGGCTCCTGCACCAGGAAAATAACACATTTGAATGCACTCTTAAGCCTAGGCGATCTGCAGCTGTAACTAATGATGGCAAACCGGTTTATAATCAGCGTGGGGGACTGGTGCTGGCAGCATGGTGGTGGTTTCATCTATTTTGTAAAATGCTTTGGATGGTAAGTGCTTGCGTATCTGCTGCTGTGGGAAGGCTGGGGCTCAGCTGTTATTTGAGGAAGACTAGGTGAAAATATGGGATGCTGCTGCTTCTTGCAGCAAGCTTGCTATGGCTGTTATTGCAGCGAGCAGGGGAAACCCATAGCAGAGGGGAGCATGCAGGAGCCTAGTGAGTAAACCCGGATGGTTTGCACTGCTCTGGTGGGAAGTTTGTGGTTACTCCCTCTTCTCTGTGTTTGTCTTGGAGATCAAACAGGCTGAACCTCACCAGTGATAGGAAAATGTTAACTTTTCCTTCCCATTAACATTGACAGGAATCTTGAGAGTATGTTTTGCATGGCCTCCACGGCATGCAGTTGTGTTGTGTCTTCCCATCCGTGATTAATTTCCTTTAGCCCTCCAATTCCAGACAGTTGAAAGCTCATTGCAATTTTTAAAAAGGTTATCTGATTCTTAGAAGCTAACCATGTTTGTGTGTGTGTCCAACAAGTATTTACGGCCGTAGATCACAAATTACAATGGCAGTGCAATTGCATCTCTTGATGAGACATAGCCCAAGGGGTGGACATGCCTGGGGAGAGGGTGTCAAGTTTGGGGCACAGCTCCCATGGGCATCAAACCCAGCTGCCGCACACCAGGAGCCAGGGGACAGTGGTGCTCATAAGACACGGTTGGGAACATAAAGCCTCTTCAAAACTGGAAGGAAAGTCACAGCATGCTGTTCAACTTCACACTCAGCCTCCCAGGACAAGGCACGAGCATGAGGCTTCTTGCATGGCACGTAACTACTTAGGATTTGCTTGTATGATGCAGATATACGTTATGCAAGGTACCTTTCTGAGTAAAATCTGACTTCTGTGGTATAATTTTTAAACATCTCAAAGGTGTTTAAAAAGAGCAATCCATTCAATTAAAATGTAACAAGACATTTTTTAACTTCAGCCCACAAGACTGACCGATGCTGTAGCATCCTTTCATTATATTCCCAGCTGTATCTTTGTTTTCTTTCTCATCTTCCCCAGGGAGGTGTTCTCTGGGGCAAGGACCCATGGATTTGATGTTGTGCTGTAATATAAAATGCTGAAGTGTCCTCTGAGCAGATGCTGCAGTTGGAGTGCTGCCACCAACAAGTTATAGTGTCCGCTCCCACACCCCACAGGGAGCCCCACTCTCCGGGACAGCTACAGTGGGTACCGTAGTGCCTGCCCCAGGGGGGTGAATCCTCCACAGCAGGAGAAAGGCTCACGTTTGGCTCCTGGGGGCACCTGGGCACGAGAAGGGCATCCAGCTACTGAGGTGGGGGCAGATCCGTGCATAGCTGGGAACATAACTGAGGAGTCTCAAAGGTCAAAGCTTAAGGCAGCCACGCAGCGAGTTAGCTATTGAACAGGATTCTTTTGCTTTAGCTGATTTGGTTAGTTTTGAAAGGTTTGGAATTCACTGCTTAAACTCTGCCTAAGTGCTCAGCCTTACTCTAGGCAGTGGTGCTGTGCACACTGGGAGCCTTGTTAGCATTAGCTGAGCTCTGTATTAAGTGCAAAAGGAAGCCCTGAGGGAAGAGTTTGCAGGGCTGGAGCAGTGTGTTTTTTTAACAGCACATCCCTACTTCCCTGGGGAACTGTGAAGATTTAATAGTGATTGGGATGTGCTCAGACATGGTGGCAATAGGACCATAGGGAATGCTTTTGGCAACCGCCTGAGGAACTTGGAGCTGTTCTTGTTCTAAATAAAGAAGCTTCCATTTTATCAACAGACTAATTTTTGAATTATAGAGTATGAGACTCGCACGTGCCCCAGCCTGGCAATGGGAGAGCACAGCTCTCCACTTGTTACTGCCAGCCCTCCCAGCAAAAATGACCTGCAAATTATTTCTTTCTTTCCTTTGACTTTGCAAATGTTTGTTGTCCAGCACAGTGTGCCAGTGACCTTGAGGTGCAGTCCTGAGTGTCGCTTTGCATTTCAGATTAATGGGACCCTCTTTTAAGGGTATTCCCTGGTATTTATAGCAAACCATGCGACATTGCATAGAGGAATGCTGAGAATAGTAACTCAGGTGACAGACCAGAGGATGCCAGGTTCTGAGCTGAAATAGGCAGGTGTAGCCAAGGCCTGGCAGTGTGGGGGCTGAGCTTGCTAAGAAAAATAAAACTGATGAAGAGTCAAAAAGCAATTGCTCTTTTCCTTTCATATTGCCATAGAATATGCAGCTTGTGTGTGGGGCAGAGGGTTAACACCTTCGTCCTAATCTCCTTTTCCAAGTGGCAGGATAATCCGTAAAGTTGAAGTACAGTTTCCCTGATTGTTTTTAGAGACTGCACTTCAAGTTCTTCCTTGGTGGTTTATCACATTTAAACATATTCCCTAGAGACATTAACACATATCCTGTGCTAAGTGCTTTACTTATCAGCTATGCTTCAGGTCCTTTCGCTGAGTGCTTCGGTTCCATTTGCTGTGCAAACCACTGCGATGCTGCCTTGCGGTATGTAGCTCGACTGAACTGGGAGGAACCAGCCTAGGGGAGATGGGGAGACAGGAACCGACGGGAGAGACAGCGGGTTGTGTTAATGCAATAGCTTTTGTGGAGTAGCACTACTTAGGTCCGTACCTTTTCCATCCCAAAGCTTGCCATGCTGCAGGGTGCAGAGAGCCCTGACCGCTGGCTGGGACAGCCCTGTGACTGCTCCACAGCACGGTGTCAGTTTGACTTGAGGTGCGTGGAAGCCGGTGGGGCCCAAACATTTGAGGTCTTCAAAAGATGGAAGGCATAGTTGTGCAAGGGCTGAGGAGCTGCTTTTGAAAAGCAGCAGATTCTCTGGGGACAAGTGGCTAACTGGCACCTCTGTGGTCAGGTAAATGTTAGGGTTGAATTCCAGTGGGTCTTTGTGCCAAATACCCTGATACTCGAGAAGGCCACAGGTCTGGCCAGCCGCCCTCAAGCTGTAGCCAAATCCATCAGGGAGCTACATTTAGACAGCACCCTGCCAGGGCTGGTGGGAGAGGGACACCTTGCTTAAAGGAGGATTAGTTTCTGGAAGTATTGGTGGATTTTTCTTGAGCTCTTATTTTTATTGAGGGTCCTCTAGGCTATTTAAGGATGAGCATGTACTGCACCTACCCCTCTCCCCAGCAGCCTGCGCTGTCTCTTCTCACCTGCTTCTCTCCAGCAGAACATCCTCTGCACATGGATGTCAGCCTGGGCCAGAGAATAGCTTCAGTCTGTCCCTACCTTTCCTCTGTTTTCTAAATCCCCTTGTGTGGCCCCAGAGTCAAGCTGAAATGGGGTTTGGATCAGTGCGTGTCCTCAGGGTACGTGATTCTGCTGGGATTAAACAGGAGACACTTGACCAGGCTGTTCGCTTGGAGACACTGTAGCCTGGTGTAAAGGCACAGCCAAAGAAACTGTGTTCAAACAACTTCCAAGCTAAAACAGCTGTGTGTACCACTGTCGTTTTAAGCACACCACTGTGAAAAGAAGCACAGAGGTAGAGCGCTTACGGTTTTAGTGGTTAGTTTGTTGAGTGCTTACCCTGAGCGCAGAGTTTTGCATTGCTGTAGCGTGGTTCTACCGCTGATGCGAATCCCTCCTGTGTGCTCAACAGCTGCTGCGCAGCTTGCACAGGGAAACTATGCAGCATGCACTAAAATAAAGGCCCCAAGGAAGAGCGAGGAGTCGTCATGTTTTTTCCATATACCCAGTGTGTCCTTAGTTTCATGACTTCCCTATTTTCCAGACAGCAAAGACAGGCCAGGGTTAATATACCTGGAAGCTCTGGAAAGTTAAGTTGTGGGGATGTGGTGCAGCCGGAGGGTGAACAGGTTATTAAGGAGATAAATATCTCCAAACCCATGATCTGCTGCCAGCCAGGCTTTAGAAGATTTATTTTTTTTATGGAGCACAACAAATTTCTGTTCTGTCTACCTTCTGTGAGAGGGGACAGGACAGCAGTAGGATACTAAGTGCTTCTTCCTCAGGGCAGCAGAACTCTGAGGTATCCATGGACATTTGCTCCGATCTGGAAAAATGATCTGGTGGTCCCAGCACGGCTGCTACTGCCACAGGGCCCCACTCTGCCACAGACTGGTGGCTTTTGGAGCTCTCGTGCACCAGCCCCTGGGTGGGCTGCTCCCGTGGGAGGGTTGTAGGAGATGGACTGGCTGACGAGAGCTCTCGGCACGGTGAGACGGGTGAGCAGAGATCATGAACAGCCAGCACGTTTCTTGGCACAACATGGTCAGTGTTTGCATCCCCATTGCAGGCACGGGGGATAGAGGTGCCTTTCCGGGGTCTGGATCAGGGTAGGGATGACACCACTGAGGGCAGAAAGCTCCTGTAAGAGCTGGAAGAAAATTCATGCCCCAGCCTATGTATGAGAGGGACTTTTTGGTCCATGAGATGGCATGAGGCAGGTAGAAGTTGGCCTGTCTGCCTGCACAGCCCAACTCCTGGGACTATCAGGCGTAGTGTTAATTTGTTTGTGGAGCTCCAAAGCTGCTGTGATAAATGTGTGTCTCCTGTTAGCGCGTCATGCGTTACATGGGAACACAAGCTTATGTTACTCCCTGAGCCATATGTTCACGATCACGTGTTCTGGCTGAAAGCAACCCTAAACCCAAGATCAGGAACGTTTTGATACCATTTGCCCTGGACTCTGTGCAATTGCATTTCTTCTAAATAAAACCCACTTGCTTGATAAAGCTCTGCAAAGCTGGCCGTGGCTCACATAGTTTCCATGTTTCCCAACTGTTTATTTGTTTCATTTACTTGAACCGGTACAAACACAACCCTTGGCGTAGTTGTCAGCAGGACGTGGCCGTCTCCTGACCTTGGCAAGGCAGCATTTCCAGACCTCGGTCCCCATAGAGTGCAATTCCTGCCAGCTTGGACTCCAGCCTGCTTCTATAAGTTTTAGGGGAAGGGTGTGAACCCAGCCCCTACCTCTGCTGCAGCCTCCCTATGTGATGCTCCTCTCCAGGACTCTCTGTCTTGCCTTCTGGAAGAGAAATGCTCCAACTTGTTCTGGCCTGATGTTATTGAAAGGGTGACAAAGGGGAGACAGTGAGATGGCTTTTGGATTTTAAAATCTCCAGAGTAACAGTGTGAGTCCAGTCTCGTGTCCCAGCATCTTCCACTGCCCATCCAGCAGCTTCCTGAGCCCAGAGATGAGGCAGAAGGAGAGCTCTGAAATAGCAGCAAAATGTTCCTTTGCAGGCAGGCACCTCCCTGGGCTTTGCACATGGCTGCGTCAGGGCTGCTCATGGTGTGCTGCCAACATCACCTTCCTCCAAAAGGGGAAAAAAAGAAAAAGGGGGGTTGGCAAAGGAGATGGTGAAGGCAGCAGCCGCCCCTCGCTTCTTGTTGCGGTGTCTGGGCAGTGCCAGGAGCTGTTGGGTTTGATGCGTGCTCTTCTGGCGAGGTGTGCTCGCTCCGGTGCCTCGGCTGCAAGGCTCCACTCCGCTCAAAAGCGGCCGCGATGCTCCATCAGCCCCGGGGGCTCCTGTGCCAGCGTGGGGATTTCTCACGCCGACAGGTTGGGCCACACAGTTGACGGTACATCTAGAATTACCAGAGTGGGCAAGTGCCCAAGAAAAAGCTGTGTAAACAAGTCCTCGTGCCGTAACAACACGGGCAGTCCTGCCTGCGCGGCAACCTGCGGCTGAGCCCAACGGGGTCCCGCTGACTCTCCCCAAAAAAACCCCCAACCCAAGCCCTGTTTCAGTTTATAAAGGTGCTGTGCTGGGGCTTGGAGCAGCAGGGCTGTAACGAGCAGCCGCTGAGCTCCATCAGGAGCGGGAAGCAACGCAGCCCCTCAACCCCAGGGCTTGGGAGCTTGGTGGGGTGGTCCGAGGTGAGGCTACGTGATGGAGGTGCTAACGGCCTCCCCCACCTCACAGCTGGAAGCAGCAGCAATTTATGTTGCCTGACCGCATCCTTCTCCCCTTCCTGCTCCGCTCTGGCGCTGCAGCTCTATCGGGAAAAGAATAATTAAATTTCCTCTTGGCAGCCCCCGTTGCCAGACCGCCACTGCATCTCCTGTCCGGTTGCTGACGGTGCAGAAAGTTCAAGGCTGTGTCGTGGGTGGGTGGCCGTGCAGGGGGGAACGGGGCTCCGCAGGGCTGGGGGCTGCGGGGGGGAGGATGGAGCTGCGTTTTGGGGACCGCACGGGCTTGTGTAAGCCTGGCAAGAGCTTTTGCAGCTCCCTCGCAGGAGTGTTGGTGGCTTCCTCTGAGGAAGGGCGTTGGGGAAACGGAGGGAGCCGTTAGCAGAACTGGTCTGGGAGGCTGAGACGGGGCGTGCAGGCTGGGGTGGGTGTTTGGGGAGAAAGCGTGAGCATGTACCGCCAGCCAAAGTGGAAAATCCTCCGGGCGAGAGCCCCCACACCCACTGATGTGCTGGCTCCCTGGCCACCGTGGAACATCATGCCTTGGCAGAGCCCTGCTGGCATGAACCGAAGAAGTATCTTTATGTGTAGAGAGATCTTTTCTTGTTTGTTTTTTTTTTCTTTTCCTTATGACTTTATATGTGAAAGCCCGGTGAAAAGAAGCAGCTGGAAGCTGCACAACTATCCAGCACAAAAGGCCTCGGCGGGGGCTGCAGCTGGCTAGAAACGTGGAAACTATTCTGCTCTGCTCATGGTTGTCGGTGACTTCTGCACACAAATTATGCGGCACCTCAGCCAGGACCTCGCCGAGGCCTGCAGTGGGCCTGGCCGTAATGAACTAAGTGGCTCTCAGTGAGTGATTAGGTACCGTTATCCTTGCCTGATGTGAAATATGTAAATAAAACAATCTAGTATCCTTCCTCTTAGTGATGGGCCGGAGCCCATCCTGCCTCTCTGTAGGCAGAAATCTAGCGTTGGTATCTCAGATGGCCGTTAAGGGAACTGAAAAGATTTGTGTTACTAATGCATTGCTGTATTGGGTTTACACGGCAAGATTCTGGTAGCAGGGGGCTTCTGTGAGAAGCTGCTGGAAGCTTCCCCCATGTCCGACAGAGCCGATGCCAGCCGGCTCCGAGACGGACCCGCCGCTGGCCAAGGCCGAGCCCATCAGCGATGGCAGTAGTGCCTCTGGGAGAACAGATTTAAGCAGGGGAAAAAAACTGCAGCCAAAGAGAAGAGTGAGAATACGTGAGAGAAAAAACTCTGTGGACACTATGGTCGGTGAAGGAGGAGGAGGAGGAGATGCTCCAGGCACCAGAGCAGAGATTCCCCTGCAGCCCGTGGGGAAGACCATGGTGAGGCAGGCTGTCCCCCTGCAGCCCAGGGAGGTCCACGGTGGAGCAGATCTCCACCTGCAGCCCGGGGAGGACCCCACGCCGGAGCAGGTGGGTTCCCGAAGGAGGCTGTGACCCCGTGGGAAGCCCACGCCGGAGCAGGCTCCTGGCAGGACCTGCAGCCCCGAGGAGAGAGGAGCCCATGCTGGAGCCGGTTTTCTGGCAGGACTTGTGACCCCGCGGGGGACCCACGCTGGAGCAGTCTGTGCCTGAAGGACTGCAGCCCGGGGAACGGACCCACACTGGAGCAGTTCATGAAGAACTGCAGCCCGTGGGAAGGACCCATGTTGGAGAAGTTCATGGAGGACTGTCTCCCATGGGAGGGACCCCACGGTGGAGCAGGGGAAGAGTGTGATGAGTCCTCCCCCTGAGGAGGAAGGAGTGGCAGAGACAACGTGTGATGAACTGACCGTAAACCCCATTCCCCGTCCCCCTGCACTGCTTGGGGGAGGAGGGAGAGAAAATCAGGAGTGGAGTTGAGCCAGGAAGGAGGGAGGGGTGGGGGGAAGGTGTTTTGAGATTTGGTTTTACTTCTCATTACCCTACTCTGATTTGGTTAGTAATAAATTAAACTAATTTCCCCAAGCTGAGTCTGTTTTGCCCATGACGGTAGTTGGTGAGTGATCTCTCTGTCCTTATCTTGACCCACGAGCCTTTTGTTATATTTTCTCTCCGCCGTCCAGCTGAGGAGGGGAGTGATAGAACAGCTTTGGTGGGCACCTGGGGGCCTGCCAGGGTCAACCCACCACAACTGCTTACACTAACTGTAGTGGCAAGCACAGCGCTTCCCGGAGGCAGGGCAGCCCCTGCCCTTGCTGAGCTCCAGAGCGCAGCCAGGAGTTGGCCCACACGGCCTCACGCTGCAGCCCGCATTTTTCTGAGACTTCGTGGTTACTTCTCTCTCTGTGTCCTAAATGGCAATTCGTGACCTGGGAGGGGACATCCAAGCTGCCTTCTTTAGCAGGTGTATGTTTGTGACTGCTGTGACCAAACCCAGATTGTCTATTGCACCCAGCCTCCCTGAGCAGGATGGTTTGTTAGCCTAACCTAGACCCTGAAGACAAAGCTGGAGACACCTGGAAAATGCCAGTGCAGTCGGTAGAGAGCTGTCGTGTTTTATAAACCACTGAGCTGCCTGATAGAAAAATTGCCCTAACAGTGCTGGCACCGAAGCTGCTTTCTCTACCAACAAGCCCTTGAGGAGCGTGACACCACCACATGCTCATTGCTGAGCCATCTTTCTGATACTTATTTGCATAGACCTGAGAACCTGAAGCACTTATCAGGGCTTCAGTGCTGTAACTTCACTTTCTTTCCTCTCGCAGGGCCTGGCAGTTACACCGTGGGCACCATGTCGGAGCGCTTTGACTGCCACTACTGCCGTGACCCTCTGCAAGGGAAGAAGTATGTGCAGAAAGAGGGTCGTCACTGCTGCGTCAAGTGCTTCGAGAAGATCTGTGCCAACACCTGCATTGAGTGCAAGAAACCCATTGGAGCTGACTCCAAGGTGAGTGCTGAGCAGTTAAATGGGTAACGAGAAGAAGACAGGCAGCTGCTGATAACCCTCCCATTTGTTTTCCTGGCTCTGGTCTGTTTGTGAGCTTCTGTGTGAAAACAAGTTCTGTCGTGAGTCCTCGGGCTGATGGGCCATGTGCTCCTTGGGCAAAGAGCCAGAGGCTCTGGGGCACTGCAGCAGGACTGCTCATGACAGGCTGCTTTTGCACAGGAGCTTATTTCACCATCTAGATTCAGCCACATGAACTGCGGCAGACGCTGAATTGTCCTGAAGAGAGTACTGCAGGTAATCCAGCCCGCACAGGACTTGCAGAAAACTCATCTTCTGGGCAAAGCACTCAGCAAGCTAGGGTCTGATTTTTTTGTCAGCTTGTGAAATGTTTATTACTTCATGTTCGTGGCAGTAATAATGTACACCTGAACTAGAGGGAACTTGACAATCAGAGAAGCCCCCACTTACAGAACTTCTAATCTCAAAGCTGTTGGTTTGAAGCATCTTCTGCTACCCTGAAAGTCCAAAATGAATGCGATTGTGTCCGTGAGTTTGGTTAAATGTCCCTCCCTTAACTGCTTGCAGATGAGCTGCACTTCCAACCACTGAATGCAGAGATGCTTAGGAACTAACAAATCTATCCTCAGCTGCCAAGGCTGATGAGACAGTAGCTTGGTTTTAGGGCTGCTCAGCAAGAGAGAAGGGCTTATTGCTCACTCTGTTTCTGTTCATTTCAGGAGTTGCATTTCAAGAACCGTTACTGGCATGACAGCTGCTTCCGCTGCTTCAAGTGCTATACGTCCTTGGTCAACGAGCCCTTCATGCTAAGGGAGAACAACAAGGTTTGGTGTAGCAACTGCACTGCTGCTGAGGATGCGCCCAGGTGTAAAGGCTGCTTCAAGCCTATTATTGCAGGTACTGGTGCCAGTGATAGGGGTACAACTGCCCAGTTCTGATCTAGGGCAAACCCATGACGGTTTGTCAAGCTGTGGAGGCTGTAGAAGCTGCAGTTAGGGGTACAGTGGGCATCATAGTGGAAGGCTGGAGCACCACAAAATGGTGCAAATTTTGACTGTTGCTCTCACCTGTCCATTTTATTAAAGTGTTGAAAGGCTGCTTTGCAGTTAACCCTCATGCGGATAGCTTACTCTAGCAGTTAGTCTTAAACCATTTCTACAAAAAGCTCTGCTCTGTAAATCAAGGTCCTCTTCTCAGATAGGCTCAGGCACCTGTCCGACTTTAAGAAAATCTAGAAGGCCCTGGCTAAAGTCAGATATGGAAATTAACAGCTTATCCCTTGTCCATGTTACAACTGAATCCTGGGCATAGGTATGGACACATCTTGCCTACAGGCATGCTACATTGCACAGGGTTGGGAGTTTGTCACAAGCCTGAAATCCCACATCACAAGTTATTTCTGTCTGTTGTAGGAGACCAAAATGTTGAGTACAAGAAGATGGTCTGGCATAAGGACTGTTTCACTTGCAGCCAGTGCAAGAAAGTGATTGGATCTGGGAGCTTCTTCCCAAAGGGCGATGACTTCTACTGTGTCTCCTGCCATGAGCATAAGTTTGCCAAGACCTGTGCTAAATGCAAGAACGTAAGTCTTTCCACTTTGCAAAGGCAGCTGCCAGAACTAGCCCTCACATGTCTTTTGGAAGCTAGGAGAGTAAACCAGTAGACAGATCATGGTGAAGCTGTACCAATGCTTATGTTCTTTCCTTGAGATACTGGCACAAACAGCTAGTGCTATAACAACATGAGAGAGAATGGTTCTTTCATGTTACAGTACCTGAGCAGGGGCTGTAGGGTTATCTGATGGCAGCTCTGCTGAAATCAAGTGGGCACCGGCCTTGCACTTGCTTTGGGGATGGTTTGAGCTCTCTAGCAGGTATTGTATATTCAAGCAGTAAAACAGTATTTTATAAAATAGCTGTTTTACAACTTTTGCAACTCATTAGTGTAGAATTGAAGAGTCAATGCAGGTGAAATAAACCATTATGAAAGCTCCAGGCATGCAGGATTTCAGGCTTGAGGAACTCAAGTGCACTACACTATTTAATTTTAATGAAAATTTCAAGAGATCTTCTCTGTGACAAAGCCCTCCTACCTTACACCCCATGCCTCCATCACCTCTCTTCCTCCCTACTGGTTCTGAAATACATCTCTGCTCTTCGCCTCCTAGCCCATCACTTCTGGAGGCCTCACGTACCAGGAACAGCCTTGGCATTCAGAGTGTTTCATTTGCTCCAACTGCAAGAAGCAACTGGGTGGGAAGCGCTTCACAGCTGTAGAGGATCAGTTTTACTGTGTTGACTGCTACAAGGAGTGTGTTGCCAAGAAGTGTGCTGGCTGCAAGAATCCTATTACAGGTATGTTGGATTAAATGCAGCTTGAGGGCAGTGGGTGCTTAAGGTCAGAACAGCAATCCCCAAAGACATGCAGCTCAGAGGCTGCTAAAACCAGAAGCAGATCTAGTATACCAAGCCCAGTCCCAGCAATTTACATGTGATCTAACTATAAGCCATGATAAGCCACGTGCTCTTGCTGGATGAAGTCGGAGTTAGTAAATGAGCTCTTTCTTTACCCTTTGCACGCCTCAAATTTACCTCCTTCAAAAAACTTCCCCAACTAGAACTGTTCCCACCTCTATCTTAGTTTGGGAACCTTAAGTCTACAAGAGAGCAGCGTTTTATTGCCCCAAAGTGACATTTGCTTTGCTTCCGATTTACATGTAATGGTTACTGGATTGCAAAGCTCAGCCCTGAAATGTGGGCACTATCCTGCCAGTCCCATGGGACTTGCATTCCATTCTGCATTTTAGAGCATGGATCTAAGCCCGTAGCAACCAGGTAGGGTGTTTAGCCCAACCTGTCTTTGCTTTACATCTTGATCTTTCCTTCAGCTTGATTGTTTCCTGGAGAAGGGATCCAAGGAAAAAAGCTTATCGCAGAGACAAGCCACACAAGCCTTATGCTAAGCTGCCCGCTTCTCCAAGAGCAGTGATACTAAGCAGCAAACAATGTGGTTCGGTTGCAATTCTTGCTAGTATTTTAGGCACACAGATACGGTCTGCAGGACTAGAGAAGCACAGGAAGCAGTAAGAATGGGATCTGCTGTTTGGTGGGCTAACCCAGCCAAGGGAAAAGCTACTATCGCCGTCCTATAATTGTTTTCTCTCCTAGCAGGATTTGGAAGAGGAACCAGTGTGGTTAACTACGAAGATGAATCCTGGCACGATTATTGTTTCAAATGCACAAAGTGTGCCCGTGGTCTGGCCAACAAGCGCTTTGTTTGCCATAATGGAAAAATTTACTGTGCTGAGTGTCCCAAACGACTGTAAGGAGCAGACAGCAACTGCTGTAAAATGGATTTTAGAGCCCTGCTTTCCAAAACAGTCCTGGTAAAGGAGCAGGTTTTTGCATGTTAAGAATTTTAACTTTTTCCATTTTAGTATAAAAACTAAAGTAGCCTCAATATACTGGGTTTGACTTTTGAAGCTCCTGCAGTACAAAAGCATGTAGCATTGCAAAAATCTAACTTTGTTTCTGAGTAACTCTTAGTGTAAAGGCTTGAAATGCTGTTAGATTTAGCATTAGAGATCCACATACTAAATAATCTGTGTGTGGCTTAAACTAAAACAAAGCTAGTTTTAAACTTGTCTGGTATACGTTTAAGCTTGGCACTTACTTAAATGAAGTGGGTTTGACAAGGCATGCACCTCAGAAACAGAGATGCAAAGATTGCACCTGGTATCAGAGAGATCCATTATTATGCTTTTACAAGTACATTACATACATCATCACACCATTAATAGCAGCTCTATAATAAATACCTTAGCTTACCCTACCACACCAAATTGCAGCACGTGTATGGAATGGCTTCATCTTACATATAACAATGTTTTGGCAATACAATTTAGCTCTAGTTAAGTTTCCATAAACTTTAGTCTTGATTTCTGCATGGTTTGCCCAAAAGTTTTGCTCATCAGCTTTTTTTACATCATTGTTTAAACGAGGCTGTCTCTATACAATTATTAATCCATTAACAAGAAGTAAATCTTTCAACTACAACAAAATGCACAGGCATTTAGAATTGCCTTAAAAATAGCTCAGACAACGATAGCTCTCCTATCATGTCAGTGTATGTTTTATGATTTAATAAAAATGAGACTAGTGCCTGCTTGGAGTCCTGCAGCCTGGAAAATTGTTTTTTCATTTTGCCATCTTACACAGTTGACACCTCTTATGGCTGGGCTACCACAATCAAGTCTCATACATTGATACTGGCAAAGTAGAGTCAGCTGTTCTGTCATAGCACCCTTAAATATCTGAGGACCAAAGCACCAATTTCCATGAACTAATTATTAAAAAAAAAATATAACTGACACTGGACCATCTGCCAGAAACAGCCTGTGTGAAAAAGCCCTTTGGAGAACATATGTACAGCCACTGTCCATACACAGATCTACTACCCTTCAGTAACCTGAATGCTGGTTTAAGAGGTTTTTTTTTCCACAGTAGTGAAATATAGAAATACTTATCAACTGGATGCTGCTCCAGTCGTTCCCTTTCATTCACAAACACCTACCAGAAACAAAGAACTCTTTTAAGAAAAACAAAAGGCAGCATCGTGCTGTATTCTTGGTGATCACTGCTCCACCGTGGCCATGGAGCACTGCTGGACTCACCACTAATATATAAAGATGCTGGAGCTAGAAGTAAAAGGCAAAGGCTTTTAGTGAAAAGCAAGTGAAAGACTTCAACAGTTATGAACATGTCATCAGCATGTACAAACACAGCAAGGTCTGAAGGTGTTAGTACAAATACCTTTGCAACCACACAAATGCAATTGCCAAAGAGGCTACTAGTTTTGGGAACCTGCACTGTGGAGTAGTTAGAGCAGTACCAGAGTGCATCTCAAGGCAGGTCAGCATGGCAAGAGGTTGGAGCCTCCTAGCAAGGTAACGTTTAGCATTACAGAAATAAAGCATTGTTCAACTGCAAAGTTTATTTAACAGTGCGCACATATTTACATAGAGCTGTAACAGACCATTCAACACAATATCGGCACAGAAAAAAAAATATCGGCATCTTTTTTGTTAGAATGATTGTCTCTGCCAGAATGAAACAGCTATCATACAAAAATACATTTTTCCTTTTACCTAAGGCACTGCTCTAAAGTCTAAAACAGTTCTACTGTATTCTGAATAGCAAACAGCAAGAGTAAGAAGGCGGAGGGTTTCCAACTGTAACTGCAATGTCAAGGAAAGAACACATGTAGTTCCAGCAAAACCATTTGCATTTAACCACTGAAAACACAGCTGCCATTTGGATGATTCACTTGAATTGAAGTATCAGCCAATTGTTTATAGCAGGATTTGAGACAGCTATCCTTTAAAGTAATCACTTATCCAGTATATCTGTTACAGGAGACATAAGAACAAGACTCCATTATTACTTTCAGTAGCAATTTTCAGAAGATGCTTAGTTAATCTCTTCATGCTGTAAAAAGCAGGCAAGTTTAGGTTAAATAGATTACTTAATGCAGGCTTTAGGGGAAGGGAAATATATATGCAGCTTGCAGCCACTGTTATAAAGCTAGAATAGGAACACTTAGAATAATTAACATGAAAAAAACATGACTTCAGTGGTCTAATACTGTTATGTACACAATAAAATAATACTTCCATAAGTGTAGATAAACTTAAATAAGTAATTCAAAAGGAAAACACTTTTAAAAGCATGACATGTTAAACTGCACTATGACAGACATATCTAGGTACTCAACATTTTTGTGCATATGCTGTAAAACGTTTTGATGTTTGCCAGTAGATTAAAACATATTAGCGATGGTACAAAACTGCATTTTGAAACTGCCAGTATTTTCACATTAGAAAATAAGGAGTTTTTCTCGTTCATTCAAGATTGAAGATATTAAATTTTGCATTTTTAAATAGCACATGAACCAACAAGCAATAGCATTTTTCTAGAATGTTACAAAGGGAGTTCAACTTTAACACACACTGAATGAGTCTTTTATTTCATCAAGTGCCATTTTAGGAATATGCAAAATCTGGCCAGTAGCTAAGTGGGGAGCCTCCAGTGGCACGTTGCTGTACGTGATACTGATACAAAAATAAAAAAAAGACTCAAACAGATTACTGTCAAGTCTGTAAAAGGGAAACAAGTGATATTTGAACAAGGAAGTCTTATCTAACAATTACTAAACGAATGGAAAAGGAACATCAGCACAATAGTTTCCCTGAAATGTTTCAAGGTGCAAATCAGAAGTCTGTCATCCCTCCCCCTGGTGTTTTAGGTTTTTTGCAAACATGAAGATGGATAAAGGTAAACAAGCAGCTTTTCAAAACAAGGCCTTCGGTACTTGATAAAACACTGGATTACTGAAGTGCAATCAGATTATTTCCAGGTCTCTCTAGTGTTCACAGTTCTGTCCAAAGAGCAAAGAGAAGAAAACATTTAACCATCATAACTGTGTGTATGCCACATACGTCTATCATCACTGTCAGAGTCTACATCCAGGCAGTGAGCACAGAACCACTTGGTTGGTTACGGTCCAAAATCAGTACAGTAGCTTTTCTTTTTTTATATATAATATTAGTTTCCAAAGTTATGTAAATAATTCTTAAAACATATTATGTCTAAACACTTTCAAGTTCAAAATTAAAAGGCTTCACTAAAAAGTTAATGATTTTGATCAGAACAAAATGTGATCAGCAGTATCACATGAAACCCGTCTATTCCCATGGTCCAGTTAGTTGTGGCCTCAAGGAAAGTCTCAATGAGTCCATGGGACTAAAATTCACAAGACGCAGAGTGACAGAGGAGACTCAGGAAACAGTTCAGTCTAGAAAAGTGCTACACTTTAATAAAAAAAAGTGCTACACATCACTTAAAGAAAACGTGGATAGCAAGTCTTGTTTTTTCCACTGCCATTCGTTTCAACTGTTCACACAGTCATTTATCTCATGGAAAGAGATCTCCTGCTGTGAGTACGTCCATTTGGGGTTTAGCTCCAACACCAGAGAAGTTTAGTCTTACGTAAACTAGCTTACTGAAGCCTCTCTGACACACTATGCTGTACTGCATCAGGGTTTGGCTTCTCAAGTACATGTGGCTTCAGATGCAGCCCTCCTTCGTTCAGAAAATTCAGAATATTGTGTGTGCAGCTTTATTACTCCTCCCAAAATGTAACACAACTGTCTGTGGAATTTAAAGTTGGTGTTACCCCCCACTCGGTGAAGTGAAAGACTATTCTACAGTAAGTAGAGAGGACAGCTAATACCTTGCCAGAGCTTGAAGAGACCTTGTAAGATCATGCAGGCCAGCATCAGAAAGTTACAGAACATGCCTAGGAGTGGAAAGGTCTTGTCTGTAGAGTTACATCAGACACCTTTTAAAGTGTTAGCATCTTCAAAAGTAACATGTGCCACTTAAGACATCTTAGAAGAAGCCTAAAAATACAACAGATGGGCTTGAGTGCTGGTAGGAGATACAGGAGCTTCACAGGGGCTCAGCTGTGTCTTTGGAAGAGCCTTAATGATGGGCCTTAGCTGCTGTCTAGAGCAAGTCCCTAAAAAGGCATCAGTTGGTGACTCCTTTTGACAGAATGCAAGTTACAAGCACTAAAGAAACAGCTTTCCCTCCGGCCTACACATTGGAAAAAGTGCCTTGAAAATGAGAAGCTGAAGTTAAGGCAAGGAGAGTAATATGCAAGGAAGTTAATTACCTAGCCAGAGGAAGAGACAGATAGGGAAATCAGCTTGGATTACCTGATGAAGCATCTATAGGTTTGGTCAATGAATTCACTGCACCATCTTCCTCAAAAGCCAATTTGGGACTAGAAGGTATTGTAGCAGCATCATTCAAGTTTTGATTACAGTTACCAGCAGAGATGCTGTCCGAGCTTAGTTTGGTTGACTTGGAATGTACTCCAACGTCAATAAACTCCTCAAAAGTCCACGAACCAGATTTTCCATTAAGATTCTGAATAAGTCCAATTGTACGATCAGCTTCGTTAACACCCAACTTCACTGAGTCATCGATAACCATTTCTTCTGCAGGATGGCTAGGAAAAAAAAAAAAGAATGGATGCTTATATTACAGTTTCTGCATGTTTAACCTTTAGACTGATTACAGGCCAGCCAATTAGCAGTCTGCATACTTTGCAAAGCACTGAATATCCTGAATGGCATTCCCAGACAAGCTCCTCCGGCTGCCACGCAGATGTCCCCTCCAAGAGCCAATGGGGAAGAACGACTCACCAACATACAGACACTTTTTACTATACTAATAGCTCTCAGGTAAGGTATGGCTCCAGATATTTGATAGAAGAAAGCAACAAGTTTAAAGCCCTGCACCATTAAACCCCTGTTTTAGTAGTGTGCATTTTTCCTTTTTTCCAGTTAAGACTTTTTAAACACAAAACTAAGCCTCAGAAGACTAGCAATATTTAAAACATTAAAAATCTAAACCCAGATCAGAGTGATCAATTTTGATTCATTCTTAAGAAAATCATGAAAATGTTTTTGTATTCCATCACTGGAGGAATGAGATTAATTTATTATCACTTTAAAAAAATAAGAGTTCACAATGTCGTTTCTGAATCATTAGCATTTAGATGAGCAAATGGAACAAGCATCAGAGGACAGACTTTTCTAGTAGTAGATGGAAATGCTTTATGTTCAAAAAGATAAAATTTGAAATACTAAAATTCCCATTAAGGGAGGCTTTTGTGTTGTATCTGGTGTTTCAGCACAATTGAAACTGTTCTAGACCTTTCTGTATGTTATTCTTTCTTTTCAGTGTTGTTCCCCTCCCTCTTGTTTAACATTGTTAGTGAAAAGAACTGCTAGCCATTTCAAGGGAAAAGATTTCAAGCCAATGCCGTTCTTTATAAGTAACACTGCCACATTGCTGGCTATCTGTCTCACTTCTTAGCAAAGCCAGTACTGTTAACATGGTGCCATCTAAACAAACAATTATCCTGAACTAACTGCCTCTGCGTGAAGCAGTAAACTGACAGCATGCGCACACCACATGCCTGGAGCAAGCCAGAGAAATACCACAAAGCTAGCGGGGTGCAAAATTCGAGGCAATGCTACATACAGCACTAAATTTATTTTAAACATAGAGAGATATTCCTTGTGTGACGGATTAACTGCTCTGACAGTAAAGCAGCCACCTACACAGACTCACCTGGAATCCTTTAATTCAGTAACAAGAAGAGACCCTTCATCACTTTTCAAATCGCCTCCATTCATGAACACTTCACTGGCCTTCAACTCTGACAAATCTTTTTCCTCAGATTCCGTAGAGATCAAGCTATTCGCAGTCTCTAAACAACCCTCTGCCTCCCCCTTGACTTCCTGGGCTAACTCAATGCCATTTAGCTTTCCTGAAAGTGTGGGGGAAGAAAAAAAAGCAAGAAAAAAATAAAAATAAAAAAAAAGAGCTTCAGTAACAGAATTGCTATTCTAAATGAATAAAATACAAGTGCTAAAATGACCTTTCCTAACCAAAACTCGAGGCACTTGGCTTCAACAGATTCATTTCTCTATAGACAAGCTGCCTGTAACAACATGAAATTTGTTTTCCATCTTTAAAAATACACTCATAAAATGAAAGCACGCTGCCTGCATTTCACTCTCAAATCATTTTTGCATTTAATCATTTTGACCGTCTCTTGTGGTATGGAACAGGCAATGATCTACTGAGCCTCCCTGGCATTTCTGGGACTTGTGTCTCAGACCATCACAATGCTATTATGTGAGTGACCTTTTTAGCAATGCTTAAACATCACTGAGACACTGACTGCCACTTAGACCTGACTCATCAAGTTTCCTTACCTGGTTGATCAGTCTTCTCAAGACCCAACTCTTCCTCCTCTTCAATATCCTCTGCCTCCATAGCCTCAGAGGCAGACTTCCCTTCATTCTGCAACTGAATTGCCGGAGTGTTATTTGGAATAACTCATTACCCTCTAGCTAACAGGACAGTTGCACAAATGGTTCAATCACAGCTCCCATGCCAGGGTATTTATTCTGTGCCCAGCAGTAAGGCCACACTAGTCCAAAGGCTAACAGACAATCAAGTCACCCAGCAACACATGCTCTGCTGAGCCAGAGCCTGTAAAGAAATATGTGGGACCCACTTCCATCTCCTACCTATGAACTATTCCTGAGTTCCTTTTCCCCTCATTTCTCCAAGGTGTGTGCTAACTATTTATTCATTTTCAGCTATATGAAGACTTGGGTCTTTGAATGTTCAGAGAACAACAACTACTCCTGAATACAATATGCATAATTTACCACAAACCTTAGGTCACTACATTTAACAAAAATATATCCCAGTTTACTGTAGCAATCCAGGGGGGATCCAAAATTTGCTTTAAGCAAACAGATGAAGCCAGGAATTTAAGTTTTCTGGGGAAAAATAGCCCCAGAAGAATGCATACAGTTCAAAAAAAAAAAAATCTAACCAGTGGCTTTTTTTTAACCAATCTGCAAGTGATAACGCCAGATCACATTGTTTCTATATGCCTTGAACAAAAACGCATCAAAGACTTTTCGTCAGAACAAGCAAAGCAGAAGAAAGTGTGCAATGGGAAGCTACTGAAAATTACTCTGGTGCACCAGGACTCTGCACTTCACATGGAAGCCAGTTTGAGTAAGGATAAGAGAGGAAGACAGGATACAAGGCAAAGCCTTCTCTGGCAAGGGCCTATTCTGTCATTATACAGATTCAAACAAAAAAGTACCTTGGATTCGTTTTGATCTGACTTTCGTGTTCTTTTCATTATTTCTTCAATTCTCTGTTAAAACGGAAAATAGTTGCAATGACATACAGAACTTTATATTTCAGCACTCTGGTTTAAATTTTCAGCAATCATAATTATTTTCATGTTTCATAAATTTACTACTTTATTCACCATTTTAAAGCTCACAAGCCAGAGTTGGCTTTTAGAAAACCCCCACACTACTTCTATTTAAATGCATCTAAGACAGTTTGCCTGTTCAGTTTAACACTTCAACCGCTATTTTAGGCTGAGAAACCTCTCTGCTTCCAAAACAGTATACCTTTTTTCTTTCAAGCCTTTCCTGCATATTTTGCCGCATAATTCTCTCTCTTTCCAGCCGCTGTCTTTCAGCCTCTTCTTGGGCTTTTGCTTCAGCTTCTTCTCTCTGAAAATAAAACAAAAAGAGAGCATCCAGTGCACAACTCATTCCCAAGAGTCAAAAGCAGAGCTGTTACAGAGATTGTGGTTCAACACAGACAGGAACATCAGACAGTTGCTACTTAATATTACCATACGTTGCAGCTAAATGCCAATTACCCAGCTACTGACATGAAATATATATTACTATGACATTCAGAAACTGATCTGAAAAGAAAAACGATGTGCATGGCTATATTGTGATTATGCAAATACTCTGAATGATGTTGAGCTACCCAGCGTTCAAACTATACTTCAGGATGAAGATCTGTCTAAGAAGGATAATTTATAAAGTAGCAAGACAGCAATTAAATTTTAAATGTGGCAAGGTTAACTTAAAAATCTAGGCAGTCAGGTATTACTGCCAAGATACTTGGTACTGATCATCTTCTGTTTCTTCCATACTGGAAAATCTTTTCTAGTGTGACCAGAAAGAAAATAGAAGCATAGTTAACACTGAATAATTGTTATAAAGTCAAACAAGCTTTTAAAGAAACAGACACATCAATGCTATCCATAAAATACAGCTCTTTAGACACAAAGAATTCAATTGTAAATTTGCTTTAATTTTCAAAATTAATCTCATTTAAAGAAAGTCCACTTTCTGCAAAACAGCTTCCTTCAGTTAGAAGGATGCCTTTGTAAAGGTACACAGATACTAGCTGTGGAAGACTATTTAGCAACCAGGAAAGCAGACTTGGAAACACTACCAAGCTTTCTTTTAAAGGAATCAGAGCAAGCCAGATGACTTTCCAGACAGACCACCTCCTTATAATCTGTAGCAGTAAGTTGGTAAAGTGGGCTCAGTACAAATATTTTACATGTGCAAAATGGCATCCCAGATGGCTAAAAAATTCCCAAAATACCTGCTTCTGCCCCACACTTGAATTTATCAAATGGGGGGGAGGGGGGGGGGGCGGGAATCACATAGACTAGGGCAAGGAAAGGACTTCAAGACATTCTCAAATCCATCTCAGACAGGATGAACTCTGCTTTACATCATTCCTGACAGAGATGTGTCAAAACTGTTCTGTGAAAGAAAATCAAAGACAACCCCCTCGAAAACACGTCAGCAGCTTGTATGAGGAACACAGCTGGAGCCTACAGATAAGCAGACCTGGTGTTGAAGCTCTGCAAGTTTTTCCTGCTCTTCCTGTTCTCGGCGGATCCTCTCCTCTTCAGCTTGTCTTTGTTGTTCTTCAAAAGCCAGTCTCTTTTCTTCTTCCTGCTTGCGGAGCTCCTCCTCCCGCAGTGCTTTTTCCTCAGTTGCTCTCTTGGCAGTTTCTTCTTCTCTGATTCTAGTGTTTCCAAGATACAGATTACTGACTGGATATTTATTTCTTTAAAGTGTGCATGCACATGAGACAGACTAGGAAAGCAAGGAAGTTCTAAGTTATCCAATCACAAAATAACTGTAAAGATATTCTCTGGTGTGGATTTACAAATGCCACCATCCAGACCAGTCAAAGGAAAAAGCAGAGTAACTTGGAAGACACTATGAGCACATAAATGTTCTTTGCTGATTAAGTCAAGGTCAAGGCAGGTTGCTCCAATAATGGAAAGTTTAACTGAGAACTTGATTAAGTGACAACTATTTAATAAATACCACCTGCATCCAGGACACAAATGAAGCTTTTAATTACTGTCAAACATAAATTTAGTTGGATTTCCTAAAAGACTGTTTCTTCTATAGTCTGAAATCCAGAGATATACTGGAGGTGTACACTGCTAGATCATGCAGAGATACACAACAGATCTGATGACATATTTCTGATAAAACATCTATAGCAGACTATATGAAAGT
Organism: Haliaeetus albicilla; assembly: GCF_947461875.1. Lineage (NCBI taxonomy): Eukaryota > Metazoa > Chordata > Aves > Accipitriformes > Accipitridae > Haliaeetus > Haliaeetus albicilla. Next base: position 17,673,148 of record NC_091505.1, read on the forward strand.
TTACGACAGCTTTATACCCGTGACTGGAAAACAGACAAAATCTGATGTTCTATCATGTTCACAGAAGCACAGACAGGTGATCCCTTATCTGGAATAAAGTTAGTCAGCGCAAAGTTAAGAATTTATTTTTAACAACTTCTATACAGTGAACCAAATGTATACTGATTTATCACTTTGAATTACTTGGCTGCAACATTTCTGATCCAGATTTCAGATCACTAACATGAGATTTAATGTATCATCAAAACACTGCCTGAGTTCATCAAAGGAAAGTTTAATACAGAGAGGTTGACTATTTCAAGACAAATACAAACAAAACAAATATAAGTGGTGTAAAAAGCACATTCTGGTTTTGAAATAAAAGCACTACTGGTGACTGGAAGAAAAAAGCAGCAGTGATTTGCACAGGGACTATGCAGTACATATATACTGAGATATAGATTAGCAATACACACAGCAACCTGTCCTGTCTCAAATGGTGCTAACGTCTGTCTCTGCTTCAGGAACTGCATTAAGATTTACAGGAACTTAAATTAAAGCTTAGGAAACATATACAGCTGGAGTGTCCATTCCAATCACACCCCACCACTGGAAGCATCCCTCCCTTCTCCTGAATTGTTACCTTTCCTCTTCCTGTCTCTGAATTCTTTCTTGGTCTTCACGCTCTCTTTGCTCCCGTGCTAGACGTCGTTTCTCTGCCAAGATTTTAGCAGCTTCTTCAGCTGTGGTGGTCCCTGCTACTGTTTTGCTACCTGATTCTGCAAAGGTTAAAAGAAACTGCTGTTAAAAAGCCCCAGTAACTTAAAATTAAAAAAGATGTTATCACTGTAAGCTGAGATTTTTCTTTTGGCCAACTGACCCACTATCTTTTTGATCAGTGCACATCATCTAAGGGCCCACAAGAGCCAAAGGGGAGCCCTAAAGAAATGCAGAGCCACAAGATCTCACTGACACTGAAATAACAACTAATTTCAACTATACTGATCCAGCCATATTCCAGACGATCCAGTTAAAGATATTCTCCAATTACCATAGTACTTAAAAACACGTTTCTGAAAAGACACATTTATTCTATAATGCTTACAAATACTTAAAAGAAAACTGAAAAAAAATACTGCTTTAGGAAATACACTTAACTTCCTTCTAATAAAACTGAACGCACATGACCCTGAAGAGGAAATATTAATTTTTTTTTAATTTCTCTTGTTTCCTAACATAAATATTCATGCCTTTATATTTACAGAGTATCTTAGGGTGCAAATAATCATCATTTTATCTGGCCCTGAAGGCACATACTAATGACTTCAGTAATACCGTATTTCTACACATTTTAGCAACAAATCAATTTCCAATATACATGGAGATCAAAACAGCTCCAACCACCAGGTTAGCAGATATTTGTACAGTCCTGCAGTTTATGTTTCTTCATGTCCTGCCTGGTGGTATGGTGTCTGAACATCAGAGATACTATTATAAATTAACATCAGCAAAAAAACCCCAACCCTTGCCATCCAGTTGCTCTCAATATATATTGAAAGAACTCTGATTTTTATCAGTTATTCCCGCTCTCTAGAAATATTACTGTTTGAATGCGACTTAAGAACGCATGATCTGAATATTCAGAGAATTAGCTCTTGGTGTCAGTAGAGCAATAGCAACATAATGTTGGTGAGGACCTGCCTTTCTTCTTTTTAATATTTCACAAATCAGCACATATATGTTTGCTTAACATTTATAAAGCCTTCAAGTCAAGGTAATTTTGATGAACAATGACATCAGGGTTTGATCAGTTATTTTGCCTCTGACCTAAAGACAAATCATTCAAAACACAATGCCATCATTAGGAACTTTAATACCTCAAAAGCTGCTTAAGCCTCATGGACACATAATCACTACCTGCAGCTGTAGGGCATAATTACACAGAGTAAACCCTCAGCAGCTGAATCATGGCAGTGTTTTGTGCATAAAAATTTTTCTTGCAGTCCTAGGAAAAGCATTCCAGCACTGATGGAGTGCAGTCACAGAGATGTTTTCTAATATTTAGATTTATCCAATGCTGAAAAAGAAACACCTCCCCAGAACAGACATTGCTTCTGATTTGGGCAAAAATGCAGTCATGTTGGTACAACCAAGAATCAGCCACAACAGTTCCAAATCTGAACTCGGTCAAAAGGTGTCCTCCTCCTCCTCCTCCTCCCTGAGCAGGAGAGACCACTCCTTTGCAGTTGCAAGAATCGTTAGCAGAATCTGCCTACTCAAGATTCGCACGCGCTTTTCTTCCTATATTTTACAACTTTATGTTTTATTTAAAGAAAAGAAGCGAGGGTTCACTTAGTATTGCCAGTATATAACCATGAAGAAATCAAAATGCCTCTCTTCTCCTCTACTACTTGAGTGTCTTGCCAGTTTAGACTAGTCAATTTTTACAGCAGAGGCCATCTTCTGTTGTGCACTTGCACAACAACCAAGGCGGCAGTCCTGTTTTAACACTACTGGAATCTCTGTTGTATCAAAATTGGTTGACATTTAATGTCAGGTTAAACCTATTTTCCCCCCTCAAAACTGAACCTAAATAAGACAACTTAATCCCCCGCAAGAAGCCTAAAAGTTTTAGGCTTTTAGGTTATAGGGTTATAACATGATAATGATAGCTTGAAATATGATGAATATCTGGTATTGAAAATGATAGAAGAAAATTAGTCACAATGATTCAGAACACCACAGATATGAAAAGAACAGGGGGCATAGAAACAAAAGAAAGGGTAGGAGACTTCCAAGTCTACGGGGGACCTTCCCATTGCATTTTCACTTTTGAAGCTTTACTGATGTTTTCCATGTGGTTACTTCAATAGTGCTTTCATCTCCATGCACCCTTCATACAGTTTGTTTCCATAGGGCAGGACACAGGACTTCCCAACATGATTGCTAACATGCCTTAAAAAGATTCTTCCAGCATTTTATACTCAGCTCCATTTTTGTTGTAGTCCCACTGTCATTCCTGGTAAGAACTGTCTTTTTCTCAAAGGACCTTTTTGTGATGGAAGGGGAAAGAGAGAAATAGGCAAGAGAAATGTCTCAGAACAATTGTAAAATGTACTATTAGTTGGATGGAGAGAAGATTCCAACGCATTTCAAGGCAAGTCATTTATTCACAATTAATCTAGGAATCATATTCCAAAGCCTTCGCTACCCAGATACAAAAAAGTGAGGCTCCATGATAGTTTATTACTTATCATCATGCATAAGGCGAGAGCTCATGAAGGAGCACTTCTTATGCTTTAAGTTGAAACAAGCCTTTTAACTCTCAGAGAAGCTGCGAAAGGCTGCTGCCAGAAACAACAACTGCTCCAAGTCACTGAAAAATAAAAAGCTTTTTACTGCAGAACAGTATATTTTAGTAGGAAGACACAAAAAACAAGACAAAAACTTGATTGCTGTCTGTCAGCAATGGGCAATCAAGTTTAGTTTGAAGGAGAAGAGATGGTATGAAGATACAAGTGCACGAAACTGAGATTAGGTTGAACCTACAAGACCTAGAGACTGATTTGCCACATGCCATTCATTGGTGTGCTCTGACTTCAGAAACTGGCCGGAATATGGTATTGCACCAACCCACAGGGTGAACTGCCTACACTGATGTGTAAAATGAAAATTGCCTTGAAAATTTAAAGCAACTTTTTCTTTTTAAGAACAAAGATTTTGCCTCACTTGGCCATATTGCAGTGTACCAAAACATTCAAAGAGATAAATGAAATCATCTCTATGTTGAAGAACATGCCCACTATTTCCTTATCTTCTATGTGTCAAAGAAAAAGAGCTTCACCCAGCCCCAGTACGAATCGTTACAAAGATGACTAGCTTGGAGATTAGCAATAAAATAAAATGGCAACAGATAAACTGGGTTAATACAATCCCAGAAGTCAGTGTAGAGAGGAGAAAGGTGGGACAACCAAGGAACAAGGACAGGTGTTCTTGTTCCAGAACGACTGGAAGATACAGAAATAGGACACATTGTTATGGAAGTTTCAACCAACTGACGACATTGATCACAAATGATTATGCCCCCTTTGAGGCATGCAAGACGTTTGTCACAGTAATGTAGCACATTGAGGGATGGACATTCTAACTGCAAAGATAAATGACGTGACACCAAAGACAGATGTGCAACTTCATACAGACATCCACATTTGACTATGACATCCAGGCTTCCTTCTAGAGGAACACATGCTCAAAGAACCGTACCATAAATGAGTTCTTCAGCTGACTAACACTATTTCACATCCAACATTGAGCAGTGTCAGGAAGAGCCTCAGAAATAACAGACAACTGCAGCAGCTGAGGAATGCACAACAGGAACTGTACATGCAGTAACGTGCAGCAAGCATATGTTCCCACTTACCTTGTGTCTGAAGGATTTTCACCCCCAGTACTGCCCACTGGCTGTAGCTTAAATTCCAGAGATCCCTCCTTTTCCCGTTAAGTCTCCCCTAAGTCCTTCTCCACAAAGAAGTGCCTGCCAGACCTCATCAGAAGGCTCTCCCAGATTCTGTTCTGGAGATGGCAGATAGTGTTCTTCCGGTAAGAAGGACAGAGGCTGTGCTTACTTGGCACGATGAAGAGGACTAGGAGACTAATTGCTTATCTGGTATATGGCTCTCCTTAATCTACCAAGATAATTTCTCAGTGTGACCTGTGAACCGACCACTTTTTCCTAAGGCAGCAATGATTATATATTCACTGGAACTGAGACTGAGGCAGCCTTCTAGCTTTGTGAAAACTCGCTCTCAGCCTGAGATGCACCAGTAGCTGATTTCTTCCTCCAAGCAGGTCTCTACACAAGCAATTTTAAGAATTATCAACTGGACTGAAAGACCTTTGCACAGTTTAACTATTGACTTTGCAAACCTAAGCTAGTAGATCCCTCAGCTACCGTGGCTGAAGTTGAAAAGGCAAACAGGATTTCTGCTTTTCTTAAAATTACAGTACAAGCAGTAATATTGAAAGCTCCTGACTTAAATCTTCAAGTCAAATAAACCGACTACTGCACTAAAATCCACACCAAAAGTTACCCCATGTAAAATTATTGTATAAATCATCAGCAATGAACAGCTTCGGCCTTAAAGCATCCTACCCTCCAGTGGTCTGCCTCACAAACAAATTATTTCACCAGTCCTAGCACACACTGGAGATGTCTCGAATAAGAGTGCGTCAGTCACTGAGAAACACTCACCTTCTTTGGTCTTTGTGCTAGTAGCTGCTACCACATCCCTGTCCAAGGCTGGTGAAGAACCTTGCTCTTGTCCTGTTCCTTCCGTGCTCTTATCCTTTGGTTTGCTCTCTGCTTCAGTTTTCTTTTTGGTAATGTTTATAACACCTGGCGTGAGAGGCTGACGTTGGATAGGTGCCGGTTTAGAGACTGGAGTAGGAGATGGTGGCCTTTGTTTTGACAAGCTGGGCGAAGGTGGGCGAGTCTTTTGTCTGTTGAAATAAAGAATATTTTTCAGGGCTAACACTGAAAACCTCAAACACGCAACTGAGGAGAGCAGTTAGTTAGTTTACATTACGTACCTCACTTTTAAAAATAAATCCACCCACAAACTACTGGTGCCTTCCTCATAAAACTCAAATACAGGATTCCAAAATACCCTGGGCACCTGGACTCGCTCCTTGTGGGCTAACATCAAAACAGGTCTGCTATTTACCTCCACATCAAGGATGAACCCTGTGATTCCAATCCAAGAAACTTCCTATGCTAATAAAGGCAGATCAGCTTATTCAGAAGCTCGCACGCTTCCTGTTGGTTATAGTGCACAGACTGTATTGAAAACCAGTGTGTATTTTGTCTGCACAAAAGAGACAAAGGTTCAAGAGCTGCATCCCTACTGTGGAAAAGAGAAATCAGACCAAAAATGAAGTCCTTATGTGTATAAACGTGGCGCAGTGTAGGTCATCCAAATTCTAACAGCACAGCTGTCTTGAGACAGGAAGCATCCTTCATTTTGTTCTGAATAAAAGCAGATATTTAACCTGGATGCATACCTAATTGTAGAAGGTGATGGAGGACGCTTCACCAAATTAGCAGGAGAGGGGGATCTTCTACGGGCAGACACAGATGGCGAGGGAGGGCGTCTTAAACCAGAACCTGGGGATGGTTTTTCTGTCTCTGATTTCTAAGAAGATACATAAAAACAGAGTAATGCTTGCTCTCTAGAATACATTACAGACAGAAGAGCTGCTACCCCAGCAAACATACAACTTCTCAACAAGATGTACTTCACATTTCCTTTATGTTCCAAAACACAGACCCAGTCAATGTTACCTAAATTAAATTTTGGGAACCATAAGCAGCAAACAACATGCCTTTAAGATATTAGAGAGATCAAGGACCAAAAAATTCCCATTTGATTTCAATACTGTGTTTTTTTAAGCAAAAGCTATTGAATGTTTCAATAAGCAAGCAAACTGCTGAAATAGGATCCCATCCTGAGCTGTTCCAAACCCCCTGATTAATACAAACCTAATTCCTGTGGATTTTCAACAAACCTGGGTTGAATCTGGTGAACTTGCATCAGATGAAGATAAAGAGGACTTCAATCTGTCGATGCTACGACTGCGCACGGGCACTTTAGGAGTTGGGACTGGGGAACTGATGGAACTGGCTGAAGCTGAACGAGGACAGAGGTGAGATTCTATAAAAGTTAGGAATTTGACAAGACAAAACGAGAACCAAGTGCACAGCATAAGAACAGGAGAAAAGGAAGAGGGGGAAAGAGAGAAAGAAAGATTGTGTGTGTTAGAAACCGTACAGAGAAACGCCACAGGCAGTGCACATTGCAATGGGTCACAGACACAGACACCACCACCACACGATTAGTACTTTGGAAGCAACAGCACCAAGAATAAAACCATTCTGAAAGCAGCAGTCTGGAGTAGATAAAAATAAAATGCTTTTCCAAAAAATGTCTGAATTTGCAATACACCAGCATTACTTTAATTTTAGTCAAGCTGCATCTAACCACAAATAGTTCCATTTTAATGGCTTATCATCTTTCTTTACAAGTTCTTCATCACAAGTTCAAATTTTAAGCATGTTTCCCCCATACTCAAGGAGGAAATCTTCCTTCTTTTCAAAGACTAATTATAAAGCAGCATTACATTAGGAATCCAAGCATTACTTTACAAACTTTTCTTGTGAAATAAGCATTTGTGCAACATTATTTTATTATACTTGCCCTCTCTGACCTCTTTATTACTATATATGTGTGCACTTTCTCCACATTAACAAACTGAAATAGTAAGTAAAAATAAATAAATAAAAAATAGAAAGTAAAAGAAACCTATCAAAAGAAAGAGGTCAACTGTTAATCTAAAATACTTTTCCTACCTGAAGTGTCAATCTCTTCACACATAAGAAAGAAATTGTATCTTCTAATTACTTTTTTTCGCTAACATAATCATAGATGGATAAGCATACATAGATGTAAAAATCTACCTCTGAAACTAGATAGTGGATTCTTCTATAGTTCGAATAAATTGTGACAGATGCCAGCACTTAGTTTTGTAACTTTATGGAAAATACATTTTATTTTTATATCTACAGCATTTGTGCAAGGAGAACTGCATTCTGTTTGCGCATAGTTTGTGCTAAAGCACAGGTACGTTTCTACTGAAATGAAGAAAGTACCTCTAAGTAAACTGATAAAAATGTAAAAGTTATCTTTAATTCAGCAATAGTGAATAAGTCACATGCTGTCAGTAACAGTGAAAAAGGATGGTATTTCCCCACATGACATGACCTGAAATATTCATGGTAAAATAAAAGTGGCATATAGATAGGTGTGAAAAAATATGACCATTGACTACAAACCAAAAAAGTAAAAACTGATTATTACACATGGGGAGCAGTGTAGAAATGTCACCACTACCAACAAGGACCAAGCGGCATAAGATAAAAAATAAAGATGGAGTAACATACTTAAGAGGAAACAAACAAAACTAGGAACGCAAGTTGTAAGGTAGGAGAGGAGAAAGGACTCCACATTGGTTCCAGATATGCATTTACTGGGGCATTATTATAACCAGTAACAATCATAAGACATGTGGGCTGCAGCTAGGGCTTCCCCATGATGCAGATTCCTGCACTAGTACTAAGTTAAGCCACAGCGTGGGCTTATCAGCTCAGTCTGGACCAATATAAAATTGCTTGAGCCAGCCAGGGTTTCTCTACAGTATCTTCTCCTTCTAGTATGCCTCTACTTCTACAATCAATCTGTGTGAAGCCAGCTCAGGGCTCCCTTTATGTTAAGATAACTCCTCTGTCATGTTCCTTACAAGAGTTTCTCCCCCTAAAGAAATGTAGGCTTTGCACTTATTCCTTTCAGCCTCCTTTGAAATTGTATGTTTGTTTGGGTTTTTTTCCCTTTCATTTCCTAGCACTGTTCTCTGACCAGTATGTCTCAGATTCACTTCAGGATACACCCAAATGCAGATCTCTGTCAGTTAAAAAAAACAAAACAAAACAACACAAACAAAACAAATGAACATCAGCATCTGGTTCTCTGCAGAGCAAGTAAACTGGCACTAGAGTTTAAAAGCCAGTATTATTCTATGCTTTTGTAAACATGCAACATAGCATATGAATTGGTTATTCCTGACCAAAGAAAATACTGGATAAGTAGTATTATACATAACCATATATTAACTGTCTGATTCATACTGAAGTGTAGCACAGTTAGTGACTGTCATGTAGGTTCTTGCTTGAAGAGCAACTGCATAAAACTTTCAGGCTTTGCTGCCCTCCTGTTACCTGAGGGATCTTGTCCATCAGCCGATAATGTAGCAGCACTTTTACTCCTAGCTAAGGAGGCCTGTGTGGGGGCGAGGAGGCGACTGATTACGCTACTGTCCAGAGGACTGAGCTGGGAACGACGAGCTAAACGATGAGAACAAATCAAAAAGGATCCAACATGAAATCATATAATGAAAAAGACAAGCAGTACAAAGCAAAGGAAGACTGTGAGCATTGTTGCAAATCATAACAGTTTAGGAAGAAAAATACTGAAGTCATGGAGAGGGAAATCCAAACTAAAAGCACAGAAGGGTTAAACACCGCAATCTCTTTATGTTGCACTTCTTGTCCTCGGCTTGCTTAATACTAATCATTTTAACGTGCAAAGACTGGCAGGCGTACAGCAGAGCTGAATGCTGAAGTCAGTCAAAGTACAAGAAGTTTTTGATCCAGCTCCTCAGAGCTATATTCTCTAGGTTGCAGGAAAGGCTGTTCTGACATAAAAAACAGAAGACTTGCAAGTCAAAGCGAACAGTTATCATCAGGCATCATTTGCACACACAAATTCACATGGACAGCACCCATCATCCTCCCATACAGGAAATATTCTGAAGCAGAATATAATTTCCACTGTTGCAATAGCTGCTAAAAAGAAAAGTTTCAGATTTGTTAACTCAAAGGGAAAAACATGTTAGAAAAGTTGCTAGTCTTCAGCTTTAATAAGAGTTCCTAGAAAACAGGTTATTCGTAACCTAGTGGGGAATTACACAGACCAAAAGAGACTGAAGTGAGAACGGGTTTCTTCCTTAATTTGCATGCACAAAGTTAAGGCCAGCAGCAGGAACAGAGAAGTTGCTTTTAAACTGAATAATGAAAGAGAGCTTAAAAAGCAAAGGTAAGATTTAACTAAGAAGTGAACATATCAGTGACATTTTTACTATGTCTTACATTTAAACCTACCAGCTTTCAAATACATCTCTCTCTCAAGCAGAGACATTATGCTATCTACTTAGAGTGCCATTTAACAAAGTCAAAGTCCTTCTTACAGGATTTCTTTTTTGTCCAAAGGGAGAAATTTAACCTTTACCATTTACAGTTTTATCTTCACCACTAGAGAACTAAAAAGCCATTAAAAAGTCCTAAAACTTTAAGAGCCAAGGAAACTAGTGAAAGTAAGCCTGTCCAAACTTTACTATGAATGGCTTTAAAAAGAAATATTCAGCTTTATGAAACAACCACCTGGTTTTTCTTCCTTTTTCACTTTTTCTAGTTCTGGAGAGGATTGGGGTTTACTACTCATTCTATTCAAAGATGTGCTCCTCTTCTTTTCTGTTCCTCCTAGAGACCAAGCGTAAGGAAGATTATTTTTAACAAGATATTTATATATATGATTTTCTAAACTGTCATTCCCATGCTTTGCTTTTGCCAATCAGCTAAAACCACAGTTCCATCATTATGAAGCACTATTTTCTCATGAACTAAATGGTATGGCTACCATTCGTCTACTCTCCCCCCACCCTTCCACTTTTCAGAGGAATAAGGCTGGTTTACAGACACAGTTACCCAATATTTGGCACTGCAATGTGCATAACGATATTTATGCCAGAGGGCATAGACTACATGCACAGCAGTGGAAGCCTGAGTAAAAACATTTATAATGAAACTGGGACATGGTTTAAAAGTCAACTTCAAATATCCCATTTACTGCCTCCCAATTCTCAAAACAAACTGGTTTCTAGCACCTTTCTGTTCCACCTGCGAACCTTTGAGTGCTGACTGCTGAGAATGTAGAGGAACTTTGTTATTCAGTCTGTTTAATGAGGCACTTCTCTTTGTGGTACCTGGAAGTGAAAGTGCATGGATTAATTATGTTGAAAAGCCTAGAAGTCCCCGCCAACACCTGCCCCACTTCCCTAAGATAGAGAAGAGTAATTAAGTCACTTTATAGTATGAATCCTTCAGAAGGAGGAAAACTGGATCAGGGAAGAATTACCCTATACAAAGCATTATTTCTTATATTCCTGTATGTTACTGATCATAGCAGCACGGTGCCAGTCTCGACAAACTTCTTGTTTGACCTATTGAGGCCATCCTTGTACAACTTTTTAAATAAGTAATTTAAAAAGGCCATTGCTCCCATTCTGTATGAGTAAGAGCGAGCTCAGAATTAACATGGAGCACAGCTGATGAAATACTCCACTGATCCAGGGACAAGCATCTTCCTCTCATTTCCACATTCTGCTCCTCCACCTTCCCAGGCACATATGCATGGCAGAAGCAGTCTGGTTAATTCTGTGACTGTATTGTCTGTCATCTGAATTTAGCCATCTTTTACCAAACAGCCATTTCTTCTTGAGTGCCAGATCAAGAGCACAGAATTGCTCTAACTTGCTATGCTGATCTAAACTATCCAGTCAGTCGACCTCTACATCCTGATCACATGGATCAGTTGGAGTCCTGTCCAAATTTCTTGTATTTCAGGCCACTTGAGAATTTTTCCTCCAAAGCAAACAAGGATTCACAAAGGATTTCAAGGTATGACAGCAAGTTTGAAAGCAATCCCCATGACTTGATAATTAGTGACTTCCTTTGTTAGTGGCTTAATTTGTACTCTACAGCCCTTTTTTCTGACTCACACTCAGAGCTGAACCCTGCAGACACATTATATATAAATATCATTTTAAATCACAAGCAGTCTCCAGTGACTCAGAGCCCCTGCAGCTATGCTAGTATAGATATATTCACTGATTTCCCTACCAGGCATACAGTGTATAAGTACTGCTGCATCACCTTCCAACATGAACGAGCAAAATCATGTCCATGTTAGGGATTCTTCTAGCACAGCTCATTTGATCAAAGGTTGCAGATTGACAGAACACTATAGCATAGACCTAGTTGAATTTGGTTTTGTATTAAACAGCTCTTAGCTTATTAATTCTTTTCATCATCTTGGAAAAAAAGACATTTGGGATACAGGCAGGCTCCTATGAAACACTGGAAAGATTCTCCACAAGGAAATTGCAGGCTAAAACAAGCTGATATGTGTTCATGCAAATAGTTTTTATTTTTCTTAACAAGTAGATTAGGACAATTTCTTGTGTTTCATAGTTTTTTTTTTTAATTATTTGGAGAAAGCAGATTGCCATGATTTACAGAATGTATCAGGATGGGGCAAAGAGGAGGAGGCAGAGAGGAGATTCACATGTACAGGTTTACCAGAAAGTGGGAAAACCAGAGATCTATCTCATTCTCTACATCCCTGTTAAGACTAGTTGCATGGTGCACATTTGAAACATGACATGCTACAGTCAGGAGCTTCATCCACCTCAAAGATGCAATTCAAAATGAGACTGGAAGCCACAGAAATTGGTAGACGATCTCTGAGTGCAAACACTCTCAGAAACCCTTAAAAAATAAAAATAAAGAAATAGTTGTCTTCCAGGCTGTTTCTATTCCTTGGTAATCATCAGCACAGTAAGTAACCCAGAGTGCTTGCAAGCAGTGGTGTGCACTAACAGTTTAAGAAATGTGTAATTTGAGCATCAGTATCAAGATTACACTAATTTATTGGGCTAGGAAACGGTGTCAGAGCTGCACGCTATGGCTACAATGATGCTAGAACTCCAGGTCAAAACAAAACAAACTCCCACAGGTATCAGGGTTTTTCATGCATCCTTCTCTATTTGGTTAAAGCAGAATTCTAATATTAAAAAGAAAGTGTGTGTCTATAGAGTACAGGACTGGCACAACAGAAAGATGTCAAAACTAAGTTGATTTTCTCCTTCCCAAAGGCAATCAAGTGTCTGAAGCTGTCTAACAGAACAAAGAAAACTTTATTTTTGTACTATTTCTATTTTGCTGAAATTTTAGGGTGTGATTTAAGGCATGCAAACCCGTAACTATGATGTGAAATGATTTGCGAATCAATCATTCACCAAGATTTGACTTTAGTAAAGCAATTAACAGAAATAAAAAATAAAAAACCAGCAATCTTTACCGTTACTCTTCTCCTCTAACAGAGATCACATCAACTGGGTCAAAGCCCTGAACAGTGAAGCTGGATTAACAAACTGCATGAAATGCATTTGAGATCAAAATATGAAATGAGTTACACAGCAAGGGAGGAAAGGGAGTATCATTCCACCTCCTGTCTCCTCCCCAAATAACAGTTAAGCAGTACACCTGCTACCAGCAGACACACAAACACTTACTTCGATCAGAAGCATTTAAAAGCGCTGCAGATGATGACAACTGTTTATTCATGACAGCTTCTGTCTGTTTGAGGTTTGCTGTGGAGGTGGACCGCTTGCTGGCTGTGTAAAAAAGTGCTTACTTTAGAATTCACCTTCATACCTGAGGAAGAACCTTTCACACGTTGCTGTGAGCGAACTTTGGAAGTATTACATCCTGAAAGCTATTTCCAGTTTTGCTTAATAAGAAACAGAAATTATTTTTTTTCCTTTGAATAGACGTGATACAATTAGCACCAGTTGTAACATGCACAGAACAGGCATTTAATTTAGTAGAGCCATGCCAAGATTTTATGCACCTGTATGCAAACAAGTGATTTTTAAACGCTGTGCTCCTAACTTGTAAAGACAAAAGCTACTGAGATTGTGTGTTGTCACCAGACTGGTAAGACAGAAAAAGTAACAACAAAACCTGAAAAACAATAATTTCTTTCTTTGTTCCTTCCACATAGGTATGTCAAAACAGTTTTTCAATCACTAGTTAACAAAAACAAAACAAAACAAAATAAAACAAATACTTTTGGAGGGATAAAAGCAAGTCATGAGGAAAGGCAAGAAAGCATTCCTTTTTCTGATTACTTCCCAAGGGCTGCTGTAACTATTATAGAAATTTCCAATTTTTCTCTAAAAGGTAGTCCTTAAGTTCAAGTTTCCTATCAATTTTGTAACTCTTCTGAAAAAAACTGCTGCAAGAAGCATTATTTTTTTGTATGTGTATACACACAGACATATATATACACATAAAAATCACATCTCACATGGCAAAATTTCAAGTTTACTACAATACAGATAAATACCTGCTTTTTAATTTCAAATAATGTACTTTCAGGATGAACACTACTCCAGAGTGTGAAAGCCTTGGAAAAGCATGTACCTGTTGCTATGGAAACTCAATAAGCAGAAAACAGTAATGCACACAAAGTTGTGCAGACTAGCATAATAAACACAAGAAATTCCATACATCAAACACAAGTAATCAATTTTGCTGGCATATTGGACAGCAAAGATGATTAATGTGAACTCATTAGTGCATAAGTAGCAAAGGAAAAAGCAGCACTACTCACCACAGAGGCAGCATCTTTTCCCTTTGGCCAGCATGCTATAGCAACTCCTTATAGGAAGAGCCAGGAGATAAGGATTCCTAAGGACACCCCTGCCCCTGCATCATGCTTTTGACAGAGGTACCCAACCCAGGCTTCATGAGCTAGGGGCCTCTCTCAAAACCATGTCAAGTAAAAACCAGATTTTGGAGCTGAAGCTACAGAAGCAGAAAGCTCCTGTCACAGTGAACAAGAGCAAAGTTGCCACGGGATAAGAGGGAGAAAGGGGGATCTACTGAATCTAGTTAAGAAATGAAGATCTGAGCTTAGCAGGTACTTTCCCAACATAACAAAACAAAACAAAAGGCACTTTATGAATGAAGCCTGAGTACTGGGGTAACTAAAACAGCCCTGAGAATTTTTATATATGAAAATCATGAAACTCGCAATTAATGTATTTGGGTGTTTTCGAAGGTAAAGACTACCCTCTAGCGTCTGCTCTTGAAAAGAAAGCCTGGCTCCTGCCTGAATTCAAGCTTGTGAGTCTAAGGCCTCCAAACATCGTGGAGATGCTTCATACAAATTTGTCTTGGTTCAAATTAGGACTTCAGCTCTTGCATGAAATCTGAGATTTGGTCCATCACCTACTAAGACCCAGAGGGCAAAAAATTAAATCTTGCCTTGAGAAAAATTACACTGAGCAAAGTAATTCTTTTCCAGCAAGCTTAGAAGTTCTGGAGATGGGCTGTGCTGTTTGGGAGAGACAAGGGATGAAACTTCTACCAGAAGACTCAAAAGAAAAAAGTACAGGCCAAATATGACTGTTCATACCAAACAAAAAAAAAAAAAAAAAAAAAAAATCAGTCTCTATTTTTCAGGGGAACAGCAGTGGTGAGGGCATGAGCTAGTATCTCAACTGATGCCTTGACAGAAAAAATCTAATTGATAAAGGGTATTCATACAGCTATTTAAGTCTTCTTTGTCCAGAAAATTTTCGTTTGCATTAATTGCCTAAGATCTTAAGAAGTCAATGCTTTTTTGATCAATATATTTGCAAATATATGATCAGATAGCCTCAACTTTTTCCCTACCTCACCCACAGGACAGCTTCTGCAAACTTTAAAGTTTTGGACAATTCACTAGGAAAAAAAGCTTTAGAAGACAGACAGGATATTCTTGAGTAAGTTATTCTGGTTACATAGGTATTTACAAAATATCTTTTGAAAAAATACCTCAAATATCTTTTGTATTTTGAGGGGAAAGTTAGAATACTTACATCAAGGGATTTGAAATGGAAGAAGCATACAGCACAAATCCCATGTGATACCAAATTGTATTTTTTAATGGAAGGGGGAAAGCAATCTGTAGCAGCAAAGCCAAAGAAAGCATATGACTGCCATGCAGCAAGGCTTGCAATTGGGTAAGGAGCTGGGAAATACAGTATCTTAAGAAAATCGTTATAAGAAAGAGCAGCTCTCAAACCTAGCTTCTCACTGAGATTCACTGAGAGAGGGTGCTGCAGCACTGCCTATCTGAGGTTGGATAAACTTAGGCTAAACAAAATATGATTATCCGTCTCTCACTTCCTTCCAAATTTCTACTAGGACAAGGAAGCTCTTTATTTAGAAAGGAGAGACTCTGGCAGCCCAATTTCTATTCTAATAGCACATGTCTCAACTACAGATGCACCTGAACATCTCGTTTTGCTTAGCAGTCATCACTAAACCTCCCTCATTTACAAGGACTCTGTCATCAAGGATGCTATATTAGCCAGCCTTGCCATTTCTCTTGGCAGACCCACACCCTGCATGTTTCATCTTAGCACTGACAGCAATGTCATTAATGTAACATTTGACTCTGGGGCTTTCATCAATTTTTAAATTTCAGGCCATCAGCAGGGTACTTGGTGCAGTCTCAGTGAATCACATTCTGTGCATAATACAGAATGGCTGATGGTTGGTGAAATGCTCAATTACATAGGGCTTACTTTCCAGATCACACTACCTCTATTACCCACAAATGCTGCTTTACCAGTCAATGTTCCTAAATATTACTGTTGACACAGCCAGTTCATGGAAGAACATGTCTGATGCTGTATTTTTTTGCACAGCAATACAATGGACAAGAAAGTCTTTAGTCCTAAAATAATGTAAAGAATATTTGAAATCTGTTCCCCCAATGGTTTTCATTTTAAGAAATGGAGCCTTTAATCCCAAATCTGCCACAGAAACTGATGGTGCAAAAATAATATTGCATTGAAACTAGCTCTAGACATGCTGTTAGACAAGGTGCACCACTCAGCCACAATGATGTAATGTAGTAAGAGCTCATATGGTGTAATTTTTCAGAGTAAAAAAAAAAAAAAAAAGTAATTGCTGTCTTTCCAGCATTCGTGCAAACATAAGGTGAAAGGGACCAAATAAGGATTTTTTTTTTTTAGAAAGCCAGCTGGACTTAGGCATCCTACATGGTTTGGGTAGATTTTAATAACAACTAAGTGAGGAGCTCCCAGAAAGATAAAAAGCTAAGAATGATCCTGAAACAGGAATAAATATGAGAAGCGTAAATCCAATCATGATTCCACAATATCCACCCCAGGTAAGACAGCTGTATGTTTGAAACCTCAACATAAAATCAAACACAGATTTAAAACAGTGTGGATACACAGGTGTCTTAGTAAAACACTGCATTATCTGTTTATTTTCATAGTCAATTTTTTCAAAATTGGTGCCAAGTTATCCAAATTGATCTACTGTAGCTGAACTTATCTGTTCTTCTTCTTGTTACTTTATGATGCATAAGGTACAGCTTAAGCGCCTATTATTACATCAGGAGCAATTTGTTGGAAGACACTTTATTTTTAATGTGCTTCAGCAGCACTGAAGATCTTTCTCCGCAATCAAAAGGACAGACAAGACTCATTTCCTCACATAAATTAGGAGAGAGCAAAGAATATTATGTTTGTTATAAAGTTTAGCTTTAAAATTAGGTAAGACAGAAAAGAATGGAGGAGGACAAAAAATAGTGCTTTTCTAAATATGTAAAGCAAATGCGATTTCCTAGTTTCAAGGTTAAATGGCATTTGGTAATGTGGAATACAGTAATTGGATTTATATAGGTATCCAAGGAACATGTGTTAAACAGGTAAACCAATCCAGTCAAACTGGCTAATTTTGGAGAAAATTAGGGATTCATGCTGTGCAGAGAAAGGGAAGAGAGAAGTTAAATAAAATACACATGCTTCTGCTGTGTTGCCAGAATAAGCCACAGTAGTTAAATCATACTCAGACTTTCATTGCATTTTCAAGTCTCATATTGTCACAGCATTACGAGACAGCTGTATTGAATTAGTAATGCTGTGAGCATGCACAGATTTTCAGAATTCAGATTTAGCAGGGTCTCAGCTGAGAGCTATCATCTTAAACTAGCTACAAGAAATAAATTTGCTTATTAAACACATAGCCTTGACAAATATATCAGTGATCCAACGTGTTTCTATGAATGGCTCAGTCTGTGCACTGGAAAGTGCCAGAAATCCAATGAAAACACATTTAGATGTATAGAATCATGTTTAGATAACTGGACAGATCTGATTTTGCAAAACCCTTAATGGAAAAAGTATCAAACTGCACAAAGGACCCATTCCCTTTCACAAAGTTTCAGCAAAATATAATTTGATTTTGCCAATTATTACTTCAATTGCTGGTAAAACTAAGCAAAAAGAAAACAAACCAAGCCCTACCATGTACTTTTTGCAAATTAGGAAACAATGAAACAGTTCAAAATTGCCCTAAAAAAAAAAAAAAGCTTAGACTACTTAACTAATTTATATTCAAAACCACGCCACTAAGAATTTCTCTTCTCCTTCCCCATGCTGTATCCAGTCATCTTTAAAAACCCAAATGCACATATCCTTTCCCTGAAAATTCCCTCAGGATGCCATGACTTAAGCTGTAGTTTAATTAGCTGGGAGGGATAGTTAAAAATGTAGGGGGCTGCTTTCTACTTAGGGATCACATTTGTTGCACAGCTGGCCAAGATCCAGGAAAAGATCTATAAGAAGATGGTTTTCCTTAGTTTCAGAGAAACAAGAACTCAAGTTCAAAAGGTTAGTAGTGAGTGTAAAACGACAGAAAAAGAACATTTTAGAAATCAATACCACCAGTTCCACCTTCATCTGTGGTCTGTTGTTCTGTAGAAGAAGAGGGTTTGTAAGCGAAGTCACAAGGTCAAATGGCAAACAATGCAAGGTAACAAAAAAATGGGGAAGCTGGATATCACAATGATAATTTATATCAAAGCATTTTCAAACATGTTACAAATAAACACTTTAAGTCAACACTCATGCTGACAGAAGATGACACTACTAAAACACACTCAGTTCAATTCCACCTATTCAGAAGATAGGCTGAATTAAAGCATTTTTTGTTTTATTTTATTCCTGGACAGTAACTTAAGTAACTTATTGGCAGGGTCTTCCAGTTAGGTAGCGCATGAAAAGATCCCTTCCACTGCAATCTTGATTTGCTGGTCTAATTTCAGAATGTTGACAAGCTGAAACAGTTAATTGTGTGAAATAGGAAAAAATCTGAGCTCAAATTAAAGTGTTAAAATGCATCACCTAATCTAGAACAGAACCTATTCTCCAAGAAGCTTGGACACCGCCCACTGCTTCTCCTTACCCATTACTGGTCATTTAAATAATAAGTTAGCATTCTGTAACTCTAAGGGTGTGTTTAAAACACTTTGGATGTAGTGTTACAGTACATTTTTTTTGTTCTATTTATCACCAGTCTTAGCACACCATTACATGTACTGCATCTGAAGGACTCGGAATTATTTTAACATTATACATTACAATTCCCCTTACCTGATGGTTGGGGGCTGGCAATGCAATGCTGCCAGGTGTTGTATTTCCCATATGGCTTCTCTCTAGCTCTTCCCAAAGCCAAAAATAGCTCTAAGTCTGAGCAGCATTTCAGGGCAAGAACAGATATGATTCTTTCCCCAAGAGCTACCCACAGATCCTGTTGTACGATCCAAGATAGGAAAGGATGCCCAGGTCCCTATGAATACTGCTGCACCTGCCAGTGTTCACACATAATACTCTGTCATTTCAGCCATGCTAGAAAAGGTGCTACTTACCTGTTTTGCTCTCTGAATCTGGAGTTACAGATCCTCCCCATGACCACCTCTTCTGTCGTGTTTCCAGTCGCTGATTCCGTTCCAAGGTACGATGCATAGCTGCTTCATATCGCTCCTATCATTAAACAACATCTCTATGAAGCTTATAACTATATAAAGCAAGCACAGCTATGCCAGAAGACAAAATATATTTTTTTCTCCCAGGATGATTTAAAATCTCTTACCTATACTGCCTGATAACAAGCCCTTGTTACAAAAACTATCATGCAAAGAATGTTAAGGGCAATTACTGGTTTCAAAACACTGCAAACATGATTAGGTTGAGCTAAAGCACAGATAATCTATTCTACTCTTTACTTAAAATAGCCACCAAACAGATTTCCTATTCAGTAGAGAGCACTACTTACTTTCTAAATAGGGATGAACCCCAAACTGAGCAAAAAAAATTACTTACCCTTTTAACTATTTTATCCTGAAGTTATTTATAAAAGGTGATAAAAATTCTCCATTATAAAATACCAAGTATAAGGTTATGTGTATTTTCAGAGAACTATACAAACACTGACCCAAGTCTTAGCACATACTGGCATTAATAGATATATGATGATATATGATGACATGGAGGCAAAACTGCAAAAAAGACCAGTCAACTCCAGACCTCAGCAACCACTGCTGATAGGATAAAGAAGACTGAAAGAAGCTTTTGCTTCTGTCTCCAGGACTGGCAACTGCTAATGGGGGAACTTTAGCTCTTGTGCATAAAGATGAACTGTAACCATGCTAGACTTTCTTCTCAGCCAGGTTTCCATACATGTGTCAACAACAGATTTCTCTTCTGGAATAGTCATATCCCAAGTGATCTTTTGAAGCAGTATTTACTGCTGATACATTGCAGCAAGATGCCAAGGGGACTCATTATCCAAATATTTCTCCCTCTAGAGGACACAAGACTTTCACCTTCTTTCAACACCATTTCACAACACAAACTAAAAAAATCGCAGTGTATAACAGACAAAGTAAACTTGCAAGGAAGGGAGGAAGGATTCCGTTCACTGACAAAAGATAAAAATAAAAGTTTTTGTTTGAAATATAAAGCTTAGCTTCCTCTCTGTTAAAGAAACCTGAACTAGAGTTTACCTAAGGTGCCAAAGTACCCAGACATTATGTAATCTGTAGATGATATTTCCATGGAGGTATCCGCAGTGCGGTAATACTTCAAAGTCACAGTTAAAGACATAGGCTTCACTTTACAAAAAAAACAGAAAATCAGTTTTCAGCTCAAGACATCAACATAGCAAGTTGCACAGCTGTACAGAATAATTGAGTAACTGAGAGAAGACAGGTATCTCAATCCTAGCCACGGCTAGTTGTCTTCAAGACTCAGGCAGAGAATCACTTCTTCTTCCACAGTATTTGCTACTGTACTGCTGTTTCTACTTTATCTAAGGAAGATGATTAACTAAATGAGACTTGGCTGAAGTACCAAACAAGAATGTTGGAGACTGTATATTTTGATGCACTTCCATCTACTAAATTTACAACTGTGGATGGTACCTTGATGGCAAATATTGCCCTAAGATAGCTTAGCATCTTTAAAAGTGATTATTTTCTAATGTCAGAGTACCAAAGTCAAGATCTGTTTTCACTTTCTGGTTGAAAGCAAGGTTTATAGGTCAAGTGCACGCTATTTTCCCACCTGCCGGATTCTTCATGTATAACTCTCTATGTACAAGGTCATCTTCCTCCAGGGACCAAGTAAAAGATGAGGTTAACACCAATCACTCATCGGCTAGTCCTTGTCTTCCTTGATTATTCACCCCGGTGGCCACTTAAAACATATCCACCATCCTCAAAATTACATGAATAAATGTACTATAGCCTTAGGGGTAACACCTCTTGAAGCATAAGGGATGCTTTTTGCTTAAAGGAGTTGCTTGAAGAGATGATACTGCAGTGGACTGCAGTCAAGGCCCACCCAAAACATTTCTGCTTGTTCTCCAGCAATGTAAACTATTCCATGAAGTTCAAATGGAATATCAAACTGAACACACCCAGAAGCCAATTACAGATAACCAAACACCAGTGTAGAATACTGCCAGTCAAAAAGGGTAAAAAAGATGTATTGCTAGAACAATGTAACAAAGCCTGGACTCCCAAGGGAACAGCCGGCCAGGCTTACACGCTCTTCATCCATGACCCACAGAAAGTTGTTACAACTAGCTTATAAAAGCACATGTGTGTGTCATGTCTTTACTGCTGACACCATGGAAATGAACCCTTTCAGAACTTGCATCACCTTTAATATGCACTAGCAGACCTACTCTTCAAAAGGGATAGCATAACTTCATGTATTTATTTCTACTTTCAGCTTCTATCAATTTGCAACGAGCTCCGCAACTCAAATACTGCTCTGCTGGTGCATATGCAGTCAAAGCAAAGGCAAAGAGTCAAATAAGAACAGTCAATACACAGTTCAAAGCAGCAAATGGTAACTATACAGATAACATTATTAACTGCTCAACATATAGTTACAAACTGTAATTGAAAAGAAAGAATGCGAGCCTCTTAGGCCACAGTGGGGCTCCCAGGAAGCAAGACACAGAATTAAGAAAAGTCTAAGACCTGTCAGCCGCGCTGATTTACAAGGAGAATCTACGAAGTGCGCCAAAAGGAATCTAGAAATCTAGGAATATGGGGTGGGGTTTTTGCTCATGTGAAAAATAACCAGTGGCCAAACAGCAGCCATAGCTCCTGAAGTCCTGAGTGCCTCGAGTATAGCTAAAGCTAGCACTGGGAAGAGGAATGAGGACATGTCTGTATAGCTGTCCTAGCTTTGGTTGGGATAGAGTTCATTTTCTTTCTAGAAGGTGGTATAGTGTTAAGTTTTGGATTTCGTATGAGAAGAATGTTGATAACACACTGATGTTTTCAGTTGTTGCTAAGTAGGGTTTAGACCAAGTCAAGGACTTTTCAGCTTCTCATGCCCAGCCAGCAAGAAGGCTGGAGGGGCACAAGAAGCTGGGAGGGGACACAGCCAGGGCAGCTGTGCCAAACTGGCTAAAGGGATATTCCATAGCATGTGACGTCATGCCCAGTATATAAACTGGGAGGAGTTGGCTGGGGGGTGGTGGTGTATTGCTGCTCGGGAACTAACGGGGCATCAGTTGGTGAGTGGTGAGCAGTTGCATTGTGCACCACTTGTTTTGTATACTCCAATTCTTTTACTATTATTATTGTAATTTTATTATTGTTGTTGTTATTATTATCATTATTAGTTTCTTACTTTCTGTCCTATTAAACTGCTCTTATCTCAACCCACGAGTTTTACTTTTCTGATTCTCTCCCCCATCCCACTGGGGGAGGGGGGAATGAGCAAGCGGCTACATGGTACTTAGTTGCTGGCTGAGGTTAAACTACAACAGTAGCCCACTGTACAGATGAGGACTTTTTTTTTTTTTTAATGTTGTAATACATTCAACATTTCTGTAACTTTCTGTTTCACGTTACTTCAGAGCATGGTAAGGTAGGAAAACAATGTAGGATTTTCTTTAAAACTATAGAACTTCAATGCATAGTACCTTTTCCTCCTCTATTTTTTGTTTTCTCTTTTCTTCTACTGCTGCCCTCCGTTGTTCCTCTTTCTGCTTCTGTTCTTTTAGCTTTCTCTGCCTTTCTTCTAACTGTTTTTCATACTGGAGTTTTGCTTTCCTCTCCTTTTCAAGGATTTGTGTCTCTTTGGCAGCTGTAAATTTTCAAGAAAAAATTAAAATAAAACTTAACTATTCATTGATATTACAACGCAACTTACAGGCAAGAGACTACCAAGCAAAATTATCATCACTTAAAGCTAAAACATACAGCAAGATTAGCTTGCAGAGCTGGATGACACTGCACATGACGACAGAGGAGTCTTTAATCCTGTCCCCAGGTTAGGCTGGAATTAGAAACTTTCCTGCCATTAGACTACTGTCTAGACAGGAATGTCAGGATATGCATATACCCTATGTTAAGCATATACTTTTCTTGCCATCATAACAGTGAAGCCTTTGTAGGTAGAGTAGTAAGTTGAGTATCAAAAGGCAGAATTGTCTATGTTGCGATTTTCATTTTTTTTTAGAACAAGATATAATGAAAAGATTTAAAGCACTGAGTGACAAGATGGGAAAACCCCACAGTTACTGGATTCGAGTTCAAAATAGTTATGTCACTATTCTCCGCAGCCTCCACCTAGGAACAGCTGTGCAGTTTAACAGGAAGCTTCAAATACTGTGACAAAAAGCTAGTGGTTGAATACATAGTGGAAGTATTTTCGGCAGCTAGACAGATGAAATGAACCGAGAGACCAGAAAACTACACCAACAATGCACAGGCAGTATCTACATATAAGGCCCCCAAAATACTTCTGAATTTGCATGTGTCCTAGTCCTATCCTCTCTCCACGTTAGGGTAACACAATCATTCCTGTTGCCGTGTGTCTATGCTTTTATGTTAAGAAACAAAGATACAGGCCAGAGAGACACCACTCCTCACAAGCTGGGAGACCAAGAACCAGGACTGCAGGGCATACTGTGACCCTTTCATCTCTTGCTGCACATACATGCACTGATTCACGTCACAAACAGCATAAAGCTGGGCAAGAGTTTTATGCTCTTCTCTGGGTCTCAGATTCTTTGCCAAGATAAAGTGTATACTGCTGACACTTCAATCCAGGAGTCATTTCAGTGTGCTAGGAAACAAGAGAAGCAGTGTTCAAGGCAATCAAGCCATTCAACTAGCTAAATCTTTTCTGTTTTCTCTGCATCAGCGTTCCCCAAACCTCAGTCTTCAGTGCTACAGGAAGCAGTTCTAAGCTAAAAGTTTTACTTTCAGGAGGGTTTTTGTTAAGGCTTTCAATAAGAAATTGGCTAAAATTGCTTGGTGGTGACTAAGAAATGGAAGGTCAGAAGTGACATACAGCTTCAAGAAGCTAAAAATCTCTGGAATGTTTTCCTCTCAAATCTAATACTTCTCCATTCAGGTTCACAGATGGTCACTGATGAAAGACCATGAGCAGACCTTGTCTCTTGTCCCCAGCAAGCTGAAAAAAGTGACTGAACATGTATCAAGGGAGTAAGTTACCCCTTCAACAAAAACATTTTAGGAAATTGTTTTTTAAATGAAACATGAAAATACCATGTTGCTTTTCCCGCTCTTCTCTACGCTCCCTGGCCAGTCTTTGTCTTTCTTCTGTTCTTAGAGTGGAGCCATCTATCACTGTCAAAAGAAAAATTGAAGACACATAATTGTCAGTTATTTTTAACATTCAAATTTAAATAAAAAGGTCGGAAGTCTTTACTATCAAAAGGATAATGGAACTTCCTGAGAGATACGCATACCACCAAAGCACTGCACACTCTATACAGAGATTAAAGATGTAATCTGAAAAATTCATAGGAAGCTGAATACCCTCCTTTTTCCTCTTTCCATTCCCTCACAACCACCAATCCACTATTTTTAATAGGTACATCAGAAAGCAGACACAATATTAAAAGGCCCAATGCACACAGTCAAAAGAAAGCCTGAACAGAAGTCAGACGTGTGAGAACATACCCTTATTCCAAATTCAGCTCTGATCCTCATTCTTGATCAGAATTCCTATGATAAAGAATTACAGGAATCTAGGAAAACTCAATCTGAGAACAGATAGTTCACCCGTCATGACAAATTCAAAGCACTGTAGGATAGCTAGTTTGCAGGCTAAGCAGAACCAAGACTGCTGAAGTCTTTGTGGGTATAAAAAATTGAATTTCAGCAAGAAGTGAACTAGTAACCTGACCAGAGCACAAAATAAAAAATAAAATTATTTATCTTTGTTGTTATGACCCACTGAAGAGATAGGCAACTTCACCAACTGAACTCTGAGTGAGTCAAGAGCAAGTCTGTCATCAAAACCAGACCTTCAATGAATCTATGAAACATCTACCAGATACTTTATGCTCTGATGCCTCCTGAAGACAGAACATCAAACTTCTTTTTAAAGTGTTTTATTCATTCCCTACTAACTCTCCCTTGTGAACCCAGTACTTCATTAAGAACAATGACCAATAATTATACCTGGTTTAGTTGCTGTCTTTATATTTATTGAGGTCTGGACTGCAATAGGGCTAACACCACTTTGGCTTCTTCTTTCTTCTGCTATGGCTTGAGCTGCAGCAACTGTGAGAAAGAATCATTCCATATTAAGAAAAGCTCTACAACCAAAACTCATGAAATAAATATCTAAAATAAATACATAAAATTCTACTTGACATTGTAGATCCTGTTATTAAATAACTTGGGACTGCTCAACTTGTAAGAAGAAAAAACTTGTCAAATGAGAGTTGGCACAGCTTTTCATTGTAAAAACAACAGTTACAAACCCTTATGTTTTAAAATGTGTAGCAAAGGACTACAGAGTTTCAAAACCCCCAAACTTACTAAATAACTTTTCTAAGAAGAAAAGCAATATTTAGCAAAGATGTGAGTCTGACTTAATAATAAAAACTCTTTGCTACTGCATGTGTATTTGTGGGCTGAACAAACATATATGAGTCGATTAGCACTGGTAGAATCATATTCTGATGAGACCCAAGCAGGGAAAGGTTTATGAGGACCTTTCATTACTTCATGACATGAAACAGAAAGTAGATTAGCTGCATAGAGTAAACCATTAATGGATGCTTACAACATACTTCTAAAACTGGATCTTCAAAAATAAATTCTAATTATAAATTAGACTCCAAAACAGTAATTTGAGCATTTGTGCAGAGACCCGTTCACCTTATTCGAGTTTTACCAAGGTGAGTACACTGAACTGCAGGGCTACGACTCCCAGTTAATCATACAAGAAATGAAATGCTAGCAAAATTAATTTCGCTAAATTACAAAACCCATTAAGAAGTCAGGGAGACTAATTTACTGTATCACTTTCCACAGATTGTCTTTATTTTGGTATCAACTTTCACTTTAACTGATCACTTCTTAGGGTGTGAGGGGAAGCGTTACAGGGAAAGCAGGCAGGGCAACCTGTCATACAGCATTACCCGAGTGTCCTTACAGCAGTGACACCTTGTTCTAACCTTGGCTGACAGATACGGGGAGATCAACTTGGTTCTTACAGAAAAGCCCAACTTCGGGGGATGCAAGGGAACACACCATGCAATCAACCAAACACGAGAAAGCAGAAGTCGACGCCTGTTTTAAACAGAAAAGGCAATCCACAGAAGTAACACATAATGTGCCGAGATTTCAACCATAATGTGAAGGACGAGTAGTAGAATTTGGTGCTACGTTTAAAAAAAGACAAGGACAGCTTTGCCAATGATCTCAGGCTTCCCTTTAATAGAGTAGTGCAGAATGCAAAGGAGGAAGGAAGAGTCTCCCTCTTCTCCATGCATTGCCATGACAACTAGCTGTGTCATGGTAATAACCCTCCCTAAGGCTGCGCCCAAGAACAATCATCTCAAAGTATTTAATCCCATGTGATGTCAGTGATAAATGCCGATTACAATACTTATTCAGCAACTCTAAATTGTCACCCGCAGCTGTTGCCATGTCTTGAATTAATTTTTCATTGCAGCACCAAACAAAAGTCTTCCTCAGTTCCATCCCATACATCTCTGAGGCTCTTTTCAAACAAGTCAGAGACCAGATATACTGCGACACGGTAAGATTACCAATTGGCAAAGAGAACAACTAAAAAAGGGCTCACTGTAATTTCATTATGTAGACCAAAAGTGAGTCAAAAAGCTGATTTTGTACACCGTTGCATGTCACATGGATGGGAACCTGGCCCAAAAATTCAGCAAGTGGAGAACAACAAAATTATATATTCTCAACACAATTAGATGTGAAAACAGCCTGAGTAAAACCAGCCGACTGCAAGTTATTCTGAGAGCAAAAATATACAGCCAGGGCATTTATATCCAAAGACACCTTTGTAGATCATAAAGGCTGAATGAACATAAGCTTCTTCAAATACCATTCGAAGTTATGACAAATACAGAAACCCAGTTGCATCTTTTCTTCAGTCTCCATCAGCAAGGGAGGAGAGACAGGAGGTATACATGCAGACTGCGCCAATTCAGCCCAGCCCAGCTGGGAAATGAGCCCAACAGAATAAATTCACCCTACACCTACACTGGGTTTAGTTATGACCAACACTGGAATTTTGCCTCAACTCTCAAAGTTTAAACATCAAAATTTCTGTAACAAAGTTACAGTAAGAAGCAAGCTGCAATTTAAACAGGTACAATATTAATCTTATTTTACTTGCAGAACTATTTTACTCTTAGAAATCTTGCAACAAACCAGTCATAATGGATGTAGGGGATTATGTATTTATTTATTCATTTAAAAAAAATAATCACTTGAATAATGTTCATGATTAGAAGGCACTCATTTAAAAAAAGTGTCATCTGCAAAGCAATTAGTTCATCTTAATTAATTAAGGTTGCAAAAAATTACTTGAGGTTCTATAGAACAGGAAAGTGGGTTACAGAAACAGTACAGCTTGCAAAGGACACAGAGGTGAAAATAGTCTAGAAATACTTAGCCAAAGGATTTTGTATGTCAGGGTTTTTTTGTACGTCAGTTCAAATATTTATGTTCACTGCTTCAATCCTTCATTATTTGCATAGAAACAACATGCTTACAAATTTGAAAGTAGCAGATTTAAAGGCACTAAGAGTGCACATTCCTGTTACACAGAAGCAATCCATTTAACTAACAGAAAGTTAGAATTAAAAGTGACCTGGGGATTTGAACAAAAGATTATTAAGAGGGGAACAGCCATCACATTAGATGCATCCCCAAGATGTGTGAACTCAATTTCACCAGGTCTCAGGTGAACTGACAGGTTTTACAGCCCTTGTCAATTTTATGGTAAATTTACAATATGAAACTGTGATTTGAAAAATCCACATTCTATTACAGTAAGAGAAAAGGAATTGCATACTTCTGCATTCTGCAACCTTTTAAAAAAATGCAGATTTTATTTTCCTTTAATAGGACAAAAGGAATCTTAATTTTGAATACATTTAAATGTTTTTTGGCATGAGTGTCTATAGTTTTTTTACCTAGTTTTCTATAATGAATGTAGCAGTCTGCTACGGAGCAAAGCTTCACTGAAAAGAATTTTCCACAAAATCTAACTATCTCTGTAAAATAAGCCTAATACTTCTGTGATTAATTAGGATACCCCAGAACAGGAAACCAGTTAACAACCATTTCACTACAACCTGTGTCACATGCTATATTACAGGGGGTTGCCTTCACGGATACATTCAGCAAACTTCCTAGAGAAGAAAATTCTCTTAGAGGCAAATTAAGTCTCATTTCTATTCCGAGCTTCCCTCCCACAGTAGTCAGTAAAGGCTTTCACAACTATAATTTGTGATCAGCATAATGTGTGTGCTTATTTTACAGTAGTCTACCTTTAAATATTTCAGCTAAAATTCATAAAAGTACAAGCCACACATGTGGCCAATAATAATATTTGCATTCATGCATAATAAAATAGAGCTATTTGGAACATAAAATGGTCAGCTAATTTGGGAAGCAGTTTTCCTTCTGCACCCTCACCACCGTTTAGCACTATGTGTCTGGCCAAGCGTATCATGGATAAAACAAACCAACGGAAACACCAGGAACCAGCCGCTGCAGGAGGCAATGTGCCAGATAAAGCTGACTTTCCCAATTTCACCTTCCAGCTCACGATCACGCTAACTGCGCAGGTACCATGGTGCCTCCCTTCCACTGAGCATGACGATACTTCCCTTCGCCTATCAGGTTTCCAATATGCCCTGAAGAGACCGGTGCTAAAAATAAAACTTTATTTCTATTTCAATCCTTGCACTGAGTTAATACCCTTGGCCCTTGCCAAGACTGTCAAAGGACCCACACAGTTGCTGTTCTTAGTAAACCTCATTAGGGACTGAGGCGGCTCCGTCCCTTCACCTAGCGAGGTTTAGGGCTTCCATCCCATCGCCTCTCCCACCATCTGTGACCCAGCCAGATGCTGCCCCACTCGCTCTTCCCTTCCCATGCCGAACCAGAAAGGAGAGCAGAACGTGCCGACTTTCACAGCAATCCTTCTGGTTCTTATGATTTAATGACTCCTTATGCAAAGCAAAGAAAGAAAAAAAATCCCAGACTAAGCCTTTGAAACAACAGTTAGCAGGTATCCTGGATGTTAAGCATTGTTATGAATCTAAGTGTTTCCGTAAAAGTTTAAAGCAGGTGACAAGAACCCAATAAACAATCCATAAACCAAAAATGAACTTCCCAGCAAAATATCTGACTTCATAGCAAACTGTGTCAAATCTGCAAGATGCCATTTTTGTCTTGCTCCACTACAGGCAGCTACTGTTTGTCTAGTGGATAGTAATCCTTTTCAGTAACAATGTTCAGATCCTTCTTTAATAATTTTTGTACCATGCTTTCAGGAAAGACAAGGGAAGTCAGCATTCAAGCTTGAGATTTCTGTGACTGTCTTTTAAGCCGATTTCCACTCATTAATTAACACAGGTTAAAACAAATAGATGCAAGATCATATATTAGATGCTTTAAAAATCAGGTATTGGTTTTACACCATTACTCCTTGTTTAAAGGACACCAGAAGGATGCACCCTCACACAAACAGGTAGACAACACAGAAAGTTTCTAAGCATGAGCAGAAAAGCCATCTCTGTACACATTCCTCTTTTCCCTGCCTTCCCCCTTCTTTCTGTCTTTCCCTGTTGATCCTCACGTCCCGTCTTTGGGCTGCAAGGACTGACAGGCTCCACAACCAAACACGTGAGCCTCCCAGTAGGCACCTTCTGACGGACCAGCTGGAAACCAGATGGTTCTCCTATTTTGTCTGGGCAGTCACCAGATGGGAAGCACACAGATCTCCAGAAAGCAGTGCACGATGTCTCTCAGCTTCAGCAGGCCAGAAGAGCTTCCTGTTGTCTTATCCTTATTTCAGACTCTATTTGCACACTTTCATTCTATATTTATTCCCTGCATGTGATACCTATTTTATTACCTTTACGTGCTTTCCTCCTCCTCTTAAGACCATTTCTGCAGCTAATTCTCTACAACAATCTGGTTTTCTTCCCAATGTTCAAGGCAGTTTGGGATGATTTCTTCAGTTCATCACAAGTACTGATCCCAATGGAAAACTCTCGACACAAGCATTCCTTTGTAGTATATGAATTAGCAGCTCCACAAGTAAGTATTTGAGACATATCTGCAAGAATGTAAGTTTTTACTTATCCTTAACATCCACACTCAGATTAAGAGCTGGAAACATAAAAAAAAAAATAAATTCACATCATTAACAAAACACTTACTTAGGCCTTATAAGGAAACCTACAAAGATACAGCTGAAGCAATCTTAAAGACATGTTACCATATTCATTCAGCCTAGGGCATGATCAGAGAGGCACCAGGAAGGTTGCTAGTTAATTTGTGGGTTGATCTCTGTACACTTTTCCCCAGGGGAAGCACATAATCTAAACCAAACTTGAATGTAATACAAGCACAGACCAAGGAATCAAAATTTGTCCTTAAAAGAATTGTCAGCCATCTCCAAAAACTTTCTACAGTCAGAGGTGCTATACCATTGTCCAACAGCCACATCAGGCGAGTACCGTCCTTAGTCCAAATGCTAGTGATACGTACTGTAAATGTATCTTCTATGGAGCCTTACTGATTCCTGCTGTCACTCATATCCTCTTATTTTAACCTTGGTCACACTGCTCAGCCAAGAGTTACGCTTCTCTCTACTTAATGGGAAAAGCAACTGCCATCACAACGCTTAAAGAGGACAAAGATGTCACCAACTCTTGCAGAAGCCATCATAAGGTTGGTAAGAAACACTGCCTTGTACTGTGCACACAGGGCTGACAAGCTAAATCCACTCCCATCTCTGGAAAAGACACCCAGCTTCACAATTTGGGGTTCTTTATTAGTAAGGTATGTTATTATTCACCCCTTGAAAGAAATGAAACTGAACCACAGCAGATACTCTACTCTCACTCACTCACTGGCTTTCTGCTGCCTTCACTTTGCCCTTTGCCACACTCTTCCCCACAGCTCTTCCTCACCTTCCCAAAGAAACTTGAAAAGGCTTTGCATTCTGCATGATCCACTTGTCACTTGTTTTTTTTTTTAAAGAACACAGTCTTTCACCATCTCTTTTGATACGATAACATGATTTGTACAAAAAGGCCCTCCAAAGGGGACACTTCTCCAATTCACATGTTCCCAACTCTCTGTGAGCTTTAACACAACTCAGATAATTTCCCTGTTCTACCTGGCATTAGTTATTGATCTGTACATTCCATTGTGCTTACCAAGCTTATCTGCACAATGACCTCTCTTCAAAGCTGATGCTTCCTGCATAAAGGATATACAAACCTTACAGTCCCAACTGTGTTCTTTAGCAAACAGCCATGCATTGCTGTCTTGTCTTTGCTGTCTGGAAGCACAGTCTTAGTAAGACACAGCCACAGGGAAGCCAGAGCTTTGGAAAGGTTGAAGCACTCATTATATGTTTCTCAGTGAAAGAGCAAGGCACGAAGGTATTTGTACTCTCTGTAACATTCTCCACCAGAATACATTAAGGCTGCATTTTAGATGTAAAGTGAATATTTCTGCACAGTTTCTGTGGGTTGGCAACTACAAACTCCTCTTGCCAACTGCAAAACAAACAGAAATTGCTTTCATCCACCTTGAGTTATTTCTTTTAGATATATTAGACGCTGACTGCAATGCTGATGCAATAAACTATGACTAAAAGCCCCTTGTGAACCTTCCCAAGTGTAACAGAAATCCTTATTTATCCATTTCTGCATAGTGGAAATTCCATAGTATCCTAATAGAGTGGACTAAAATGAAAGCAGTTTATATAATAAATATGCCCTCACATAATTTCAAGTGGATTCATTGTGAAATTTAGTAGTTATGTGACATAAGTTAAATGCTTACATATAGGTGTATACAGATCAAACACTCCAAACCTGACAGAATTAGACACAAGTTTAACAGCTACAGAATGACCAAAAAGGTAAAATGGTGGAGTCTTAAACACAGAGTGGAAGATTATTAGTAGCCATTCTGCTGTACAGAACATTTTCTTTTTCTAAGAACACCTTCTGATGCCTCAGGCTCCTGAAGCACATTAGAAAAAAAAAATTCTAACCTGTTTTGTCCCTCACATTGGACTGGCTTAAATCAGAGCAGTCCCACTTCTAACCTGGTTTGAGCAGTTTAGTTCCTACCGTCATTCTAGCTCAAGCATCAGCAAAAGCTAGACAGAAATCAGCTATCTCTGCTTTACTCCTCCAATTCTGAAGGCTGCCTTAAATTGACTCCTGTTCACACTCCTGCATAGCCACTGCAAAAAGTAACTTCAAGACAAACTTCTGCTCTCTTCTCCTCTTTCACATCTGTTTTCCCCATTGTATTATTTCTTTCTTTTATATTGCACTATCCCTAACACTGAAAATCAGCTAACTTCTATCTGCTACCTCCTCCTTTCCTGAGCAGTCTGGTTTCTTTTGCTTGCTCAAAGCATGTTCTTGTAAATGCTTTTGTCCTCGTTTGCAGGCTGGCTATTGTTTAATACACCCAGCCCAAACAATGCCAGCAAAGAACACAGCCTAGCACTACAAGTCACAACTAACTTGAGACAAACCCTGTGAAAACACAATTTTGAGCTTTCTTTAGATGCAAGGATAATAGCTCCTTTACATGATAGCAGTGAAAACTACTGCTTTTGCCTTTTACACTTGACGAATTTCTTATGGCAACTTTAGAGCTCATTCAAACACTGTCTCTGCTTCAGAAAAAGAGGGACTGTGTTGGTATTTACCCCCAAGAGACCAGCTTCCAGACTCAAATCAAATCACTCAATACAGAGCTGCACCAGAACAGTGCTATAAGACACTGACAGGTCCACAGCGTGTTTAATGCAGCAAACCCACTGTCTAAGCAGAACACAGTGGTGCAAAATGTAAAAGGAATTAAACTGCAAGTTTTCTTAAAACTGTATGCTTAACCTAGCTAATTAAAAAAATGAAAGCTCTGAGGCATTCCACGACAAGTAATAGAGCAAAGTAGGCCCAAATCGGTTCCTGCACCAAAGAGCTTGAAGAATGGGTAAGTGAAAAATGACAAACAGGTGTAGAAAAACCAAGCAGGATAAAGGGGCAAAAGGGACCAATAAAGAGACTATGTTTTTGCTTAATTCACTACCCAGTGGAAGTCTTTCAGAGAAATCTGAAAGTGAGTAAGGTGACACTTGCTGATGTGGTCTGTCTGGAGACAACCGTCCTCAGTTTTGAATGTCCAGAACACAATTTACATACCATTGATCAATGCTGCACTGCAAAAATATGTTCCTTTAAGAAATTCTCTTGGCAAAACTAAGCAGAGGATAAACTTTCAAATGAATAAGTGTGTTCTATTAAATTATGTTCTTTAAGTATAAAGATCTCTACAGAATTTCTATATTCTTGTAGCCAATTCCTCTTGGACTTGGAAGAGGAATTTTAACACTTGGAAGCTTTCAAACACTTGCCCAGAGAAGGCAATTCAGAGGCCACTACAGTATCTTTGCTCCCTCCCAAGATTCAGGTCAGTGCATTTAAACAGCAGAGGCTGTCTGTAAATTAGGAGCCAGTTAAGTACTCATAAACCAGTATTTTAAAAGTTCCTTGTGAATTATGAAGGCAAAAAACACTATGAGGAAAGACAGAGGTATTCTGAGCACAGCTAGTGGTTAACTGTTTCCTTCAAAGGCAACTTCAGGTGTGGATCCTTCACCTAGAAAGCAGAAGTTCCAAACTGCCTGGAAAATAAAAATAATTTAGAGGAAAACAAATGTCAAGCAACTAGGCCAGCCTTCCTTAAAAGCAAAGGCTTGTGTCCATTTATGTACACAGTGAACACCACAGGCATATAGGGTGGACGGCTGAGGCATTATGCAGGGCAGCTGAGGCTTCTCTTTCAAACAAAAACACTTCAAGCAACATTTGATTTTTCATCCATGAGTCCCACACTCCAAACAAATTAATCACCAGCATCTAGGACAGTTTTAATTATTGGACAGGCATATGCAAACACATAGAAAGCATATCATCAATTAAGAATTACCTGGTTGTAAGCTGCGTAATTGGAAGCTAAATGGCGCTAATTTATTGGGGCAGGCCAGGAATTTGAAGTCCCCAGTTTGTTTTTTAAAATATCGCAAGTCATCTGATAAGTCATATTCACGCAAGTCATTAAAATTGCATGCTCAGAATTTTATTGGTCAGGATATCCTTCCACAACAGGACTGCAAGCATCACCAATTATTTAATCAAGTTTAAATACAGCCAGCAGCATTTGATACCCCTATGATTATGACTAACTCAGAGTATTTCTTCCATTTATCTCACAGTAACCCAGTGGTTTTCTTCTTAACTCTCTTATCACTTTAAGAACTGGGAATTAATAGCATATGAGTACTTTAAATATTCCCATCCATCTTCTTCTTGAAAAACACAAGTGTATAAAGAAGCAGCAGTCCTTAATTCTAGTCACATTTTAAGGCCATGCACAGTTAGGGATAGTACAAGCCACAGCATCTCTGGGCTCTCATCATTAGTTATGATCCTTGCAATTCATATTTGCTTAATACTTCCATCTGAATTGAAGCATGGAATACAAATTTATCTTTTGTAATTTTAACACATGAAGAAATATGTAGAGAATGAAACATTCTGTATATGAAATGTTAAAAAATATCCTGTATATACACATGGGTTTGATTTTTTTTTTTGCTTTACAGCAAGGAGAATGTCTTTCTTGAATGCATTTGGAGAAATCTCAAGAATTTAAAGTTTTAAATTAGAATAAAACCTTTTTTATAAACCACTTACAACTGGAAGTAATCTTCAAAACATTAAGCACCTAATACATAGCATACATCTTCATGAATCAGCATGAAATTATCCCTACTCCATACTATTGCATTTCCAAGAACAAGAAGAAAATGAAATTAAGGCTCATAGCCATTACAATTACATTAAGTTCTCAGCCTGACTTGGGAATGTTCTCTGTCACCACTGGGATCTATGTGAAAACAAATTTCTGTGCAGTTGTGTTTACCCCCTTGGCACTCTGTAAAGCAGTATAACTACTACTTCCGTGCACGGAAAAAAACATGAAGCACAGGAAAACCTTAAAGACCTTCTCCAAAGTTATTAGGAGTTTCACAAAACAAGAAACTGAAGCAAGATGTAGTGAACGCCAGCTGAATGCCCCAGTCGCTGGGCCACCTTTACTCCACAGATGGAATATGTACTAGTCATTCCTACAAACACCATCAAGTAAGACAACAACTGAATGCTGAAGATGCCTTTACTGTAGCACCCCCATGCTATCAGAAACCTGGCAAAAGAATAGTTTCCTTGTCTTGCAGCTTCCCAGACAAGTTTTGAAGCCCACCTCTACTCACAGCCACTCTGTAAAATGCAAAGGCTTTTAAGAATTTACTTTTGAATCTGGATCCTTTCTCTCTTCCAGTAAGCAGCTCTGATGCACAGGTCAATTCATCGGTTGTCTGACTGACAGACGCTTCTGGATCCCAAATAGTTTTCTCTAGACAGCACTCACCATCTTCTGTTGTGGGTCTACCACCAAGACTCTGCCAAGGAGTTCTCTAGTACTTCTACAGGTATTGGTATGAACTTGTGTTCTTAAGTTATGCTTTATAACTACCCAGAGACCAGACAAATCTGTGCATGTTCCTGACTACTTGCTTGAGCAATGAAGTTTCACTATTAGTTATCCATCCAGCCTTCTTTTCACGCCAATTCTGTGTATATGTGTTTGGTAAAGAAGTTACCAGGAACTGTGCTCCAGGCAAGACAGATAGAGCCAGACGGTGTCACTTATACAGGGAGAAACAACTGATTAGATGGAATGAAGCTGTTATTTTATTAGACAGCTTCTGACAAAACTGGGCTTGGCCATGTAGGTCATGGGAATTATGCCTGCAGCTAGATTTGTTGAAAAAGGCACTTTATTTTTGTCCCATGCCTTGAGACAGGTTTCCCAAAAGATCATGTAGGTCTTGGAAAGGAAAATATACATATAGCATTTTAATATACTATTTTGAACAACCTTCACAACAATGATTCAATACACCAGTGGAAATCCTAGCAACAGCACAGCCAAGCTCTGGCAAAAGCAAATACACATTCTCTACCACCGGTACTACAAAAGACAGGATAGGAGATTTTAGTATTTCAGTGAAAATGAAGATAAAACAATAAATGCAGGCTACAACAGCTTAAATTATATGTAATTTTTATTCTGATTACCTGTACTACCCAAGAAAAACCTCACTTACTGAGTAGACCGCAAGTAACTGACTATTCCCCTCTTCTCAATCTTAACAAGCTCAACAGAGCTTATGGTATTAGAACAGGAGCAAAAATTCCTCTTCCTCCCTGAAGGATGACAGCAGCAAGCATAGATCACAAGAATGGAGTAAGTAACTACCATTTATGCACTGCTGTTTCACAGTGTGCAATCACAATTCATTTCTAATGTTAAGTGATGTTCATGCATCACTGTTAGAAATGTTAACTGGCTTCTAGTTTTAGTAGCAAATTCTGCTTTTTGTTGTCCACCTAAAGGAAAAAAGATTGGACAAGCGTTTAAGGGCAGAAAATTATTGCAAAGGAACTGTAGAACTGACACAGCAGGAATGACTTGGCCTGGAGAATCTTAATTACAGTTGATACTCAAAGAAAGAGAAACACCTTTTCCTTACCTCAATACTACCTTGAATTGGCAAGAAAAAGATTCTTCTTAAACTTACCACATTGATATGGAAGTTAGTAACAAGTGGCACCATGGAATTCTACACTTTCAAGGCCTAAAACAACTAACAAGCATCAATCAGCCACAGATCAAACCAGTATCAAGAGGCTGGTAACAGAGAGCAGAGGCAGGGAACAAGAACCTAGCAGAGTCTTACAATAAGGACCCACAAAGGAACCTATGCAAAAGGTAACCATACAAAAGGTAACTATACAAAAGGTATACTCTTCGCCAGACTACCAGAAAGAGACATGGTTTCTCAGTAAGATGCTGCTCATTTATACTTATTGTCTTTAAACACGAGATTCCAAACTAGAAGTTCACTGGCAAATGACTGAAGGTGCACGGCACTATATTTGTTTTGTATAGATGTTTGTTCTCCAGATTAAGACAGCAAAGTACATAATTGCCCACAGACCAGCAGAAACTGTGTGCAAGCATTCTAGTTAGCTGGTATTTTGGAACCGAGAAACTCCCCACGCAGCCAACTTAGCTTAGAAAGGGACAAAGTTATGTCCCTCTCCGAACTTGCCGAACAGTAGCATGGGACCAACGAGGTTCCTCCTGGTGTCTTTTTTTTCTACATCTTCTCCAAACAGCTGTGGTATCAGACTTGGTTGCTGATCACAACTTCTCCAAACAGCAGCAAATACAGTGGCAATTATCTTGCAAATTCCACTGTTAACCACTGGATTGCAAGGATGATTTCTAAACATCATTTGCTTTCTCAAGAGAGTGAGGGAGTGCTACTGACAAGAAGCCATGAACAGAACTTCAGTGGCCTGTACACTCACAGACAGCATTGCTTCAATTCACATTAGCAATGAGTTCATCTTCTAGCACGTAACTGCTAGAAATGCATTCTATGTAAATTGAAGTTTAGATTCTGGTTCAGTGACTTCCAACCCCTCAGGGAAAAAAAATTGAAGGTCTAGCCTTTCCAGGATCTAGTGAGGGGTTTTGTGTTGGTTTGGGTTTTTTTGTTTTGGTTTTTTTTAACATGATGTGCGTATTAGAACATGTGCATACCTAAAGGGAGATGGAGTTGCCTGGTTCAAGGAACATTTCACCTCTAGTTTTGGGACTAAATCTAGGTCATGACAGTTGTCAGCAAATGTGGGTGCCCATCTTCAGAAAAACTTGGAGCCACAGTACAAGCGTATCCAATAGACAAAAGAAAATTCAGCAGTTCTAGCAGGCAGGATAAGGATCAAATAGACATGGTCTGTGCAGGTGGGAAGCGCTATCTTTTGGCAGATCGCTATCCTTCTGGAGCACTAGATTGTCTTAATTTTGAAAGAGAAATGAAAAGTAATTAAGTAATATTTCTGACACAGAACACACTGAAGAAGAAAGACTGCCAGATGAGAGTTGTGCATTCAGGACCTTTTGCCAGCAGTCTTCTTTATGTAATTACACAGGTACATTGAAAACAACCAAGCGAGAGGCTGTCTGAGTAGTTTTTGTATATAGACCAAGTTAGTTAGTTTAGATCAAACCACAATTCTCTTTCCTCGTTTTTTTTTTTGTCTGGGATAAGAAAATGTTTATCTATTCTAATGGCTCGCCCACAAAGCTAACGTGTGGAGATGTGCCATGAAATTATGCTTGGAACACACATCATGCATGCACAATACTAATTTCAGAGTATGATATTATTAAGGACCTTAAGTATAAATAGGCACATCAACACACCCAAGGACAAAACCAAAGTAGAGTTTCTTTAGCCCTCCTAAGACACCAGTTAAAAAAAACCCAAAGAATTAAGGCATTATCCAATCTCTGCTTAGGAATCAATGCCACAGACTGTCCCTGCCTTCTGCACTCGGGGCTCGGAGCAGTCGTCGGACACACTGCTGAGACAAACCATCTGCAATAGCTGTCAGAGAGTCACCAGAGAAACCGACAAGTTCAGACCGTCGAGGAGTGGCAAAAAATGGGCGAATCGTGCAACGAAGCAGTCCTGCAGCCGCCTCTGCTGCTGCCTACAAGCTGCGAGAGGTCCCAAGTCAGCGATTAACGCCTGGAGGAGGCGGGATGGGGGGGCAGGGGGTGGGTGGAAGGACGCTCCGCAGCCTCCCTCACAGACCCGTCCGGGCCGGCGGGCGGGGAGAGGGGCCGGGGCCGGGCAGCCCCGGCGGCGGGAGGAGCGCCTCTCCCTCAGCCCGCCGCCGGCCGGACACAAAGCCCGGCGGCCTGCGGCGGCCCCACATCCCGCTCCCGGTGCCCCCTTTCCCCCTTCCCCGCCCCGGGAAGGAGGCCGGGCGTACCGCGGGGCGGAAGGCCAGCGGGGGGGCACCCGGCCCCAAGGCGGGCCTTGGGCCGAGGGAGCGCGGGGGTCCCCAGACCGCCCCCGCCGGGACAGCCACCCCCCCTCACACACTCCCCTTTCCATCCCCTCCCGGCCGGGGGCCGCGCTGCCCGCTCTCACCCATCTGCTCCCGCAGCCCCTTCAGGGAGGAGGAAGAGGAGGAAGAGCAGGAGGGGGGGGGGGGCCGCGCCGCCGCCGCCGCCTCCCTCCGCCATCTTCAGCGCCGGGACGCGCGACTGCCGGCCGGGCAGAAGGGGGGACGCGGGAGCGCAGTGCGCAGGCTCCGCGCCGCCCGGCAGCGCCGCCGCGGGGGAGGGCAGGGCAGGGCAGCGCCCGCCCGGCGCCGGCCCCTCACAGCGGCCGCTCGACGGGGCCGGGGCCGGGGCCGGGGGCGGGCGGTGGCGGCGGCGGGCGGGGCTTGGCTCGGCTCGGCTCGGCTCGGCTCGGCGGGGTGTAGCGGGGCCGGGGGCTGCGGGGCTCAAGCGGCGGTGGAGGGAAAGGCGCTTACTGCCCCTTGGTCCATCCCGGTGAAGGCCCGCGGAAAGGGGCGTCGAAGCCGCTGGAAACGGCTCCGTGGGAGTCCGCGGTGGTCCCCCGTGGGCACGGCCCTGAGGGGAGGGGGCGGCGGTAACCCTGGGCGCCGCAGAGCAGGGCTCGGCCTGTGCGCAAGGCAGAGAGTGCCAGCCCCTCAGCTACCCCACATGCTGGGGAACGGGGGGGTGATTTATGGCCGGCCCCACAACAACTGCGAACGTTATCCCGCCATTAACGATGACGGATGGCCTTCCGATAGGGAGCTCTCGGAGAGAGATGCTTCTCGGGCAGCTGTCTGGGGTAACGAGCCGTTATAAACTGTCCGTCTGTAAACTCACTTTTCCAACGAAGAGGCTCACGCAAGGGGGAATCGGGCTAAATTTTGAGACGGTGCACCAAGTTTTAGTCTCAACTTGGGCGGGTGAGAGTTGGGGACGGTTTGGTGCAGTTGCCTTCCTGAAGCCAATGCAGCGTCGGCCTGAAGCTCTGGAAAACACACAGAGCTGGACGAGCTCCCAAGGGTTGAAGCTGCCAGTGCTGGTGGGTGCTGCAGGATTCGCTAGGCTTGAGTGGCCCGTGGTCTGAAGGTGAGGCACATCCCGTCTGTATTGGTCCCATGGAAATTTAGGTTCACTGGATTCAAAAGAAAGAAGCAGACACAAATCTGCGTAAGTGAGCGCTCGCTGGCTTGTGACGGGGCTGGGAGTTGAGTCTTGCGTGTCAAGTACCCCTGGTTTTGTACGTGTTCCCAAAAGAAGAGTGGGGTAAGGGCGAAGTGGTCTGGCCAGTCAGGAGAAAAATTACTGAAACCCCGTTGAATGAATTCCTGGATATCATTCTATGTTAACTTGAATTTGTTGCTTAGTTGTTGTTTTGCTGCCTAGTTGGTTATCAGTGAGTTCTGGAACAGTCTCTTCATTTTGCCTCTGGGTTTATGCTCTGGGAAGAGTGAGGATAACACAGCATCCATGGCTGTATTAAAGGGCAGGCTCTTAGGGCCTTGTGCAGAAAACTCTCTTTGAAATCATAAACGGAAAGGCTACCTGTCAGTGAGCCAAAGAGTTATCCCATAAATGAGAAGAATGCAGAAAAAGTAGCAGTAGGATCATGCAGTGTTTCAAGAGAGTAAAAAGGAACCTTACAAAAATTCAGAGCAGGACTCCATTTTAACTTGAATATTCAGACCACAGGCTTGCCCTGTTCTTTGTTTCTTGTTTGTTATATTGGCTTTCCCTACTTTAGCATGTGTGTACAGAGAATCTTTTGTCTGGTGTTTCCTCTCAGTGTTAATAGAATGCCAGTTATTATTATTATTATTATTTAAAACAAAAGGGCAGCTAAAACCCTAAACATTCGGTGCCAAATTTCCCAAGTTTGTGTTTATAGTACATAGTAATAATACCTTGCATTTATATAGTGCTTGCCACTTAGTGATCTCAATGTGCTTTATACACATGCTGCAATTAAATTTCACTATTCCACTGCAAGACATTCAGATGTGTTATCCTCATTGTTCAGGTGAGAAAACTGAGTCACTGAAATCCAAGTCTCTAGTTGCGTCATGAACAAAGCAGCACAGCAAAAAAGCCAGCCCAGATTTCTTGACTCCGTGTTCTGTATCCGTGTCTTTTTGTATCTTCATTTCATCAACAGTTATACAATAGCATCCAAATGGTTTATATTGATTTTTTACAGCATAAAGTACAATGGGTGTGGTACAAAAAAATAGTCAGACTACCTGGTAGAATGTAGTTCTTATGTTTTTGCAAGTTCCGTAAGTAATGTGTTATGAGGCTGTACTTTCCATATATGTAAAAATAAAGTGCTTATGAAAGTTTGGGTGCCTTTGAATTTTGATTAGATTATGTATATGTCCCTTAACTTAAGGAATTTATTTAACACACTGTGCAATAAAAGAGGTCAGTATCTATTTATCAATTTTTTTCCTCTGAGAAAAATGAGACAATTGGCATGGGAGGAATCACTCTGCTGAAGGGAATGCTTACAAATGGAATGGCGAGATAAAATGCATTTTCAAATGAGGTGGTATTTTCTCTTCTTTCCATTTCACCAGACACATATACAAGTGGCCGCAGTCCTTGCAATTTAACACGTCTGATATTCTGCACATGCAAAGCTTCAGAGTAGAAGGTATAAATTACAGGAAGGGAAATAAACCAAGTGTTGCACACTCAGGATATTTGTGGTGGGACAGTGGAGGCTGTAAACTTAAAATAAAAAGGCCAAGTGCATACAAATTCATCAGAGATAAAAGGACTCTTGAGGTAGAAGTGGGGCATTGTCCCTTCCTGCTCTCCATACATATACATACTGCTTGATATGCATGTCTTTTATCTTTAGGCACACAGGAACTGAGCTGAGAAAATCTGCCCCAGTGTGGAAAACATGTTATCTTTCTCTCTGATGAGCAGTTTAAGAATGTTTGAGCTAGTGTTTCAGCAGTTGTGACTGTAACTTCCATCTTATTTCCTGTTTAACCTTGTTTCTCAGATTTTCAGTTTGGTCATGCAATTACTGCTTATGCATTTTTAGTGGAACTTCATTAAAATTTTGACCTTGCGTGGCTTCAGCAGCGCTTGCAATCATCTTTCAATTTTGCAGCATTTGCAGATTTGATTGCAGTAGCTGATTTATTCCAATCCTTTAAAGACTGTCCTTTTTTTCCATTGTCCCTGTGGAAAAGTGAATAATTTAATTTTACAGTCATTTCTTCTGTCCTTTTAGTTTTCATGTGATAGTTTCTGACAAATCTTTCAAAAACATTTCAGGCCAGATCACTGATGAGTACATATTGGCATTCTAAGTAGAAAATCAATAGAGCCCTGGCACTACATGCAATTTGGGAATCCAGGGGTTTTATACTATCCATTTCAGTTTAAGAAATACTGAAATTAGTTCCAATAATAGTAGCTGAAATCAGTCAAGTAGAAGCTTGTACGTGTGATGACCCAGATGCAAAAAAAAAAAAAAAAAAAAAAAAGCTAGCTCAGAAAATACTTAAGCCATTGGTAGATCTGGGGAGGGTGTTAGAGGAAGAAGCACCCACCCATTAATCTATTTCTTACCCTGTTTCCCAAAGTATCCAGTGTTACACGGTATTAGATGTTGTGCTTGACTGGACAGTCTGAAGTCTGGTATAACAGTTTTTATATTCTAGTTCAAAAAAACAGCCCCCAGATTTTCTGTGAGCCTATAGATCCTAATCGCTTTGATCATTGAAGTATCTAATAGCAAAATGTTCATGTGTATTCAGCTTCATTTATGTCGGAGTGTCACTGAGTAAGAGCTAAAACAAGAAACCAGGGAAATTAGATGTATCTGTATATTTATATCCATGCAAAGGATTTTGAAAAATTATGAAGAAGTATTTCAAAATGTTCTAAATCCAAAACCATAAGGCATATATTGTGACAGATTATAGTGGGTTTCCTGTGGTGAATGTAACTGCCATGGCTGATGGAAAGAAAATTGGTGGCATGAAAATTACTGTAGCTGTCCAACCTTCTTTCCAAATGGGCTTTAACTGCACATTCTTGTTTATTACTCTCCTGCTGAGACAAGTACCTGCAACAATCTATGTTACTAATACATCTATACTCTAAGGACCTCATTTCTCAGTCTTGGCTCAGGTTGACTTGTATTTATCTGGGTGAATAATTCTTTAGATGTAAAGTTATCCGACACTATTGCTCAATATAAAAGACATAGAATCAAGCCCTTAGTTTGTCCTTGGTCCAGTATATTTATTAGTTACCTGGACAATGGAATGGAAAGCATCCCTATAACATTTGTAAGCACTGCTGATATGTTAGAGGACAAGCTTAGAATTCAAAATGGTCTTGAATGAGGAGAAATAGGGACTGATGCAAGGTAAAACATTTAGACAGGAATAATTAATTGCAGAAACACAAGACAGAGAACAGCTTGCTAAATAGCAGACAGAGCAGAAGATAATCTGGGATGTCACAAGCTGAGCGTGAGTCAACAGTGCCATGGTATTGTGAAAAGGGAAGTGCCCTGCCTGAGAGCATGGACAGAAGGGTACCCTCTTGGACATACAGCAGTCCTCGGCAATGGTGAGGCATCAGCAGGACTACTGTTGGGGCGCTGCACTAGAAGAGACAAGCCAATTGGTGAAGATCTAGAGGATGTCAGCAAAAATAATGGGAAGACGAAAGGAGAGTTAAAGAATTGGGATTTTTTTTTTTTAGTCTGAGGAAGAGGTAAATGAAGGGTGATAATCTGCTTGCTTTGACTGAAGCAGAGAGAATAAAAGACAATAGACTTGATTTTAATCGGGGAAGATTAGTGTTTCATTTCAAGGAAAACATTATCAGGTAGGGATAGGGAAGCATAGTGGGACAGATTGCCGGGGAAGCGGTAAAGCTCCGACATGGGAGACCTGTGGCTGGATGAGTATCAGCCCAGAAAGGCAGCTCTGATCAGAGGGCAGGAGGAGGGACTGAATGACCTCTTGAGGTCTCTTCCAGCTCTGTGTTTCTGTGATTCTACAATTCCTGCTTGTGGGTTTTGGGACTGTTGGCCAGAACAAGTATTATTCAATGCAGGGATTGCAGAACTGCCTTCTAAATTTAGATAGAGCATACCAAGCAGTGACAAAAGATAAATGAGTTCAAGGGAAGACACTGTGGTCATGCGGCTGTCTTGGGTAGGTGGCAGAAAAGGTTTGACGCTTCAGTGCATGACACCAGTTCTGTATCTTAGATCATCATTTGCTGTACAATAGTTTTGTAAGGACAGGAGACCAATTTATACAGAAAGGAATAAAGTGAGAAAGAACATGCACATATAATACATGTGGAAACAGGTCCATTGCTTTCCTGTCTGTAATCCTGTGCATGCCCACCAGTTCTCATTTCATAGAATAACACCTATGTGTTGC
This sequence comes from Haliaeetus albicilla, assembly GCF_947461875.1. Taxonomy (NCBI): domain Eukaryota; kingdom Metazoa; phylum Chordata; class Aves; order Accipitriformes; family Accipitridae; genus Haliaeetus; species Haliaeetus albicilla. Next base: position 17,718,020 of record NC_091505.1, read on the forward strand.
CTTAGCGTACATATTCCTATCCAAATTTTAGTTATTACTGGGGTCAAAATAGGGATATGAAAGCCTGTTCTCACCATCTTTTTCCTCACCATTGTCTTTTCAGTGTTTATGTATCTACTTATTTATTCTATGGCTTTCCATCAAGCAGAAGCTCTCTCTGAGGTTGACAGTTACTGTATTTATGTCTACACAGGTGTGCGTCTGGTAGGTTGACCACATCGAAAATAGTAAACAAATAACAATAAATAATAAAAGTTAAGCTCTTGGGCCAATTTTTTGAAAGTGACTGCCTAAACAGTGTGTGTAAAAGCTGCATCTGTTCAACTAAACTGAGATGCTCTGTGCTCAAGTGCTCACTGGATGTGTAAACACCTAATGCCGTCACCACTAGCTATTTATTTGTATTGCCACAGTGTCTAGGAGCCTGCAGTAATAGCGGCTAAACAGAGACGGCAGTAGGCTGCTCCCTGCCCCAAAGAGCCCAAATGTGGTCCAGAATTTGTTGCAGGATCTGTAGAGCAGCTGGCCAATTTTTAAAATAGTTTTCTTACTTGTTTCACTCTTGTCCTGCTCTGATTTGGAGCAGTACATTTCCCAAAGAAAAGATTAAGGTGAATCAGCTCAGTCAATTTTCTTAAGGTACAAATCCCATCACACTGAGTCATTGTACAAATGCTGCACTGGCTGTGCAGATTCCAGCATTTCCCTTTGCCTACAGCACAATCTGGTAATTATTACTGAATCATTTGAAATTATCCAGAATTTTGATGTGATTACTCTCAATGGCGCTAAGTAATAAAATTCCAACAAGCTAAACACTGATATGATAATCCTTATCACTTCTAATACTAAACAATTTAATCTCATCATCATGTGCTGATGAGACAATATATTCCAGCAGTGGCTTTTTATGAATATTGTATTGTTCCAAGTGGTGTTGAGATAAAACACCATTGTGAAGAGTTACAGTATTGTGCTAACAGTACTGTGCATCTGACTGAGAGGACATTTTTTGAGGACTTTTAGATGACTCCTCAAATCTATGTAATGATCTAAAAATCCTTCTGATTGATCCCTGCCTCGAAGTGAGTACTTATGGGAAATTTGAGAGTACAGAATAATTTTTCAGGTATCTAAGCATGAAAATATTTCTCAGTAACTCAATGCCGCTTAGGTGTTTTTCTTTCTAACAGCTCAAAGGTGGCTTCTTTTGAAAGATCAGTTTTCAAAGAAATGTCCTTGGACAAAAAAGAAGAGCAGTCAGTCATGCTAATTTTATTGTGTGCAAAGTTCCTTGGCAGAACAGAGGAGAGTCCCTGATAACTGCCTCACTGCTTTTGGAAAAAGCAAAAACAAAAAGCAGGTTGTAGTGATAATGGGAAAGGTTCTTAGCGCAAGGATAGAAGCTTTGTCTGAAGTCTTTTCTTTCCTAAGCTGGTGTAAGATACTTGCTTGGAGTTTGAAGAGTGGCTCTGCCTGCCTGCAGTAAGAATGAGATTTGTCAGGAACGGCTCCCATTTCCCAAGCTCCACGTAGACCTTTTGCTTCATATTGCCACCTGCTCTTCCTAGATTTCTTGGCAAGCCTAGATTTAATAGCCTCGTTACATTGTCTTGATTCCCTGCGCAGCTTCAGTATAGGCAATGTGCAGCCTTTTGCCGGGCCGTTCCCATGCCAAAGGAAAGTGAACTCCAGCCAGGGAGAACCCTGGCAGTGACAGTTACGCTACCCCGCTCACGGAGGGGAAGAGGAGGAAGAAACTGCTTTTCAGCAGCAACAACAAAGATCCACCAAAACTCAACAATGCAATAATGATTTTATTAACACACTTAATAGCTGGAGCTAGTTTAATCCAAATTTCAACTTCGTGCAGTATTTTGGGATTTACCTATCTGAAAATCCCTCCTTTATCCCAGTGCCATCTAGCTGCTGTTCCAAGCAGCTTGTAAGGGGACCCATCCCCTACACATGGGAGTGGGCACTAACAAGTGGTGTTTCAGGATGACTGCATCCAATTTGCTTTCCTCTCTGTCAGAGGCCAAAGATGCTCTTGGTGTGAGATGGATACTGTTAGGGCTGCACAATAAAAGACTGTATGCATGTCTGGCACAGATAGGTGCTGGCTGCATTCACAGTGTTGAGAAGCTGTGGTTCCATTTCTTGTCTGGGAGTTACAATCTGTTAATTCTGCTGCTGAATTTGCCTCTCCCCATTCAATCCAATCTTACCAAGTTCCATATGGGGTAAAGGCTATGGGTCCTATTCAGCAGTATCAAGAAAGATTTTTAGCTCTTGGATTACTTAATCAGTTTTTAAAGACCAATTTCATACTGAAATAATGCTTGGGCAGAAACAGAGTAGTTCCTTTTTGCAAGAAAAGTATTTAGAGAAGAGCCTTTAGCAGTATAGTCGTTACGGAAATCTATGGTGTTCCTTCCTGATTTTTTGCTGCTTTGGCAATTCCCACTGGCTTCTTACATGGCTTGGAAAGACCCTGGTCTCACAGGCTGCTTTGCCATAGACCCTACCTTGTCCTCCCATGAAATGGGCCCTCTACTCCTGACCAGCTGAACGAACTGAAGTGGGATTCCGCAGATGAACTCGGCAGGGACAGCGGGAGGCCCCTGCCACGGTTTTAGACTGTAACACTGTGAAGCTCCTGTATTCCAGCACAAAAAAGAGGGCAAGGAGATAAATGACTCCAGTGTTTGTTTGTTTGTTTTGCCTAAAGAAGCTTCTTTGTAAGCGTATTCCACATGAGTATTCTTCTGTCCACGTAAAATAGATCCCTTGTGACTGAATTTTAAGTCTCTGTATATTGTTACTTGTGCAATGGCTTAGAAATACTTTAGAGGCATTATCTAGGAGCTTTTATGACTTCTCTCACATATTTCCTCTGCCTCCCTGCACCCACACATCCATGCACACATAGTGAGAGATGCAGGGTCAGATTCTGATCAGACTTCTGCTCATTTTACACAAACAAAACTCTCTTTTTATACTTTTTTTTTCCTGAATTTAACCCTAAAGTCAATTTTGGACCCATTAGACAGCTCATGGTAAACACTAGCCCAACAAGAGCTGTGCTACCGAGGACGGCAGACTCTGGAAGGAGTGATAAGTGGCTAGATTTGGAGTCGAGATCCTTAAAACACAAGTATCAGCCCATCTGTGGCCAGTTTCCCTGCCTGGTAGGGTTGTTTTGTGAAGTTGTTGCTACAGAATCACAGCAGTGCCATTTATTCTTGAAACTGTGGATTGCATTCCAGGGACAGCCATAACAAATCACTAGCATCTGTCCGTCTGTCATAAGCAGGTTTCATGCTTTCCCATTTGGATTACTCTTCATTTAAAGCTCTGAATGGTGGCATGGAGCAGGAGGAGAAAGGCCAGATGTTTCTCCTTGAGCATTTTCTAATTGTCTCACCCTCAAAAGTTAACCATTCCATGATTCCTTTGGCTTTACATTTTTATTTAATGTCAGTTTTGGAAAGTCTTCAAGATTTAGATCTAAAGAAGCATTTCAGCTTCGAAACAATAAAGCAAGGAGTGCTTTGCTCTTTGGGGAGATCACCGAGCACAGAGTTTTCCTAGCAGAACACATTTTCAAATAAGGCTGTGAGCTGCAACAGAAGTAGGCTTTCCACCACAGAAAAAGGACCTGTGCTCCATTTATGAAAAAGGAAATTAATTAATCAAAATTACTGTTATAAAATGATCAGTTTTTAAGAGGCAGGTAACGAGATGTCCCTGACTGGACTGTGTGAAGGTGGTTTATGTGAGGCCTGTCTATAGTAACTAGAGTTTTCAAAGTCAGAGTTAACAAATCATGCAGGTGCTAGAAGTATGCCAGTTCCACTTTGCACACACAGCCAATCAGTTATTATGGCCCCTTGTAATGTAATCAGTGATGCACTCTGCAATTAGGCCTCCAGTGTAGCTGTCTGTAATGAGCACTGGCTCAGTTCTTCGAAGCATTGTGAGTGTAAAATAATAGGTAAGTGCATCATAATAAGTAAATTGATGCTGTGGGCCATGGATTCAGCAACATGCAGGATTGTAGCCCTGCAAGAAATCCACTCGGCCCAGTCTGTTACCTTCTAGCTTTGCATTTATTTACATCTTTGGCAAGGACAGCCAAATTTCTTTCTTCTAGAAATTTAAGGGCCACAAGGACAGCCAGATTTCTTTCTTCTAGAAATTTAAGGGCCAAACTAGCAAGACTTTTAAATATTTCTGAAATAAATGAGACATAGGAATAGCATGTAGCAATCCTTTAGATATATTTTGTCGCAATGCTGGATGATCATATAAATGATATTAACTCCAGAAGAACCCTTCAGAGTACCCACTGTAATTCTCTCCCATACCCATGCACAGTGAACTGTGCACAACACCCACTGACCATCTGAACACCCAGTAGCCAGGGCAACAGCTTCAGTAAAGCATTGAGCACATACTCTAGTGAGCTTTTGAAGGCAAACTCTTCAGTTTTGGTACTCCTCAATCCTCTTACCCTGCTAACAGAAACCTCTAGGTCTCTTGTTTTCTGGGAGTTAATGGCTTTCAGTATGACTGCTATTAGCACAGATCATAGAATTGCTAACAGAGTTTCTACTAGTTTATTTGCCATGACTTCTGCTTTCACGTGTGAAGTTTTCTGGCTCAAGTCATCCGTGGTGAGCCCTAAGTGCTTTGAAATCCTGTGGTAAGTAAGTGACCTAGTATAAATTACTGTGAACACAGTGCGATAATACCCATATGTGTTTAAACTCGGCTGCAAGGCTATTGTTGAGGTTGCATGGTTTTTCCAATGAAGAAGAAAAAGGGAGAGAAGTTTTTCCAGTGAAGAAGAAAAAGGGAGAGAAGTTTGAAAAGCCCTGAAGATTCTCCTTTGCCTTACTGTGGTGATGCAGCACCTGCTTTGGTACCTGAGATTCCCAATTTCAAGGTGTTTTAGCACTGGATCAAAGCAGGCGGGTCACGCAGAAGCCCTTTGAAGCTTGCTCTGCTGTAGGAAATAAAAAAGAAAGAAGCACCCAGTACCTCAGTAGGTCTGAGCGTGAGGTGCTTGCTTTCTACCAGCAATACTGGTTCGTCTTAGTATGACAACCTGCTCAGCCTACCAGGTCTGTAGCCTTGTCTTTTCTCAGGGGGTTCCTGGGGGCATGATTTTCAGCCAGCCTGCACCCCACCGACTCAAGGCGGTATCAGGGCTGCGTAACTCGTGTGAAAAGAAGTTGTGACAAGTCCTGCGATGGTAGCACTTTAGCTGTGCAACTTTTGCGGGCGAGTGGGTGGAAGAGTGGATAGGGGTGGGGGCTTTCCATTTGAAGTTTCTATTTAAATACTGACATTTGCCAGTTATTACTGTACAGTAGCATCTGAGCAAACTCAATTATTTTGCTGTTCCACACCTGGAAAAATAACTACTGCGGTTCAGACCTCAGGGTAATAAGTGTTGGCTGCTACTTGCTTTTCAGTGGTAGTTCCTTATCTGCTTAAAGGCGATGCCATGAACCTCAATTAGTTAGTGGTTATACAGTGCTTTGAAATTATAAGACACTATCTACCTTTTAAGTATTATAATGTTTTTATAACATATTGTAACAAGTACATGCTTCACTACACAGCAGCACACTCGGCTGTAGGCCAGAAATGCTACCTAATTGAAATAATCTGGGACTTTGTATCTCAATGACACAAGAAAATCAAGGAAAATCTTCATCAGTTTTAAATGTACTGTGTACATCCCTTGAGTACCTATGGATAGCCCAGCTAAGAAAATCAAGCACAGCACCAGTAGCTGTCAAGTATAACAGTGATGGATGTAGTGCAAAAAACTCCGTACAATCCAGTCAAACAGCAGAGTGCTTTGTAGAGCAGGACCCAGAGGAAGACAGGACAGGTATAGTATCATCTATTTCCAGTGATTTCCTTCAGCATCGAGCCCTGGAGCTCATGGTTGCTCTGAGCATGACTGTGCAGTGCTATAGATGTTTTTTTATTTTGATACATGGGAGACAAGGATGAATCTGCCTTCCCCATTTTGCTCTTCAGCCAATACTGCCAGTGGTGAATAAAATGTGTTGCTAAATTAATAAGAAGTCATAACGTTTTTGGGCTTGGGCCACTAAGCTGTCTCTCTCTGCTTTGCACACGAGTATGGGAGATATGTTAGCCTGGGGATAGAGTAACAGCTCCAAAAGGCTGCAGTGAAATGCAATCTGGTTCTGACACAATGCAGCCAGTCAGGCCATCTGTGTGAAGAAGCACCCAAAAAGGTAACTAGCAAAGACTGATAATCCCCAACTGAGCCTCGAAAACTCAAAGCACCCGGTCTAGCTGTGGGGGAGCTTGCAATTTGCAAATTTGAGAGTTGTGACTGTGGCCCTGAAATTTTACAGTGACAGCAAGTGGTTAGGAATAAGGATATTTAGTTTATATTTCTTGACTGGGGTCCACTTTTAGTCTTGGGTCTTTCCCCGGTTCACCAAATTGGTGTGGGCGTGCGTGTTAGCTAGAGCTGTCATGGAACAGGATGCTCCGGTGTGGTCTGAGCATCCATCTGTATAGACCTCCACTGCTCAAAGGAAAGGATGCCCTGGGCATGCAGTACCCGCCCTTCGGTGTCTGTCTCTGCGGGATTAAATCTTCAGAAAACTGACCCTGTGGAAGGGGTCTGAGGGTGCAGCTTCCCGCAGGCAAGGCTGGGTGGATGGTGCAAGGCGTGGGTAGGATGCAGGGATGGGGATGGGGGACTGGTTAGCGATCCCCCCTCCCAGAGCGCAGTGAGCTGTTGGCTTGCCTCGGCTGTAATCCCATACTCACTCATGCCACTGGCTTCTGTCCAGTCTTCCCCCTGGCTGGGGCTATCTATGCCTCACACCTCGGTTCCCACTGCAATCCCAGAGACAACAAGGACTGATGGGTGAACCACTGACCAGCTGGGCCTGGTACGTGGGGTCCCAGAGCTGGAGAGAGGCCATGTGCTGTGCAGCCACCGAGGGTGTGCAGCTGAGCAGGATATTTAGCTACAAGAGGCACTGCGCAGTGCAGCACAACAGTCTTGCCTCCAGATGTCCTTATAATGTGGTTTCTCTACCTCTATTTGTGTGCTTTATATTGCACAGGTAAGGCTGCACAGTTTCGTCATTCCTCCCCCTCTGCCCTTCATTCGTCTTCTCAGCTACTGTCAATGTGAAATTTTGATCCCCTTCACTCTGGATGGAGAAGCTATGGCAAAACATGTTTCTCCACAAGACTTTTCCACCGGCCGACTGACACATCCCAGCCGTGTATGGCTGTGGTGTTCATCGGTCAGGGAGTACTTCTTGTGGAGATCAGCTCACAGGAGCGGAGCAGAGGAATAAGGGCCTGAAACTAAGAAAAAAATAAGATTTTGAAAAATTAAATGAGGCTTATGAGGTTGTAAAAAAAGGTCCTGCAGATAGGCGTGGGAACTGGCACAGAACAGAGAGATGGGACTCAGAGCTGGTGGAAGAAGTGTTGCATCACCTCAGGGGGATGTAACTAATGTCACCACCAGTTAGGGATGAGGATCAAAGCAGACCCTATTGCTTTGTCTATGCATCATTCTAGTATATAGGTTGTGATATGGGAAGGATTGGTAGAATAGCACAGAGAGCATCTTTTAGATATTCAAAATAGCTTTAAAAGAACTAATATGTCTCAGAACTAAATGGTTGGTGCCACCTGCAGAAATAAAGAGAGAACTACTCATGCCTGTTTGCTGCTTTTCTGACAAATACCTCATTTCCAGAGAGAAGTGGTACAAGCACAAAGCTGTATTCTGCATTCAGATTTCGTCCTGCTTTCACAGGACAATTTTCCTTAAAAGCCTTTGACGCAGTAGAGCTCTTAAGAAACCATTCACTTGAACACACTGCATGGTTTAACACTAAAAATGAAATAAGGTGCATGCCTGTGTGGAGTGACTAAATATAGGATACAGCACAGAAAGATTCTATGTTACATCTGATCTGGAATTTATCTCCAGCAGGCTGTGGCAGAGCAGAATAAATCACGAATTACGAATGCTTCATGTGTGGTAAAGGATGCATCAACTGCAGACTTGGTTAAAGATGGTAGTTCACTTACCGCTGTGCTCTTGGAAACCGAATAGAAAGACCAGTTACCACCTATTTCTGTAATGACAGCTAAGAGCTGATGTTTCTCTTTGGTTTCCCAGCCAAAGCAATGGGCTGCATGTCAAAGCTTGTACTTGCAAAGGTAAAGGCTAGAGGATTTGAGACAAGCTGGATGGTTTGTGTGTCCATGAGAAAAGGAGTCATCTAATGGACTCCTGAAATAACAGGAGGACAGACAGTCTTGGGCGTGTAGGCATGCTAATGACCCTGATTTGGAAGCGGTGAACAAGAGAAGCCCTGCTTGGTTTTCTTCTTCTGTGTTCAAGGAAATAAGTCTCAGTATTGTAAATATCTGACTTCTGTTTTCAGCCTCTCTTCGCAGTGGGAACAATCCAGTGAGGCCTTGGTTATTACCTGCTATAAATCAGCTGAACATACATGCTTCTGACTCAGGCAGGGTCCCCTCCCCTTCAATTATCACTCCTTCTCATGTACAAATGTTAAAGCAAAATTCAATTAGAAGTGAGCTGGGAAAGCACAATTAAAGGCTAGCTCCGGCTCCCAAACACCCTGAGCAGAGCAGATGTAATGTTCTGAAGAGCTGCAAAGGCACATCCCTTCAGCAGAGTTCAGACTGAGGTTTAGATTTAAGCATCTCCTGGGCCCCAGGAGTTTCAGATACACTTTTGGCCACGGCTCATTTCTGCCCAGAGCAGTGACAGCCTGAATGGGGTGCTCCTGGAAGAGATGCTTCCCTGACCTTTCCCAGAGGACGGGTTAGACCCAGGAGCAGTGCAGGCTGTGGTTCTGGCAGCATGGGTGGCAATGGCATAAATGTCACTAGCTGTCAAGCGTGACTTTCCTGGTTTCAGAAAGGACATTTTACTGGGCGTGTAGGGAAGTCTAGGATTTAAGCCTTATTCTCCATGGTCCGAGCAAGGTCCTTGTCCTGAAATGGGACAGGGTCACCTTTTTTTCAAAGCAGTGCTACTGCAGCTGGTAAATCTCAAACTCCTCCTTTACCTAAAACCAGGGCTAATTTTTTTTTTTTTTTTTCCTGAAACGATCTTAATTGGCACAGTGTAGCCTGTTCCACTGAGTAGTTACAGGGTTTGGGCTTTCACGTACTGGAGTTTTGGTATCTCTTTACAGCAAAAAATTAACTCTGTATTAGGACAGTTCTAGGTGATAATTAATGTAAACTGATGTAGAAGAGTGCATAAAAAAACAGTATATCCTCTAGGCATCTAGTGGTGAAATATGGTGAAAATACAAAGATAGCAAAAAGCTTTCGTCCCTTAAGTCTGTTTTTCCTACTCTGGTGAGATTGTTAATGTCAATATTATTTCAGAAGTATTTCGAAACATAAATCTGAATTATATTGAAGAAGTTACCATGTTCATAAAGATTTCTTTTTTTTTTTTTAGAACTACTAAAATGCATCCTTTCTCTTGCCTCAAGACTTAACAGTAATTATACAATTGAAAATGGAATGATTCTGAGAAAGGGCTTGAGAAGATCTCTGGGGTGGTAGTATTGATTTTACAAACACACAGTGCAATCCAGTTGCTATTTTTAACAGCCTGCCTCAGCTAAAAAAGGAAAAATATCAGAAGATGTAGAAAATGTGAAGAGGAAGTACTGCAGAGTGAACCCAGAGGATTGCTCAGAGAGGAAATGAGTCAGGCAGTTGCTAAGTAAAGGCAGTTGCCTATTTACAGAGGAATTAAAAGAGTTAAAGGGGTGTCTTATTAAATGCTCGATCAAAATTTTCTGAGCAGAGTGCAGATGGCATGAGGATGCACTTAGAATAAACATGTCTGGATCGAACCACTGAATTGCCTGAGGTTTGCCCTGTGCTAGCAGAGATAAAACAGATGGTCAGCCACAGTCATGGACAGGAGTCAGAAGCCACAGGACAAACCCATTTCTACCCTCAGCAAACACTGGTGATGTAGGCACCGTTGTGACCGTGGTGTGGCTGTTGTGAGCAGGAAGGAAGCCCTCTGGCAGCCAGGACATCAGCCCTTCTGCTGACCAGCCTCCGGGCCCTTTTTCCCTGCGTGATGGTGAGGGTGGGTTGAGGTATAGTTGAAGAACACCCAACCACTCTAGCCTTTGTCCATCTATCCTACAACAGGGCACCATCTTCCTTTTCTCCCTTTGAAGACCACTTGCAGCCCCAGCTTGGAGGAACTTCTGGTGGGAAAGGATAGGCATGGCTCATTTTTTCAGCTCGTGAAATGGGGAGTCACTGGGATCTGCTGGCAGAGTTTGTATGTGTGGGGCACACTGTCTGCAAGAGAGGTGCACCAAATTCACCAGCATCTTCAAGGCAAGCCCCAGAGCAATGTTTCCACCTACCAGGCTCTGCTTCTGCATCACTGTTTTTCCTTCTCACCAGATACATGCAGTTAACTAGCTGGAATGGAGAGAAAACAAAAGATCTTCCTCCCACTCATATCTCGTACCCATAATTAAAGGACAATATATATTTCTCTCTGGTAAGCAAGAGACTAAAAAGACTCCCAGCATTGCTCAGTAATAAAATAAAATCTAGTAATAAATCATAGCCTGTAAGACACATTACAGAGAAGGGCTGTTGCCTCTTAGCAGCTCAGCCTGTCCTGGGGGTCCCAAAGGCTGATGTGGCAGTGTGCTGTCCTGTTAGCTGGTAACGGTCCCTGTGTTTTGGGTCCCTGACTGCACAACCAGGTCTGTTGTAAGCAGAGAAGAAATTTATATCCACTTACATGAGATATGAATCTCACCCTGTTATGTTTAACTGCGAAGCTTTTACAGGGTTTTGGTTCATGTCCAGTGAAAATGTTATTATCACTTTAAGAAATTCCCCAGCCACAGGGAATGAGAAAAGCAGTGATGCTGTGACACAGTGAATTCAGGCTGTGGAAAAAATCTCGGCTATGACACTTATCTATTTAAGTTTCTGTGTCATCTGTACTTTCCTAGCAGAATAGTTCACATAGTTCCGGCAGCCCTAACTCCCCAGCTGGATGCAGTGGCTATGGAGGAAATCCTGCCACTGCTGTGCTGCTCTCTCTTCCACATCTGCAGCCCTATGTCCATCGGCTATTGTGGAACAAGATTTCTCCCTATTGCTTTTGTCTGGTTTTGGCCCCAGCTGACTGTCTGAAATATTTAGTCTGTTATCACTGCTGAACTACCCAATTTTGGTGGCTCTCAGAGTAACTGGAGCTTTCATATTTTTGACTAGCAGCATCATAACCATGTAGAAATTCTCAAGTATGAACAGCAACTTTCCAGAAGCATCATAACCATGTAGAAATCCTAGAGTTATGAACAGTAAGTTTCCAGCCTTTAAGCAACTTCCAAATGTAGGTGCATGTATCGGGAAGCTTGGGATCATGGTTTTCCTCCATTCACATGCATTGAGGGAAGCTGCAAATATGGGAGAATTTAGGAATCCCAGCAGGAATCCTGTTTGGGACTACCACTGATCAGAAATGCCCTTCTGCACAGTTGATAGAGCAGACTGAACACAAAGGGCAGGAGGGAAAGTCCTGTTGCATATGGGGAGGAACAGCCAGAGAGTGGGTCCAGGGCATGTTTCCAGCGCAAACGGTCCAATGCAAAATTCAGAGTATGGGATCATTTGTCGTGAAACCACAATCACCAGGCATGCAAAAGTCAAAGAGAAGAATCAGATCTCAGTAACTTGAAGGAAGCTCCTTCTACAGACTATTATGGAGGTCCCTGTCTTTCTGAACTCCTGCCTGTACAGTGGTGTTTGGCTCAGATGAGAACCATTACTCCATCATATTTACATGAATATCACTAAGATTTCACCAAGGAAGGGGGGATTTAAAGTGTAACCTGGCACAGATTAAAGGCACAGCGCCAAATCTCTGGTTTGTAATTTTGGTGGTCGGTAGGGTTCGGCATTCGGAAGATCTCTTGATGTCACGGAAAGACAGAGGGTTAGTCGCAGCCTTATGATGTATCTGTAATCCCGCCTACCCTTGTTAGTATAAAAGGAATTAACTGCGCAATAAAAGGGGGAAGTTGGCGCTCACACTGTGTGTGTTATCTGTCTCTTTCCCTGGTCCGGGTCGACCAGTGATCTAATCGCGGCACCTTGATATGTGGCGAACGCTACAGGGGTCTTGTGCAAGAGGGACTCTGTCTCACTGGCACAAATAATTTTAAAGGTAACTTTAAGAAATATCTGAGCTTAGCTTACGGTTCTTACTTTTCTTCCAGAAGGTGTTTCTAGCTTATGGAAGAATGGCAGTGGAAATTATTAACCACTGGACAGTATTCTTGTTATGTTAATTTTTCTGTTTTTGTTCCTGCACTGTACATGTGTGCAGGATCCGGACAGAAGCATATGTAAAAAGGAGCTGGAGGAGAGGCAGAGGACTAACTGATGCTGCAGATCAGCTCTCCTGTTCTGCAGATGGATTACAGTGTACCGTGAGCCGTGCTTAACAGTCTTTTCAGTCTCTTGGGCTCATACATTAAGCAGTAATGCGTAGCTGACAGGGACACAATCCGTCTCATTCCTGCATGTGTCAGCCTGGCACACGTTACCTTCTGCAGGGCTGTGTGTGAGTATCTGGCTGGGCTCTGAGCTCACGCTGCTGCAGACCCCAAGGAGATGAGCTCACGTCCCCCTCGGAGGACAGCAAGGAACCCTGAGCAAAATCCCCTCCTTGTTTCTTGCAATTCTACACTTTCTTTTTAATGCTGCTTTGGAAAAAATTAAGCAGCTTGCTTCTTTTGCTGCTGCTTTTCCTCTTGCTTCAGTCACAGCATTTTCTTTGCAAGAGCCACCTGCTGTGTGCCCAGGAAAAGGCCCAGCAGCAAAACTTGTGTGGGGCAACAGTGACATCCAGTGGTCCCAAGTCAGCCCATGATTTGCAAAATCTGCGTGCATCACTCTGCCAGGGTCCAGCTCTGAGCCTGTGATGGCCAAACTGGGTGTCCACTGAAGTCAATGGATGTTTGGCACTTCTTTAATAAGTTCTTTAAATTTCACCCAGTGTAATTAAGACCTTGCGTGCCTTGTCCTGGCTGTAACATGATTACACTTTTGACAAAGGACAGACAAGAACTTGCTCAGAATAAGATATAAATAAAATTTCATAAGAAATATTTCCTCCTATGTGTCACAAATACCTTAAAAAAGAAAAGCTGTGTTGGTGGCTTATCTGCATAACCACTATGGTATGTGACTGTAGGTCCTTCTGCTATTTGTTGTATACTTTTGCTGTGCTCACCTAGTAGGAGGTCTAGTTAGGCTGAACCCTTACTCTAATGACCCACTCTTCATGCTTCTCAAGCCAAAGTTTAAAGTCACAAAGTTCTGCAGCTTAAAAGTGTCGTGGGATGTATTTAATTAAGTTTCTTTTGCAGCAAAAAAGAACCACTGCTTCTTCTTATCGCCTAGTAGGCAGACACCTGGGATTGAGATTCCAGTGGGGAAAACTGAAGAAGTCAGGGAAAGTGGGGAATATTCCCTCCATCTCACCAAGTCCAAAGCCCTGAGCCCATCGGTCTGCTCCCCAGGCCGATGTGTGCGTGTGCGTCTACGAGCATCCCCTTCTCCTGGGGAGGTGGGGGAAGCACCTAAAGCAAAGCTGGCTTCATCAAGGGCAGCTAAATGCAATCGAGCACTTTATAATGGTGAAGACGGCTGTGACAGAGGTGGGGGGATTTGATCAGAGTTCCTGCTAGGGACTCACATTAGTCTTTTGGATATGCTTGGGACTTCTGATCTGTCCTGTGCTCCAGACAGCAGTGTGGTAAATCAGCTTGTGCAAAGCAGTGCAGCTGATCTAGCTTTTTCAGAGCAGACCAGGTGTCTCTAATCGTACCATGTTGTGGAGACAAGCCAGGTTTAAACAGGGCATTTTAGAATCTGCCTTTTTATTTCATGCAAGTTTTGCTACAAATCAATCTCTCAATCTTTTAAACTCCCACCACAGCCACTCATATCTACCTCAGCTTTCCTTCTCTTTCCTCTTTCATTACTTAAACGTCCCACAATGTGAGTGTAATAAGGTATTAGCCACTCAAGCCATAAAGGTCCTGTTCCAAAGTCTCATAACATCAAATTACTTGCAAGGCAATTTTCATAATCCATAATTCCAGAAGACTAGGAGGAGACACTACTAATAAAATCAGTTATGAGATTGACATTGTAATTTTTGTCCATCTCCGTGCTGCAGTCACTCTGGGACCATTAAGCCAGGGAGGGAGTGTAGGTGTATTGCATGGAATTAGCGGTTTCCATCCCAGCAATTATGTGTTGTGGTTGTAACAGCAGTAAGAGCCTGGATCGATGAACCACCTGCTAGGTGCTGCAGAGAGATTCATGGGTCACGCAGAAGGTTCTCCGCTTAATTTGCTGTGGTAAATGTTGGTGAGGCTCGATCCTTGCAGGTAATGCAATATTTTTGACATGTGAAAGCCCAGGGCTGAGCCAGTCCAGCTGACAGGGAGCCGTCAGGAACCTCACATGAGATGCAGCGTGCTGTGGCCATGGCCCTGGCACAAAGTCTGGAAAGGTGCTTGGCTGCGGGGATTGCTCGGTGCCTGGCCTCCAGCTGGAGATCCCCTGCGCTGGGGGACCTGGGAGGATTTCAGCAGTGGAGCAAGACCAAGAATAGCTGCAAAACAGATGTCCAGGTGCAATTTTTGCAGATGTGTCTTTGGCGGTCATGGAGAAAAAATTAAGGGCTGCTAAGAGGAGGTTAAGGGCTGCTAAGAGCGAACAGATGCTGCTCCTGTGTGGTTACGTGAGAGGGTACACGTAGGCAGCTGCACACTGCGCCCACTGCTCCAGCTGTAATACCTGGCGAGCAAAGTGGTAGTAGCATCTCAGCAATTGCACGGCAATGAGCTGGGTGCAAACAGATAAACAACTGGGACATCTTTTTCCCAGTGAGGGTGGCACAGGTAGACATGCAAAAGCCCATGCCCAGGGAAGTCTGCTGAAACAGCAGAGCTGTGTCATCGTGGGAAGGGAAGGAGAGCAGCCGTGATCCTCTTGAACATCGTGTTCTGCAAGTTCACCCAGCATTTCTGCCTTGTAGAAAGGCAATGTGAGGTGATCGCACAGCAGACCACGATAAACAAGGTGTAAAATATTCACTGATACTAGGTTTCTTTCAGGAACCATTGATAACTAGTCAGGGGGAACAAGATTTTGATTTGATTAAAATTTCTACTACTTCTCATGCTGAAACATAGCCAAGAAAGGCAAAGGAAAATAAGTTTCAGAACATGTTCTTTTGGGTCACTCAAAATCCTTGTTCCAATTTGAATTTTAAAAGTATAAATCTTTTAAAACAAAAAAATGAATGTAGAAACTTTGATTTTTTTCCTTTCTAAAAATACCTGCTTGGGATATTTTGACAGAACAAAACATATGTCATTCTAGAATCAGGTTGTAGAAAAGGACTCAAGTAAATCTAAAGGTGTGGTTCTATTCTTTAAGTTGTATTTCTTGAATGCCTACAATTTCATAAGGATTTTACCCAGGTTTCTAAAATACCTACTAGAGGATGCAAAAAATCATGGTCAAAAAGATTTTCTCCTATCTTTGAAATTAAAAAGGAATGAAAAAAGTCAATTTTGTATTAAAACCAATTTGTAACCTAGACGTTTGTATGGGCTAGTACTCTGTAATATTTACATCCTTCAAGGTTTTTGAATGGGAAGGTTAACACCCTGTTAATCTTTTCCTGCCCTTATTTAGTGAACTAATCTAAAATTTTACAATAAAATTTGCAGGATTATGGTTTATGATCAAGCAAGTTATTTACAGATCAGTGTCCAGAGGGCAGTTCCAGCCCTCCCTCTGCTCGGCCAGCCGCCCTGTGGTCTCTGTGCTCTGTGGCCACGCAAGGCACCCCGATGCTTCTGTTTTGAAGAAAAAGAATAACAATTGTTTATTGAAACTTAACACTGGATCCCTTTGCTGTTAAATATTTTATACTGTTTATTTTGAAGGACAGTGGTCTGATTGTTTCTGATTCAAAGGATATGTATTTTGGGCCTTAACTCTTTTTTAATGGTGCATTATCTCAGGGGAGGTATGCAGAGCTGGGTAGGTCCATTGACTAGAAAACGTGGAGAATATTTGCACAGCCTCTGTGCTTTCAGCACTCAGTCAGCGACAACTGAAGTAAATAACAAAAGCTGAGGAAACGTGAAAATACTCCCGTCATTATGCACGCTTTAGTTTAGGGACCAAATTTAAATGTCCCATGGTATAAAGAAAGCTCAGACCAATCGAGAGCTAAACATCCTCTAAATAACCTTCGCTGATGCATAACGCAGGACTGAGGTGTTCTGAAAAGGGAGCCTTTTAGTTAAAAATTATTCAAGAAGGTCTTGGGAGGATGGCAGTCAGTGAGGCCAGAAGGTTTCATAGAAACTGTAAGCAGCTGTTAAAGGCACAAGTATATGAATCTTTTTGGTTTATTTTAGAATAAAAAAGGCTGGTTGAAAAACATCCTAAAGAGTCAGCCACCCACATTCTTCCTCCAAAGAATCAAAGATTCCCAGCTCACAGACTTTGAGATGTAATTACAGTATGAGGAGGTTTGGGAGAGCTGAAAAGTCACCATGGCAACCTCCTGGCAAAAATCTTTGCACATCCAAAGTAAAGCAAAATTTCTTTTTATCCGAACGGCCCCAGTGAGTCTGAATGTTTTCTGTCTTCATCTTCTGCTTCTCTTCATTTCATTGTGCTCCTTAATCACAGAGGTTTTTCCTGCTCTGAGTCCTAAGTGTCCTCTTCTAAAATTTCCCAGGAAAGTTTTGACCAGAAATGGATGCAGGGTGCTGGTTGTTATATCAGGCTCTGCCTGTGACAGTGTTAAAGAGGAGATGCCCTCATGTGGTGTTCCAGACCCTTTGCAATAATCTCTAGTGAAACAGATAAACAACTTGTATTGAATAATTAAAACCACCAAACTAAACTGAAAAACAGGGAAACGGAGAGAAGAAGGTGGAGGAAGTGGAGTAAGGCAACAGCTAGACCTTCTCCATGGTTGCTCTGGGGTTGCAGTAACAAGTCCTTCCACACCATGATGCCATGATACTGGTTTAACAGGTACAAAAAGTTGACAGGTACAAAAAGATGACTTCGGAAGCACCCACCCTTGAAAAGTCCTGTTCAGTCCCATGCTTGAAGAAAGGCTCTCCATGCAGGGTTTGTGTGAATACTAGAAACTATGCAGCATGGGTTTGACGAGACAAACAGCGCATGCCAAGCAATTTCCATGAATATGATCTGCCCATAAGAGGAAGAGAACAAAACCTGCTGGCTGAGGCTGGTGGATGGCAGGAGGGTGCTCAGCCGTGGCTGCTTGGCTGTGAGAGGATCTATGCTGGTGCACAGTGAGAAGACAAGGCAGGAGAGGAGTTCCTGAGATATGGAGAAGTTAGGCTAAGGGGTGCTGTAGTGGTTTTTAGGGGAGAAACCTGAAGTCTGGGGAGTTTATACAGGGGTAATTGAGAGGACGAGACAGATTTGTCAGGAATAAGGTGAAGCTGGATGACTAGATTATTTAGGAAAGTGGAAGAGAGGGACATGTCCATCCTGTTTGGAGACTAGAGTGTCTGGAGGAGCAGGTTGAACTGCAGTGTTAAGCAGCCTTGGGAGGTTCAGGCTCTCTCCAGTTCTTATTATGTCCCTAACCAGATCCAGTGAGGGAGCTGAAATGCTGGGAGCCACTGCCAGAACATTTACAATCACACTCCTGCTGGAGACAGGAACAAACCCTCCAGGGACCTGCCCAAACCATTTTGTCCCTCCAGAGCTAACTCACAAAATTCAAGACTTAACCTCTAGCTAGCCAAAGTGACAGTCACGCAGGATCATCCTTTCCTTGTGCCCCTCCCTCCTTGATCTAAACTCACAAAGTCTTTCTCAGTAGCAAGCAATATTTAATATTTTTTGAACTTGGCAATGAGTCATTAATAACTTGCAGGAGGGAAGAAAGATACTGGTTGATCTTTACATTATAGTGCTATATACTACAAATAGAGGCTAGACAGCTGTTGTGGGAAAATTACAACTAATGTTCTTTAGTGCAGTCACTTTCGAATCAGAAACAAGAGGAACTCTTCAGTTCAGTTGTTTCTTTCTAATTTGTGTTTTATAACGCTCAATGTTCTGGACTTTGCTCTGGACAAAACTTAATACAACCCTGTGACGTACCACAGGCTGGGAGCATAATGATTTGTTTCTTAAATGTTATTGCAAAAGTCAACAAATCATTGCTGGAGTAATAAAGAAGGTTGGGAGCAGAGATTTGTTGTCATAGCAGCTTTTCCAGGACCTAAGAAATGTGGTTTCGGAACAGAAATCACTTGCTCTTCATTGCCTGACCCACTGAAAACATCACAACATCCCACCTGGTTTTCTCTTCATATATCTCTTCACCCGTCTTTTGGCATCTGACGGAAGAAACAGTGTGAAGCACTTGGCAAAAATCTACCTTGACTTCTGTGCTACACAGGTAGGTGAGTTTTTGAGCAGCACCTTTTAACGACTATGGTGTTTTTAGGAGAAAGTATGAATCACCTGAAATATGTAAGAAGTCCTCTTTAGGTACCACAGGCTGGGAGCACAATGATTTGTTCCTTAAATGTTACTGCAAAAGTCAGCAAATCATTGCTGGAGTAATAAAGGAGAAGGCTGGGAGAAGAGATTTGTTGTCACAGCAGTAAATGGAAAACCAGACGACATTGCCTAACTTTGTAAGTTTTGTAAAGTGCAATTTTAAAAGGAAATGGAGAGACTTGTTATTAGCTCAGTTTTTTTATAATTTTCTAATGTTTATTTTACGTGCCTGGACACAAAGGGACCATTTCTATTTTGCCAGTGGTCAGAGTGTAGTAACCTTTAGTGGGGAGCCCCAGGCAAGGACTGTGTCTGATGTGAAGCCAGGTGACTCCACTGAACGGAGCTTGGCCAACTTAGACAATCTGAGGATCTAGTCCATCCCTTACAGCCATTTTATACACCTCATAAGTAGCTGAAGATTTAATCCTGTGTGGTCCTAAACCAAGAATAAGCCCTTAACTTTGATGCCCGGTGAAGCGCGTAGGGAAAGCAGAGCACCACAGAGGAGTGTGTGGGGCACTAGGAGTGAGTCTGGGGCTCTTGGACAGGGAGGCTGTCTGTCTCAGCTGCTCTGGTTTAACTGCAGTCGTCTTTGAAGCAACTTTAGTCAAACCGAAGCACAAAATAGGACAAATTCCTTCCAATTTAGAGTGGCATATTTGGATTTTGCTTCCAGTGTTCAGCGTATGCTTATACCCCAGAACTAGCCCTTCCCCAATTATGAGTATGTTCCCAGGGCTTTATTAAACTGATGACAATTGTTTGTAGACAAAGCCCAGTGGTGAGAACAAACACTTTTTTTAACTGTGCTGTCCATGAGCAGCCTTGTGTCCTGCTTCTCTGTGTGCCTCTTGCCCTGTCTGCTGCCCTGTGGTCTCCAATCCCACGAGAGTCTGTGGGGTATAACTGTGGGTCAGCACATCCAGTTTAACCTCACTGGTAGGGCTTTCTTTTCTTGTTTTCCCCCCATTTGTAGGAACTTTGCCACTTCAAACGTGGACTCCTTTTGTCAAAGCAGGTTGAAAGTTGCTAGCAGGTTTGCAGAGTTGTGACAGATGGACAAAACACGCACAGTGTAATTGCGTAAACCTCATCTCTTCTAGAAACCAGCAGAAGCCAGAGGGTTTGTATAGCTGTGACCTTTACAGAGACTATGGATCTACTGACTCAGCTCGGTCACGGGGAGTGAGGACTTCAGAGGCAGGCTGAATTTCTCAGCCAAGTGTGTGGTAAGGGGGTGCTCACCAACATCTTTCTTTCAGAACATGCTAAAGAATGAAGAGGTTCATGTGTGGCCCTGGACAGCACTCTTCTGGCAACACTCTTTTCACCTTGATGGCTGCTGCTTGTCTTTTCCTTCTGGCAGGTACAGTAATTCCCCTCAGGATTAACCATAGGGATGGTGCTGCCAGTGGGCTCTGGGCATCCCCCAGCCCAGGGGATGTCTGCTGGTTTCCTGGTTTGTGCACACACAGTATATCTATATGGAAACCCACTTCCCTCTTGTTCTGCCCCACTGCAGCAGTTATTCTTGCTCTGGACCTTTCCCTTCTCACTGCAACTGGTACCGGGGTCCTTGTCTATCCCTGGCCTGCAGACCTACAGGTCTGGGCATGATGCACACCCTCTCCTGGGATTCTGGTTCAGTCTGGGCCGCAGATGACTCAGTACAAATAAGAAAATATGGCAAGGAGTGAAATATCAGGTTTTGGTTGCATCACAGCTGTTGTCTACCTTTGGAGGTGAAAAGCCTCTTGGTTTTGTCATTATTCACTTGTTTCCTTCCTGGGTGTCTCCCTGCATTTCTCTATGTTTTTTTCTAGTTTTACTTTGGTTGCTGTAAAATAAGAGCTGTGCATTTACTCACTTCATGGTATTCTGGGAAAAGCAAGAAGCTACTGGCAGAACCAAATTCCCTAGTAATAATTCAAGCCGTGAGACAAACACAGTAAGCTGTGCTTCATGAACACACTCAACACCCTTTTGCTCCACTGTAAATCCCAACAAAACAATAATTAGTTCTATGTTGGTTTTTTTATTTCTTTTTTGACTTCTCCTTAAGAACAATGCAGGCCACAGAGATAATTCATGCTTCTAAAATGCACCCTGTAGCACTGGGGTCTCTTCCAGCGCACAGTGTAGTCAAGGAACAAATGAGCTCTTTCCACGTAAAGCCTCCGTAATAAAAAGACTGAATTAATGTCTAGATCTTGCCAAATGTACCCGCTTTCTCTCAGCTTTGGCTAAGGGCTCCTATACTGTCCGCTGTAAGACACTGGAAGGCCTGACCCCTGAAAGGGTGATTTCTCAGCGTGTGTCTGCTGGGGTGCAATGGTGCTCTGGTTACTCGTGAAATGGGTGCCAGTTCTGCCAGTCATAATCCCACAGGGATTCCCATCTCTTGGATAAACGCATGGGAACTGGCTTCTTACCCTTCTGGGCCCCGCAGCTGCTGGGAAATATGGCTGAAGATGACTGTTGCATTTTCTTGTGCTGTAATGAATTACTCACTGCTTGAGCTGTAATTGAGTAGCTACACCCACCTCTCTCCATCCCCTAAAGCTCCACCATGGATCTTCTCCTGCAGTCCCAGCACTGGCCATGTGATTTCATGCGCAAAGGCTTGCTCCCACTAGGGCAGAGGCTGGCGTGTTAGTGGGGAGGTGCTAAACTCCCATCCCACCCAGGGGCCTCCACCGAAAGGATGTTATACACTGCTGTTCTCAGTCCCTATGTACTCCCACTCAAGGGGAAAATCACTATCTTGGGTGCAAACCACCATCTTAGCAGAGTTGCAGTGGTGGAAGCTAGAGCAGGATGTGGGTGCATGCTCCACAACACACTGAGGTGCTCACTGGAGCTGATTTTAGAGCTGAGACAGACATGAAAGATAGCAGGGTGTTGTTATGTGTAATAGAAATGCTCTCTTTACACTTCGAGTGCACAAGGTTATGCTAGGAGAGCAATGCTCTGCTTCTGATCACCTACAGAGAATTAGACTCTGCAGATGGATCATTCCTACTTGCCTCCAATTTGAAGCGTGTGACGCAGTGCCAGCTATTTTTGCAGTCAATGATGTGTATAACCTTTATTAGAAGTGCAAATAGTCACTGGAGATTTATTGGTCAGGTTAGACTTCAGGGATTTATAATACTTGATTTGCATGGCTGGCAATCAACTTCGGAAAAATGTAAATTCATTTGAGGAAAATGCTGTAAAAACAGCCCCTAGATGTGCTTATAAAAGACTCAACATAATGCCAATTCTTATCTAGAAGAAATATACCCTGAATTAGTGAAGCACATGTAAACAAACATGTGAGCGTAATGGCAAGTTAAATATGCAGATCACCTGTATGGGAGAGGCCTGGGTTATAATTTGAACCTGGTTAACTATCACTCTGATGGTGCACGTGGGGCCACTTCACCCCCTAGAGAAACACTTCACTGGTGGCAGATGGAGCTGGTGGAAGGATTGGGTCCTGCCTTCGGCGACTGCATGCTGCTGTTTAAATGTGTTGCCTGTGGACCGGCGCTGCTCTGTGGCTTTGTGCACGTTCACAGAGATTCTTGCCTGGGGAAGGGACTTTGTCGTGGCTGGTGGTGACTGCAGTGGGACTTGCTGAGTAGGAGACCATGGCAAATCCAGGAGCCAGAAAGGGGATACATGTCTTAGCATTGCACTGGACTGGCTCCTGTCTAGATATCCGACAGACGCTTAATGTGGAGTGCAAAACCCAGAGAAGCAGAGTGAAAGACCTTCCACAGCTTGCTGATGCCCCTGCCAAACTGCTCCAGGGACCGAGGCTGGCTGAGTTAGAGCCATTGCAGCTACTACTCTGCTACTCTGCAGTCAGAGCTGGGGCCACATATGGGCAAGTTACTCACTGCCCATGTAGGTCTGCGGTTAGTATTACTCCGGGAGTTTGCCTCTGTCAGCAAAACCTTTTGAGTAGGTTGTAAAGATATAAAGAGATATAATAAAGTAATGAAGAAAAAAGATGCCCAAACAAATTCTCTGGAACCTGAGACAAGGACAGTCCTTATGACTTTTATTTTTAGCAGAAACCTTGACCTAAAAACTGAAGGTTGGGGGTGTGATATGTCACCTGGAAGCCAAACATGCAAACAGCTCTTTACCCAGAATGTGCTGAACCAAGACCTTTGCACTGGACATCCATACCGATACCGGAGCATGTGGACCCTAGACCTGAATTCTGTATTGATTCCTATTAGGCATGTCTTGAGGACTTCAACTTTTCCTTTGCAGAATTAAACTCATCTTCTTTTTACTGGTAGTGTGGGTGGTCTCCGAATTAAATTTCAAAGGCAGCAGAAACTGGAAATAGAAGAAACTTTGGGGTTTTTAAATCGTCATTCAGGGAAGTACCCGAATGAGGTCATACTGCAGCTTTTTCTTTGGGAGTGACACTTATTTCCCTTCTTTACCCTCTTTCCTATTGCCGTTTGCTTACAGAAACACGTTATCTGCATGGAGAAAGACTGGATTTACTGGGAAGGAATGATAAGTATGTGTCTCTGGTCAACTTCAACATCCCTGAGCTATGTCAGTTCACGGTGTGCATTGACCTAAACCGGACTGCCAATGTCAGCTCTTGGGCAGCGTTTTCCTATGATGTTAACACCACCTCCACTGACATAAATGACTTACAGCTTGGACTCTCTGGAGAAAACAAGCACTTGAGACTGTATCTTTTTGGCACCAGACGAGACATTGAGATCGATCTGGCCCTTTTTGTGTGGTACACTGTGTGCTGCTTGTGGGACACCAGGAGACAACTGCTGGAGGTCTACTGCAATGGTAAGCTCGTGCATACCAAAACCATTGGCAGCGCTGAGTGCCTGAAACCCAACGGTAGCCTGGTGCTGGGTCATCTGCACAAAAGAAAGGATGGCTTTATTGTGCGGGTAAGCAACAGCTTCATTGGCAGCTTGTACTACTTCCAAATGTGGGACCGTGTGATGGGTCAGGAAGAGCTGCTGGACTGCACCATGGGCAATATTGTCAGCTGGAAGGAAGAGTACTGGAACTTCAGCAGCATCCTTCCCATTGCGGACCATCGCCTGCGCTGTGGTGAGTCTCTGCAACATTTTCTCTTCTTGGGGCTGTTGTGTGTGTTGCTGGGGATCATACACAGAGAGTAGGGAACCCTCCACTGCTCACGACAACGGGGACTGTCTAATAGCCTCTGAGTCACTGCTGCCGTGATTGAGACCAGGAGTGGACAGAGCTGTAGCCATGCGTACTACACTGCCTACTCACTCCACACAGGCTCTTCTTGAAGGAGATATAGAGGCTGTGGATGAGGGAAAGCTGGCAGGGGCAGGCTCTGCCACTGAAATCCCCTGGAGGCTGCTGGCAGGTGGCATCTTTTAGATGAACCTTCCAGTGGTTCATCCTTCTGCTGGGGCACCAACCTGCTACTCAGCTGGCCTGGCACTGAGCGAGGTAGGCTGGACACAGAAATTTTCTTCCAATATTTTTAACAATATTTAACTAGAGCCAGTAGTTAGATGATAGTAATCACTTTTCCGCAAGACTCTTGTCTGCTGTGTGCCCTAGATGGGTGTCGCTTCACTGATAAGCACTCTTAGCAGTGTTTTGGGTTATCTCATCATTCAATCCTGATGACTGTATGTACTGCACAGTATTTAAACTACGCATTATTAAAACAGAGGACCGAGATTGACTCACTGCCTGATTGACTGACTAATTTATGTAAAACTAATGACATGCCACAATATTTAGGTGCTCCACAATAATAGCGAATGCATCTTTCTTTACTAATCATCTGTAAGCTGATGGTTTCTCAGGGAAAACAGAGGCACAGTATGAAGTCATTGGTCATTTTTGGTGTCCAGTTTGAGAATTCAAGGAGCATCCCATCAGACAGCACGTCTCTGTCAAGTGCAGCACCCGCTGACTTCACCGCAGTTCCCACTGCTCTTTCCCATCTCCTGCTTCAGGCTTCATTGAATCAGGGCCGAAGGCAATGAGAAGAGCATCAGGAAATCACCGACTGCTGCTGAAACCTGTGCTCACAGGGATTTCCCCCACCTCCCTCATTGCACACCCCCTCGCTCTGCACCAAAAAACGCAGGCACTAATAACAATTGCTGTAAATTACAACCTTCCCATCTGTCTCTTGGCTCCCTGCCCCATTCCCTTTATCCAGGGAGTCCTCTTTCTGCACTGCCTGTTGCCGGAGCTATTTCCCCATAGGGGGGCATATGATCTGATGAGGAGGGAGGAGGAAGGCTCAGTTTCCCTTTTCCAATTTACACCTTTGCCCTTGGGCCCATTCGCTCTGTGGGAAAGGTGTGTGCTTGACTTGGCAAGGAGTTGTGAGAAGCTTAGTCATGTTTGCTGATGAAAAGTTTAGCACCTAAAATCAAAGCCTCCGCTCAGTGTTCCTGGACTTTGATTTTTCCAAAACAATAACCTGGATGAATTTGAGCAGCTTGTTAGTGAGACAAAGCACGTTAGAGGGAGGCTTTCAATGGTGAAAGCATTTCTTTCCTTTAAAGCAATCCCCAAGAACCAGGTGATATCCTCTAGTTAGGATTCTCCAGTGCAGCCTGAATTGGACATTCAGTCTGGAAAATGTTGGCCCAAATATTCAAAGGTTATCAGCAAGGAGAAACAGCAGCGTCTCTCACAAGTGAGGAACTACACCAACAGACACCGAGGCTACTCTTGCCTACCGCTGGATCCACATTGTGTTCCATGCTGGGAGAAGGGTTACTGGAGTCTGACATTTTCCCAAGAGCAATAACTAAGATGACTGTTGTGAAGCCCTAGTTATAGAGATGCTCATAAAATTTAATCATGTTTGAGAATCTGTCATATGTCAGATCTTGGCAAGACCTTTGCTTCCACTATAAATCTACTCCTTACTTTAATTAACTGAAATTCATGAGCTAGCTATTGCACAGAGATATACTGACAATACACTAGATACAGATAACAGTGAGTAGCGTAAATACATACCGAGATTTATGTCCTGTCTGCCAGATAAGGGAAGCTGCACTTGGCTGTATTTCGTATGGATTGTCCATATGGGGTCATATATGAGCCTCCATGAGAACATCTGGAGCATGCGTATAAGAAATAGTTGTGCCAAAGTGTTTCTATGTAATGAAATGTCATGGGGAAGTGCCATTTCAATGCTCATGTCATGACTCAAATTGTTACTTATGCCTTATAACAATTACTAGCTGCAAGGTTTCCTTCTCCTGTTTATATATGTTGTTTATAGACCTGTGCATTGCTCAGTTCACCTTGACAGTAGACAGTTTATGCAATTGTGCTGCAAAGTCAGGCAACCTGCTTTGTTTTGGAAATCCTACACTACTTTTGGAAAGCCAGGGTTCGTTTAGGCAAAGTGAGTGAAACTTCTCATATGAACGTAGCAGGAAGCAGCCTTGAGAAGGTGTGTTGACTTTTTATAAGTGATATAATTATCATAGCAATTGCACTGGCTTTGCTTGATAGTAGGAGTAAAGTTATTGTTCTGCCTTTGCTTTTTCCCCAGAGTTCTTGAAGATGATCCTTTACTTTTCGAGCTCAGCTGGGCCTTTGCGAAAAGTGCAGAAGTAAAATTGCGTGTTCTCATCCTCTCACTGACTCATAGTCTTCATCTCTTCCTCCCCCTACCTCACCCACACACTGATTTCTGATTTTCTTCTTAATTTTAAATTATCTGGGAGAGGGATGAATATACAATATCTGAAAATGACTGCTAATAATATAGAAATATATTTATCACAGTTCTCTTATTGGTTGGTCTAATTTTTGCTGCTCTTCTGTTGGAAACCATACATATTTACAGGATGCCAAATAAACCACTTATTAAACTATCAAATCAAAATCCATGACTAGGACTTTAAAAATGTCAGTGGTACAGTATTTTTCTAGCCTCAGATCTCATCTGTCATCACGCCTTAGCCCTAATTTCGTGAATGGAATTACATGCATGTTAATTAAAGCAAATGAAGTTACAGGATGCAGGTGGCTAGTCCCACACCTGCCTGCTGGTAATGATCCTTGACATGTGAGCATAAACAGATTTTTTTTTTTTGATTCAGGTGATAATGAGAAAGAGAAAGAAATGAATTAGAATCTGTGAAGTTGTAATTATGCTTCATTTGTCAGGAGATGAAAACGGCATTCTGAGTTACATTCCTGATTAGAATGGGTTTGGGTTTTGTTTGGCCATTTCTCTATTATTTTTTCTTCCCCTAGCAGATTTTTCTGATTCATCCTAGCTGACACTGGGTGATATCGTACATCACCCCTGAGGCAATGGTTTTTGAAACATTACACTGATAACAACAGGAACAGAGTGGAGCCTGTAATCACCCAGCTATATGCAGATTCCTCCTATCTGGAGAGGACCTGCAGCACTGTAACAGTCAGGAGGACAAGTTAAACCCTAGGTGTACAAGCGGTTTGGTTTACGGCTTGATAAATTATAGCCTAATATCATGTCTGTATTTCTGTAGGGAAAGAAAAAAGAATTTATTCCAGTGATAGGGCATGTTTGCACAGCACTGGCCCTTCTGCGTTCTCATCACACTTCCCCTATGACAGCAGTTCTTAAAAAAAGCCTATAACAAGACGCTCATTTTCTGTCAGCTTGAAACCAGGGACTAATTATTTATATCATCACACTGGGGCTCACAGAACCCATCTCTGCAGCTTCACACCACAGGAAGGCATACAGATTTCCACTAGAAGTTTAAGCTGTGGAATTAAAGTCACTGGGGATGCTGGAATATCTGCCTCTCCGCAGCACTGGGGGTCAGGTACTCCGGATTTTGGTCTTTGTATTCTCAGGGTAGTATGTGTTTTGAGGGTGGGGAGGGCTTGGTGTGCACGGGTGCTGGAGGAAAAAGAACATCCCCTTAGGTTCAGGTCCTTCTGTTTTCTTTAGAGGAGTTGTTTTGCTTTATCTCTAGGGTTTTGCTTTTAATTTAGTAGATACTTCTGGCTTCTTGCTTTCTGCATATTCATGCGTCTGCCAAACAGTGTTAGTGGCTATTGGTAGGAGGTCTGTGTATTGAATATGTGGGTCTGTCTTGCAGGTAGATGATCTAAGCCTGCGGATCTTTTCCAAATAAAGAATCAGCAAATACCCATTATGTCAGGTCATGTTTCTGACCTGCTGCAGGCAACGGATTTGAAATGGCAATGTGGCAGCTTGCTCCTGGACTTGCTAGAGTTTTAGTGGAAGACTAAAGCAGAGTAAATTAGTCCTCTTTTTCCCAACAGTTTAATACTACCTCAGAAGCAAAAGGCCTGAGTAAAGAGGAGAGATGTCCAAACGAAAACCTGAGATTCATCAAGCATCACGGGAAAAGCAGGCTTGCTATTGTTACAGCTTTCTGTAGACCCTGGGAGCAGCAGGGACTGTGCTACAAAGAGCACAGCTCTGCAAAAGCAGGTTGCTGGACAGTTTGATCTCTGGAACAGCCCCTCCAGCCTTCCTGCTCCCCATCCCACTGCCTCCAGCTGTGGAGGAGCCTCCAGGCTCAGCTCTCCGCCAGCTCTGCGCGTTCTGCCTCTGCTGATGGTACTGCGGGGGCTGAAACCGCTGTTTCCTAAATCATGAGATGACCCCAAAACACAGACTGGCACCTCCGAGGAGCGTTTGGAGGCTGAAGGTCTGAGCTGAAGACTGGAGGGTCTCAGCTTAGTCTGCGAGAGCCAACCTCGGAGAGACAGCTCAGAGCTGGACTTCCCATAGCTTTGTTGTCCTCTTGTTCATGAAGGTGGGACTCAGAAATTGCTCCGGTTTGACTTTGCGATGAGTGCCCGGCCTGTGGCTTAATGCAAAGGGTAAAACTCCTTGTTTGTCTAGGAAGCAGAAGCTTGTGTACTGTAGCGTGCCTGTTCAGAAGGGGCTTTTGACTTCAGCTGTCCTTTCAACTTCATGAAATAATTTGAAGCTATTCAGGATAAAAATAGGAGGCTTCAAGTTGTTAACAGCTCCTGTTTCTGTTATTGTCCATGGATGTATTGCCGTTGATTTGAATGGGTCGGGGATGGGCCATTATATTTTAAGCATGGATGATTCTCCTTACCTTGAACTACAGTAGAGAAAACATTGTTTTATGAAGCATGGCCTTATGCTACTTATTTCCGACCACACTCCTTATTCATAGACATTTGGCTTTGTATTCATATGTTAAGTTTATTTCTCTTAGTCAGAGCTAGAATGTCAAGTCTCTGTCAGTCATGTGAGTGAAGAAAAAAACACAAATTATCAGCATAGCAAGGAAACAGTACCTCTAGAGCAAAATGTTGTGATTCTGCTTTTCTTTCATCACCGAGGCCTGTAATGTTATATGGTGATTCGGTTCACTGCAATTTTCTGTAGTACATGTGACAAACATCACCCATTTTGTCCCTGTCTGTCTGGTGATGTGGCAGATTGCATGTGAAATGCAAAAATCCTATCTGGTTTGACAAGGTGATTCACTTCAAGGAAAATTAGCTACGAACAAATTCTTGGAAGTCTTTACTTTGAAAACAACAGGCAGGATGGCTGGCGTTTATAATGGTAATCCTTATGCCAGGTTATCATTAAACCAGAGACCATGAATATCAATGCATGTTCATCTGACATGCATTACTGCATGTTAACCCATTAGCATTCAGGGTTTGACAAATGCCTTTTCCTGAAGGCTGGCACAGGTTAACGAGCAAGAAGGGAACAGAGCGATAACCACTCTTCAACACAAGCAATGAAAAAAGATAATGTTGCATAAACTCCAGCCTTCCTTGCGATCTAAACTCTGCAAATGCTGTTTTCTCCCTTGTTACGCTGTAGTTACCTCTGGAGAAATAAAAAACCCCAACCCACGCACAGGTGTATTTTCCCCCTTTGCCTTCCCCCTGCAGAGGTCTGTGGAACAACAGCAGCTCTTTGTTACGACAACCTTCGCTGAAGGACTCACACCTCTCTCTCACCTGGACTATGCTCTTCCTTACACTTTTGCCACTGTGGATTCTTAGGCCTTTTACTGTTTTTTTTCAGCAGGCTCGAGTGAAGCATCGTCCACAACGGCTCCTACGCTACCCCCATCACCTCCGACCAGTAGTACCAATGGTACCATTCCATGTAAGTGCTGAACGAGGCTGTTTTAAATGCTGACGTGATCATCACTGACACTGACTGACATCATACACGTGACAATTTTAGACTCAGTCACATGTTTAAGCTATTGCTGCTTAGCAAGGTATTGTATGTCAGCAGATCTTCCTATCTCTTCCTATGCACTTAGCAGGCAGTAAAAGCCAAGTTAGGGCACCCACAAGTATGAACCACAACTTGTTTGTTTAAGCTGTGATAACATGACCATGTGTTTGGGCCCTTAGGCTCTTTAATAAAATTTCTAGCAATGTAGCAGTAATCTAGACTTAGACACTTGGAGTCTGGGATTTCCCAAAGAGCCTCGGTGACTGTGGGAATGGGAAACAGAACCGTGGTTCAACAGAGAGATGAGGAGATGGGAAGGGGTGCAGGCACCTTCTGTGCAAACTACAGGATGCGTCTCACGTTCTCTTCTTACAGTCAGCTTCTTCAACGTTGACATGAACTTTTCTCTTTTCTACAAAACTGAGAAAGCTCCTGATTACTATGATGCAAGGAAGCTTCTTGAAAACTGGGTGAGTAGCTTTCTTTTCTCATGTATTTCTAGCAAGTATCAGATGATGAGGACAGCTGGTACAGAATGCAAAGTGATGGGACAACACAGAAATGAGTATCCATGTAACAATATTGTGGCATTTCAGAATCACGTTATCCAACGCATTTTTAACAGGATAAAATTAAATTCTGAAGGAAGGGGAAAGTGTTGACATTTTGCAAAAATTTTTAGCCATTTTCATCAGGATTTAGAATTTTGATGACAATTCTAAATTTATGAGCAGGTCTAGATAAAGTATCAATAAATCAAGTTCATGAAAATGTTATTGTTTTCTTTCCAGTTTAGTATCATATTTACTGGAGAAGAATTTGTGGTGACAAACTTTAAAGTCAGGTAAGCCTCTGGCTGTATAGTGGTGTCACCTTGACCCTCTGCCCTTTGAGCAAAATTGCAGCCAGGTTCCAAGTACCCATTTCACAACTGAGCAGTCCCATGACAAAGGTGTAAACCAAACCCCCAGATCTGTACAACTGCGATCAAGTGGAACACCCACATTTTGTTTACTGGGCTCATTCACCTGAAAATATATATCCTACCTAATGCAAGGCAAGTAGCTGCTGCCAAACTGAGATCTCATTTTTGGCCATGTATATTGGTTCATGACGAAGATGGAACCTTTGCTGCCTCTGCAGTGTGTAAGCAATGAGCCAGGTGTGTTGATGTATCTGGTATGCCATCCTGGCAGTTCAAAAAGTACAGAAATTGGTACTTGCAGGAGACGGAAAGTAGGGCAGAGCGCTGGTACCTGCAGGGTTCATTCACATTACTACTGCTGAAGCCCTGTTTCAGCGATTGCATGTGAGTGCGAAGGAATTTAGGGGTCTCATCCATCTGCAGAGTGAGGGTCACAGACCCCTGAGGGCTGTCTAGTTTGTGTAAGTAGGTACACACTGCCTCTCGTGTGGCAGTGTCTAATGAAAGGATATTATAGTTCCAAAACCATGCTCAGAAACAACAGTTTGTTGCACAAGACTCCTCTGTTTCATACCTTTTAGCCCAATTCAGCTGTATTCGTATCCGAACTGTGAGCAGCTAAGAGGGATATTTAGCAATTCATAAAAGTATCACTTGTACAGACATGGAGTTTTATCATTTTATGCATATTTCGACTTCCTTCTTTCTTCTCTGACTTCCACAGTTACTGCTTGCTTTACAAATGACAATACAGTAACACACTGCACTGTTTACACGGCGTGAATCCAATTCAGAAAACCGTCAGAGAAGGGTGGGTTCCATTCTGGAAGAAGCGTTTTTTGTCAGGCTGCTTATCTGTTACAGCACTTGGTCTTAGTGATTTATGTAGATACACCTGTACTGAACTCAAGATGACTCCTCTGCTGCAAGGTCTGGCTCATTGTGGACACAAGATTATTTTTTTTTTTTTAGGTGATAGCAGAATGGGGCACGTTACATTTATATGCTTACTATGAAATAATGATTCTATTCTCTTTCACTTGCAGGGGTAATTACCCACAAAGCAGTGTCTATAAGAGGGCTCACGTATGTAATTTGTTATTTTCTGATTTAAAAACTTACTTTTTCTTATCTCTGCATAGAGGATATAGTAGTTGCATGGTCTAAATGCTGATACTATTGTGTTTTGTTGAAATTATTAAATATTGACCTTCAATCTGGTAGGTGTACCCCCTGTAAATAGTTGGGCTGGAGAGCCACTGTGTCTCAATAGATATTTATATGTTCTGTGCACACAAAGGAATGCTGGTTGTGCCCAGCACTATTTGCAAGCAGCCTACTTTGCAATAGCCTTCTGGTGAGCGTGCTCATTGAACAGCATTAGATACAGATCCGCTCTCCTCTCTTCATGAGGCAGCATTAATGCACTATGAGGTTCTGTTTTATCCTGACATACCTCTAGAAGTACTGTGAAACAAAGGCTACTCTAGAGAGTCAGGTCCCAATAACTTTTAAAGCAAAAGGCTCTATTTCAATGAGCACACTGAGCTTCTGCTGTTTGCTTTCATTAAAATCCAACTTGCGCCAGTAGATTCTAACCAGCTTCTAACTTCTTGTGTCCTTCCATGCGAACTGAAGATGAAGGTAAATCAGATGTCACAAAGGTAAGACCCGTGGTTATGAACTGGGTTTCCATAGTTCATATTGATTTCATTTTTAGGATGAGGAGGAATTATACCCCTCCTCAGGTGTTTTAAGGAACCTTTAGTTGTATAAAACAGAAAAGCACATGTGGTGTCAGAACCACAGTAACGCTTGACTTGGGGAAACGTATTTCAGCATGCAAGGTTTCCCTCCCACAACCCATCTCTTGGGAGGCTCAAAGTGCTTCCATGGCAAGCCAGGAGGTTTGTAAGAGCTGGCTGTGAGCAGTATCCTTCGCTGGGGCCAGAACAGTGAGTGGAGAGTGCCCAGGAAGGCTGCCAGGATGAATCCTGCACCTCTTCCGTAGGAAATCCAAATTACCTTCTGACCTCAGGCCAGAAGAGGAAGGGGACCTGGATTCCCGTCACCTTCAAGGGGTTGCAAATGGTTTACAAAGACCATGCTGAGTGGGGAACAACTGTGTAGAGGCAGGAGCGAGCTGGAAACACTTGAAACATCCCAGTCCTAAGGAAATCTCACTCGTTAGCCCCCAGTTAAATTAGAGGTCCATTGAGGTGATCCACCCACAACTGAGAGCTGGCTTCTTGCACCTTTCTGTCATGTCTGAAGCCACTCAAAGAGAGATACAGTCTTTCCAAACCTCCTAAAGTCAGCAAACATAGTTATCTGGAAGAATAGCCATTTTGAGGAGAAAAAGCTGGAATCCAGTGGAGGTAGTGAAAGCAGTTAGTTAAATCTCAGTTTTCCAGGGAGCCTTGGAGCCACCTCTGTTTGGGCGCAGGGGTACTCAAGCACCTCATCGTTTTGACTAGCTCACTCCAAACTTTAAAACATGGTTGAAAAATGCTTACTTGTGATTAGGAAACCTTTTGAGGTATTTACCGTGTAACTATAAAAAGATTCTTGTACCTGTACTCCCAATAAATTGTACTTTAGAAAGCATTTCCAGTGATAAGGTACTAGTGTACATAAGCAGTGGCATCTGGTGACATTTGCCATAAGACTGCACCTACAGTCAACAAAACACATACAGAAATTCTCCAACTCAATATAATTTTCTGGGTTACTCCTTAAATTTGTAGCCACTTATAATTGTGAAATGTTACTAATATGGTAGCCTTGTTTGTGTATTATATTTCTAGCTACATCTGCAAGGCCATTATAAAGGCCATATCACTTGAAATACAAGAAGTGCTGAGTCTCAAGATCAAACAGTTATTGAATGATACTTACAAAGAGGGACCATTATCCTTATACGTGAAGCCTGAAGATGTGGCTGTCAAGCCAATAGGTAATACTTCATGAAAACCTCATTGGAAATCACATGCTCCGTAATTCTGGCTACAAGTGGTTTGTCAAATGTAAATTTTGTGGAGAGGTTAGGCTAGAAAACGTCCTTACAAGTAGCCAGACTGACCTCATCTGATGCACAAGCTGTAGAACATCATGCAATGACAGCAAGATCAAAAACTTGGGTCCCAGACAAATGGAGATAAGCTAAAATTGAATCCTGGTGCCAGGGCAGGTCTGAGCACCTTTGCAATGAAGGCAAGGTCAGGCTGATGCAGCTGCAAATCCAGGAGCCCCTGCTCATAGTCAGTGCCCCAGAGCCTCACTATTGAGGGAGACCAGAGCCAAACACCAAAACCAAACCCATTGCTGACATTTGCTTAATGCCAGTGCATATTGGATCAAGCCTCAAATGGCAAATAATCTCTTTATTGGTTTGGTTACAATCTCTATTGCTCCTTAAAATACAGAAGTAAGCCAGAGATAAGAGCTACCAGACTGTACCTGAAATTCAAAACCACATTTTATACCAAAGACTTATGAAAGATCAGCTGCAGACAATAAAACCACAAGCCTGGAGGAAAGACATTGATGGGATAATGAGGAGCAGTGTGAAAGCGCCTTCAGATAGATTAGAGAAGCCTGCAGGATATACTGTCATTAAATATAGTTTGTGATGCTGGGAAACTAACACTTTACCTGAGAACTGACCTTGTCAAACAAAAGAGAAAAAGACTGTAGAAGAACAGATGAAGTATTTAAGCAAAACGTTTTCTTGCAGCCAGTAAACTTGTAAAATACTCCTATCCAGTCTGCAAATTACAGCTCATTCCCATCAGGAAAGGAGGTCCAGAGAACTGCTGGATCCCTGGGTATCAGAGCAGGTCTTTTTGACTACTAAATCTTTTTAAAGAGCTTTTATGTATTTCTTCCTCAGCACTAATGGATTGTCCAGAAAGCTTTTCACACACGAGAGACAAGGGAAATTATTCCTGGCCGCTAACAAGCCCAGCTACCAAAGCGGAGGTCAGCTGCAGGAAAAACCCTCTGCAGTCTGCTCAGAGGAGTTGGTGAGTGATGAGATCATCTCATTTTGGTTCTTGCATGGGAAACAGGAGGGAGCGCCGGGCTTTGTGTGATGGGGAACCAGATGGTAGTCTGTCATGGCACCCAGCGGTGCCCTGCCAAGAAGATGCAAAGTATACAGGGCCAGTCCAGCACGGGCTGCAGGAAAAAGGAGTGTTGCATCATTTCCATCACCTGCAGCAAGTGCAAGCCAGCAGAGTAGGACGCTGACTTTCTGCTTGAGCAGGGAGGGGAAATGGATGCACGGTAGCATTTTGTGCCATCCGTTCATGGCACTCTGCCCTCCAATACCTCCAGATGCATTTCAGATTGCTCTGGCATTTGGGCTCTGCTCCCACTCTGCTAAATGAGTGCTAAGTCAGATCTGACTTGCAAGTCAAATTTCAAAATTGGGCTAATTAATTACACTCTTAGCTACTTAAATGGGAAATACAGGGGAACATCAATTACTATATATTTTTTCTTGTAACAAAGTACACTGTTTTCATTTTCCAGTGCAATTGATATTGAACTTGAGCAAGCTTTCTGGGAGAAACCAAATATGACTGAATGTAAATTACTGGAAGAACTTCCAAATAATATTTTAGACCTCCATGATATCACAATAACAGAAGGTAAGGCACCAGATACTTCAGTGACACGTGAATCAAAGTAAAAATTGTTATACTCAGATAATGCTTATGTTGGACATCTGAAGAACTGAAGCAACAAGGTTGCTTTAGGTGCATCCTACTCACCTGGTCATCTTAAAGTGTTTTTAACTCAGATGAATTTTGAAGGTGCCTCAACATTCTCTAGCTATTACTTTGAAGACTTGTCTCATATCCTATACTTGGATTTAGAACTAAGTAAATAACCAATGAATAATGTAACAGGTTTTGCCTGTCTATACTCTGTTACCACATCAAAGTAGTTCATAATATCTCATACAAAGACGCACAAATCAGCGTATGGAATTGAAAAGTTGGTGCTGTAATTCATGTAAGCTATAAGGTGACCTTTACCACCTGTTTATATCTTTTTTAAGCTATGCCAAATGGTGCAAGTTGTTTGAATGGTGAACAAAAACAATATTATAGCTTATACACCTACTCAGCAGTGCCATCAAATAATAGATCATTGAAAGATATCTGCAGTTGCA
This sequence comes from Haliaeetus albicilla, assembly GCF_947461875.1. Lineage (NCBI taxonomy): Eukaryota > Metazoa > Chordata > Aves > Accipitriformes > Accipitridae > Haliaeetus > Haliaeetus albicilla. The sequence continues at coordinate 17,754,086 of NC_091505.1, forward strand.
TACAGTCTGTCTGAGTCCCAGGGTGTAAAACTCTGCTTCTATAAAAAAATTATAGAAGGATGATGAGATGATGAATGGCAAATACAACTTTTCAAACTATACCATTCACAATTTGCTTTTGCTGCTATAGCAGTTAAGCAGCATTTGGGGAGAGGGGCGGATCTTGTGTAATTTTGAACTCAAATGCTTGTAAATGTGACCAAAGTTAAAACTAAGTATTATTTACAGATAACCTTTATAATACAAAAGCAAGTGATAATATTCTTATGAAAAGTACAGTGTTTTCTTCCTTTAAATTACAACCTGAGATATCCAGATTTTACTTTGAAGTTTTTGCCAGTTTCATTGACAAGTTGAGGGCTTATTGACTTATACTTGGGACATAACTTTGTAATAGATCAGAAGCATTATGACCATATGGAAAGAGAGAAGAAGCAGACTAACTCCTTGCTTTAACATAGAGACACGTAGCTATATAGCTAGACATATAGCTATGCCACATAAATCATCTGTACTTTTTTTTTTCAGAGAATGCACAAGATGTTGTACAGCATATTTTATACCTCTTGCCAGATGCAACACTGCATATGGAAGAATTAGAAATCATTGCAAGTAAAATTTCTGATATCGTAAGGCTTGCAGATATGAGCGTGACACTTGCAGAGACTATATTGTCTATACTAAACTATATTTTGCTGCAAGAAATAGAAGATGAGAACATTAGAAAACTGACCAATAGGTAAGTAAGATAACTTGCCCAGAAGTGGCTTCCTAAGCTAAAATGGCACCATGGAATAATTCATTCAGTCTATTAAAATACGACCACAAGAGTTAGCAATTTCTGTACATGGTTCTTAAGCATGGTTGTGGTTCTTAGCAGTAGAGATTGATTATTGTGTTGTCAAAGGTGTTTTTAGCAGAACCAGTTCTGCAGAAGTCACCATCACGGAGCTGTTCTTTATGAGCATCTCAGCCTGGAGGCAGACCAGGGAGACTGGCTGGCTGCCATCTCATCTCAGAGGTGATCTCCACACTTCAGCAGTGAGGTCTGTTGGCAGGTCAGCCTGGAGACACGTATCTGTTCCACCAGCACACCAGGCTGGAGTGCTGTACCTGTGCTGACGAAGATTTTTCAGACATAGCTATTCAATGTTAGACTTCAAAATCTACATTTAGGATCCTATGTCCATTATGTGATTCTCACACACGCTAAAGTCAAGGTTGCTAGATAACTTTAAAAACATCTCTCTCCTTTGAGATCTTAAAGGTAACTCAACTACCTGTTTTTAAAATGTCTGGCTTCTGTTGCTGAGCAGCGCACTGTTCAGAAAACTACTGCCAGCCTTTACAAAGGCAAACGCAAGTACACAGAGCTTACTCATCTCTGATTTGGGCAAGGCAGCTTACCCACTTCTCACTGCACGGCCTGAACCTCCAAGTAGGAAAGATTATTCTACTTTGCACTGGCAAACCCAATGCTAACCAACAGTGTAAGAAAGAGATGCAGTGTTCATCGTATTAAAGTCTTTCAGCATCTCTCATTTTAAAGACTGTGCCTATCTGCAATTTTCTTTCACTTAATGTAAAACAGTATTTTAATAAGAAATATTAAAATAAATATCAAAAGCAAGAAAAATGAAGTTTCCACTTAAGTTCTAGGTGGGGCATAGACTACACAACAGCTCAGTTGTTTGTACTGGACAACTATGCATTGCCTTTTCAAAGAAGTCAGGAGTCCGCAAGGAGGAGTAGCCAAAAATAGCTTAGAAAATCTGCTGGAGAGAAAGCATCGAGCATCGTGATCCTTTTGGCTGTGTGCTCTCTCTTCAAAGTCTACCGCACTGCAGTGTGTGGAGTGGGGGCTGTGATAGCTGCCAGCACTCAACACCTCTGCCTTCTCAAATAGGCTGTGGGGTTTTTTTAAGTGAAGTATCCATCAGTTCGAATTCTCCTCCTGTGAAATGTAAGGTTTCAGGGACAAGGATGATGTTCTAATAGACCCTGGACTCCTGATCCTTAATGGAGATGGAGTTGGTATATGCAAGTTGTAATAAAAACGTCTTTACAATTTTCATGGACAGGAGAATCTTAGGTATTTTAATTTCTCCATAGATCTGACCTCAGAAGAGCATAACCATTGTGATGATTCCTGATGAGTGCTAGCATGATATCCTCACAAGAGCTATTACGCTCCTTCTTTCAAGCCTCGGTAGAAATTTTGGATCCCTGATATTTTGAGGAAGTTGAATTTTGCAGCTCTAGGGCAGCTGTGGCTGAAAGGATCCCATGGGGGTCCTTGTGTGTCTGGGACCAACAATGCATGAAGATAACACCAGACCAAAGAAGGACAGGAAGGTTTGCCTTTAGTCTGTTGGGGCCAAGCTGTCATACACATTTTCAATAGAGTATTATCCCTTCTTGCATACTGCTGAATAGCCTTAAGGGTGGCCAAACAAGATGTGGAGCTGTCTCTGACTCTTTTAATACCCATGAGCATTAAACAACCCTGATTTGCTGCTTCCTTTGGATTCCAGCCTCTTCTCTCTCCTTAGAAAAAAAACCTACTGAGAGCAGGGCCCAGAAAGCCTGTGAAATCTGCATCCTCAGAGATATTCAGAGCTTTACTGGACAAGATCCTCAGCAACCGACCTACTGTTAAAGTATGCCCTGCCTGAGGGAGGTGGGGAGTTGGAGGACAGACCTCCAGAGGTCCCTTGCAGACTAAATTATTCTGGCTGTAATATTTCACTTGAGGGTACAATTAGATGATTGCAAATAATCAAATTAGCAGGTTTTATGAGTTACTGCCTTCCAGATGAAATGTAGTATTTGACTGGGTGTGAGTTTTCACTCAGGTCTTCCCAGAATCACCTTGTGTTGTTGTCCTGGTTTCAGCTGGGATGTAGTTAACTGTCTTCCCAGTAGCTGGTACAGTGCTATGTTTTGAGTTCGGTATGTGAAGAATGTGACGTTTTCAGTTGTTGCTCAGTAGTGTTTAGACTATAGTCAAGGATTTTTCAGCTTCTCATGCCCAGCCAGGGCACCTGACCCAAACTGGCCAACAGTGTATTCCATACCATGGGACGTCCCGTCTAGTTTAGGAACTGGGAAGGGGGGGGCAGGGAATCGCCGCTCGGGGACTGGCTGGGTGTTGGTTGGCGGGTGGTGAGCAATTGCCCTGCGCATCATTTGTACATTCCAGTCCTTTTATTACTATTGTTGTCATTTTATTGGTGTTATCATTATCATTATTAGTTTCTTCTTTTCTGTTCTATTAAACCGTTCTTATCTCAACCCACAAGTTTTACTTCTTCTCCCGATTTTCTCCCCCATCCCACTGGGTGGGGGGGAAGTGAGTGAGCAGCTGCGTGGTGCTTAGTTGCTGGCTGGGGTTAAACCACGACAGTTGTCCCCGCGGGAGGGTATCTTCCACCTGCCAGACTTTCAGCCTACTGAAAAATGCTAACTCAACTGCTTGCCATCACCTGACCCTGTGCCAGACAAAATGCCATCTACCCCAAAATGGACCTATTCTGCTCTAGTGATTGCTTCTTGTGATCATAAATCAGAGCAGAGGTTTTTAGCTGATTGTCTCCTGGATGTATATTATGAAGCCAGGAGAACATTTCAAGAGATGTATCTTTTTTTTTTTTTCTTGCTGTTGCTCTTGGTAAAGTATCCTGAAGACAACTGAGGAGATAGGCTATAAGGTGACTTACACAGAAAGAAATACGTCGGTCATAACCTCTTCCTTGGCTTTGTTGGTGATGCGTCCAGATCCCAGCGTGTTTGAAGGACTGGCCTTTGGCGTTACCTCCTACGACAGAGGCGTGGATCTCAAGGTGAGAGCAAATATCACCTCAGGGACCACTGACTAAACCAGACAATCCTCCTGCTATTTTGGACCGTTATGTATTTGACCTGAGGACAGCAGCTCTGACCATGTCATCTCTCTCTCCTGCAGATCGATGTTCAAGAAAACCCTTTCAAAAAGGCCTGGGCCTCAGTGTTTTTGCCAAAATCACTTAAGAAATTCCTAGGGATCGAGCACTCTGACCCAGACAAGCATTCGAAGATCCAGTTTAAGTTTTTTGGCACTACTTCACTCTTTGCGGTAACTACGACTCCTAACAAATGCTAACACGGCAGTAATTGGTTCAGCTGTTCTTAGTGCGTATGAAAGAAAAATCCCAATAGCGTCATCTATTCTGGGCACATTTACCATCAGACTAATGGAGCACTAAGAAATGTGCAGGGAAAATGCACCCAGGCAGCAAAACCTTCTCTGTAGCAACAATGCTGTGAGAGGTCTCTGTAGACCTTAGACTTTTTGTTCATTTTCTGTAGCTGATGTTATTCTAATACTTCTGTTCTGTAGGAAAAGAACATAGCCTAATCTTCCTCTGATAGTAAGCTTTTGCTTAAGGAACATGCATAGTACATGTCAAATATAATGAAAATAATTTCAAGATTTATGTCTCCATTAAAACAATAGCAGTACTGATACACAGCATTTAGGACTATTCTAGTACTTGCTATGTTTTCTTAACTTGGGGAGGGGGTGGATGAGTGTAATTTAAAAGGGAGTTATTTCTTTTGGTATGATGGAGCATACAGTGTGCTGAGCAATGCTTTTCACACAGAAGAAGCATTCACAATTGTGGCTACTATCTAATGAGCTAAATGATGTACAACTGGCTGTTTTGACGTACTGAAACGATTATACAGCTTTCTCAATCCAGCTGGTGCATCTGAAACTGTTCTGCTTCAGCTGATGTGGAGGCTGTCCCTGAATTTACAACTAACTACATTTTCTAATGAAGTAGCAAGTAGCTAAATTACATCAGGCATCCCATGGTGTTTAGCTGATCGCCATTTCCAAGAAATACAATTTAAAAAAAAATGGAAGCAGGGAAGAGCTTGGATTTTTTTTTGCATACATGTATTTTTCCACTGCAGGATGACAGTTTAACAAAGGAGAGGTTGAATACTTACGTTGTGAGTGCCAGCATTGAAAATGCATCAGTTCAGAACCTTAATGAGCCTGTGACTATTACTCTTCAGCACATAGACCAAAATATGGTAGGATGTGTTCATTTCATCAGAGACATGTTGAAGTAAAGCCTATTTCACTTACCCTTACAATAAACTGGGAACAGGACATATAAGCTTAAAACATTTTTCTGCCTGACCTCTCTGTGATATATCAACCAAAACATTGACAGATCACACAGATCTCAGTGTTTAATTCCTGCAGGTTAGTAAAGCTTGTGTCTCCACTCCAAATCCATGCTTAGCAGCAAGGAATGTTTTCATTGTTTCTTTGTTTTGATCTGGGCAATTATTTTCAAGGAATAGTTTATTTGCTAAAAAATGGAGGTTTGGGGTTTGACTGAAATGGTTTGTAGATTCTCTGAATTCAGCAAATTGTTTTAGTCACCAAAAGGGGTAAATTTAAAAAAAAAAGCAAAACTTTGCATAGATGATTTCAAAATTAATTTGCTTTGTTTTGTTTCAAAATTATGTTTCAAAACTAAAATCTATCTTAAATTACTTTTGATGGGCATGGGTCAAGCTTGTTGACTTGGGTTCCACCTTAAGATTTTTGTGTTGCAACTGTTTATGGTCCAGCCTCCACATAAATATATTGCAAACCCAGAGCAGAACAAAATAATTCAATAAGATGAATTTGATTAAAGTTTAAGTTAATGAGAGCTTGAAAATGCTGCTTTTATGACAATATGCTCTTTCCATTCAGTTCTAGCAAGTAATATCTACCCAGAAATTTCATCTAGATAACCCCTCTCTTCCATGATTTTTACTCCACCAGGCCATCTGGCACCTCTCAGATTTTTTTCCTTGACCTTTTAAAAATATCCTAATTAAATATTTAATGAGATATCATCCTAACCTTCATCTTTGGCTCTCTGCCTAATTATATTTGACAGTCTACAGATCACGTGTCTTAACAGCTTATCTGTTCATGTGGCTTCCTGTAAACTCTGTGCTTTATTAAACTTCATTAATAATAAAAGAAAATGAATCTGTGCCTTGGGAAAGTTTGCTGCAGCATTATGAGTAATAAACTAGAATGTCCCCAAGGGAAAATATTGCATTGAATACTCATTTAAATCTGTTCAGCTGTTTGCAATATGCAGGCAAACTTTATTTTCTCTTAGGTGTCTTCCCTGCCTGGTTTCAGAGACAGTGGAAACACTGAAATTCTACACCAAAGTTTTTCTTGTGTTGAGAATTTTTTTTTTTATATTGTACAAAACCTCAGGTTGTTATTCTAGGTCTTAGTCATAACTTTTGAATTTCACCAGTAATTCAGTATGACATCTCAGATACCACATGAAGCTAATGAGATCAGACACAGGAATCAGTCTAAGCTGGAGAACTTGTCAGATTTTCTGCTGTCCTTAAAAGACAATACACGGTACAGAAAGACTGGGAAAACTGGGAAAATCACCGACTCCCAGCATTTCCCTTGGTAAAGGGGAAGGCGAAACTTGGGACCCTCCACTGGTTTTCAGTGCCATGGATGAGATGGCCGATATTCCAGCTGGTTTCCAGTGCCCCAGTGTCCAACTGCTCCTGAACTGCTGGCATCTCCCGTGACCTACAGACCCTCTGCAGCACCACCATGCAAATAGTCGCAGAGATCAGTGGGCTTTCAGCACAGAGGAAATCAAATCAAACTGCCGTAGTTATAAACCCTCATTACAGGCAAGATGCACCGTCTGCAAGTGCAGGCGGTGTACAGACGTACTGAATAAATGTCACGGCCTCCTTTTTCTCTGCTTTCAGGGTAATGCAGCCGTGCACTGCGTCTTTTGGGACTTTTGGAAGAACAGTAAGTGTTATTTACAGAGCTGCCACGCTTGCTTTGTCACCAGCCTCGCGGAGCCTTTGGCTCCTTGACATTGTAGCTTGAAACTTTGAGACTGTCCTGTTGAGTCTGTTGCTGGTTTCCATTGACATTGATACCTTAGTAATCAGTGTTACTACCAGGGGATACGTGTTCAGCATTGTACAATGGTGCACCTACATGAATAAGAAGACAGTTTAAGAAAAAAGCAGAAATGCAGTGAAACGTCAGATGACTTCTCACAGTTTCTTCAGGGAAGTCAGCGGGGGCTTTGCTGTGGTTAGGTCTTGAATATGGCTCAGAAAGTCAACAGATACAGAAAGACAAGTGTGTATTGGGTTAACTCAGAATGCGTGGGAGAGGTTTTTCTCTGCAATTATTGGTGTTAGAATATATACTTTTTTTAAATTGGAAGATTAGCTTCTGAATACGTCATACATGCCACATAAATAGGGTCATAAATTTAATCTTACCAGGGAAGATCTGGCTTTTTCAATGCTACACTCTGCCTAAACAAATCGTCTGCCCTGTAAATATTTCTTGCCTTCTGTGTTTCCATAGCCTGCAGTGTAATCTAGCCCAGCGCACTTTCCTTACCTTCCTGCTTTCTCTGTGTGCAGGCATATAAATGACTTTAAATATTTTTTCATTCCACCAAAGGCTTTCATCCAAGTTTTGAGGTTCTCAGGCAACTATATAAGATGTGTTCCTGTGTGAAATCTCACTTGTGTGCTGCTAAATGACCCTGCAATCTGTACTAACTTGAGCTCGTATTCACACATTCTGCGTGCTGCAGAGCTATAAATGCCTGAGCATGACTAACTCTGCTTAAAAATCCCTTTTTCTCTATTACACAGATGGACTGGGTGGTTGGAATACATCGGGGTGTGAAATGGAATATACAGATATGAATTACACAATCTGTTTTTGTAACCATCTTACCCATTTTGGAGTCCTACTGGTAAGTACTCCGTGAATCATCTCCAAAAAAGTCCCGTGGCACTAAACAAAGTCATCGCTAGTTTTGGGAGAGATGGGAGATTCATATCTATACAACCTGTTAGATATCTGCAATTTTGCCAAAATCACTAATAACAAACAAAACAGTTATAACAATTTTTATGGTATAAAGTCCTCTAAATGTCACTTGCTTCAAGGCAAATTCATTTTACAGATGTAGTTTGTACTTCTTTGCAATGTAACTTAATCAACGTTAATGTGTTATTTGCTGCATTGTAAGCACAGTGTTAAATTTACTACCTGCCAGTGGCAACTAATGACATTACATCTTTCTGAAAGTTTTATCTACGCTCCATCAGAAAGGGAAGTTTAATATAAATAGGGGAGATGTCATTAACTATTGTCTCTTATTTCTCTGTAATACAGAGAACACTGCCTCTAAAGATGAATGTCAAAAAATGACATTACTGCTTGAGAATGGGCTGCAACAAATGCGAAGTGTTAGGCACGTTCAGAGCAAACTGAGCAGATTAGAGTTGTCTAATCCCAGTAGGATACAACCCACACGATGGGATAAGGCCATCCCTTTGCCTTCAGATGCTTGCCCAGCTTCCCCTAGAGGTCAGCATTACCCTGCTCCACCAGAGGCATGCAAGCCCTCCCTGGTAGTAAAAACGTGACTTCCACAGGAATTTCGACGTCACGGATTTCAGACAACTTGCTAAAGTTTCCATTCAAGCAGAGAGAATTCAGGCTGATTTTAAGATCACACCTCTTCTGCACTGCCACTTTAGTAATCAGCACAGTTACAGGTATTTAACAGCACCGCCGATTGTACGTCAGAGATGTAGGTTACCACTCTGAGGTTCGAAGTTCGCCAAATAGAAGAGACGCTGTGGCAGGGAACAACAAAATCCTCTCAAAATTACTCCTGGCAGCAGCTGTGGAGGAGCAGGGCCCAGCCTCCCAGCTGATTTTTGCAGAGGGATCGTTTCTGGATCTGGAGGATCCTCCCACGCTCCAAGACATTTAGCAGGTCTGTGCAGTTCCCAAGCGTGGCAGCTGCCATTGAAACAAAGTAGAGTTTCTCCTACAAAGCGAGCTCCCAGTGGAATAATTTTGGCAAGATCCTGGAATCCTCGTTGAATTTGTGGTTTCTGAAGTATAGCTTTTCTAGCTTCACACCTTATTACTGGATACTTTAAATACTGCATATTTTTACTAGTTTGGATATTCAGTAGGACTATACAACAAGAAACACAAAAATATTAATGGAAACCCTCCAAAAGTAGCAGTAAGCAGAACAGAAGTTGATTTCTTTATCAATGTGAAAGTGTGGAAAGCAATTTTCTTTGTCTGTTATGGCAAACAACTGTGATTCTTTATTTTATAACACAGGACTTGTCCCGGACAGAGATAGATATCACACATGATCGTATATTAACTCTGATAAGCTATGCAGGATGTGGTGCTTCTTCCCTTTTTTTGGGCATAACACTGGTGACATATCTAGCACTTGAGTAAGTTTGATCCTTTTTCTTTTATCACTTTTAATATGTTAGCAGTAATGAATTTGCAGCAACTGTCAGAATGTTTGTAATATTTCATGCTGTGTTGCATAGGAGGGAGGACTGAGAGCTGACAGTGTAAATATTGCTTTATTTTGACCTGCGACTGTGGTGAAATAAGGGGGATTCAAATACTCATGCTTCAATACAAGCACTAGTCTGAACTGTTCAGCAACTTCTATATTCCTAAATTTCTGTCATTTCACAGATTTACCCATGGACATGGGTAAGATATCATGTCAAGAATCTGGAATATTCCCTGTATATAGCCTATACAGTGGATGATATCGACAGTAAAATAGGGAAAATTTTCTCTTTTGCTCTTGGTCTTTCGGGCGTTTTGTCCTTTTGGATAGGTTTCGTTTCATACTGTATGTGCCAGTAGCTCCTGGCACGATGGGGCCCTAGACTTAGGTAACTGTGGGTGCTTTCATAATCCAGTAATATTGCAATAACAGTAATATTGGATGCAGTAGTAAAAGTTGTTAAGTCTGTCTCTTCTCCACCAAGTGTGAAAAACCTAGCAGATCTCCATGTATATAGAAGCTCTGCTTTTTCAGGCTGCAAGATCTGCTTCAAAACCACACTAGTGATGTGATGTAAAACACTAACGCAGACACAACTTATACCACAAGAAGCCAGTTTATAATATGACGAATACACATTTGTGCTACTTTGCATTAGTGAATGCACCCAGCACAACTCATGCAATGATAACCTTGTGGACTTTCCCCTTCTTTTTAGAAAGCTGCGGAGAGACAACCCTTCAAAAATCCTGCTCAATCTTTGTGCCGCACTGCTGATGCTGAACGTGGTCTTCCTCGCCAATTCCTGGCTGTCCTCATTCAACCAGCCAGGTTTCTGTATCACCGTGGCCGTGCTCCTTCACTATTTCCTTCTTGCAGCTTTCACGTGGATGTGCCTGGAGTCTGTTCACTTCTACCTGGCTTTTGTCAAAGTTTTCAATATTTATGTCCCAAAGTACCTCCTAAAATGCTGTATTGCTGGCTGGGGTAAGCAAGCAATTTCTTCTCCACTTCTGTGCTTGTAAACTTCTCTAAGATAGGGGCATATCTGCAAAAGTGAGTCAGGACACTGAGCTAGTAGAAATGTGGTGTACACCCTGAGCCGTAAGGATAGATTTCTTCCCCCAGGCAGGCTCAGCTTAAGTTTCTTCTGCCCAGGGAGACATTAGCAGAAAGTGCCTCTTGCTCCCTGCGCAGAGTCATATGCAATGAACACCAGAAGTGGGCGTACGGAACTGCTTTCCCTACCCCTCCTGCTCTTTACATGAATGATTTATCATGGTACCCCACGTCAGTGGATGTGCCTGAGGAAGTATGAGCTGCCCGCAGCCTTCACCCCTGCATTGGGGATGCTCAGAGGTGATTTTGACCTCCTTCTCCAGGCCTCGTGTCCTTACCTGCCATTCTATGCACGATTTCCCTGTGGGGGGTGGATTTGGCTTTCATTCATAGCTCTCCTCAGGCAAGTTCACCTTTCCTCCAAGCACTGAGCATCACACTTGTTTGGGAGAAACATGACAAAAAGGACCCAAAATGCTGGCTCAGCTGTTAGAAAAGGTGTTACCAGAAGCGCTGACCCAGAGCAGAATTTGGTCTATATTTTTTGGGTCGCCATTAGATGCTGTTTTAAAGGGGTTTTTTAGGCTTTTGAATAGCATGCAGCGTATCACCTTAGATCTGATGTCGCACTTAATTGTTCTCAGGGGCAGCCATCCATGATGGAGGTGCTGGCAGCAGCCATTCTCAACAGAAAAGCCAGAATTGAAAGAAATATGGGAAATGGGGAATGAGTGGAAGGGAAGACTGATAAAACACTGTCTGGAAAACGTCTGTCTCTATCAGATCTTACTACAAAATGCTGTGGTCTGCTTGTCTTTTGACACTCTGCTTTTTGTAATAATCAGTTGGGTTTATTTTACCAGATTGGATCCCTTCTGGAGATGTTTGAACACTCACAAACATTTTGCAAACACAGATATTTTTATGCCTACTCATCTGTAATTTACATAAATAAGGAGATTAAACCTGCTATGCCACACATTTAATTATACTTATTTCAGAAGAGCTTTAGGGGTAGAGTTTGATCCTGAGATGTACACGTCTGCTGTAATTACTCATCAGAGGTTACCTGACATCTTTCCATATTCTCCATTTTTTCTTTTTAATCTAAATATTTCTTTTTCTTTTGCCTTCCATATTAGGAATACCAGCTATTGTAATTACTATTGTGCTTATTATAAATAAAGACTTCTATGGCAATGGATCACATTCTCAGAGCAATCCCTTCAGCAATTTGTAAGTATAATACTTTGAGCTTTTCAATGGTCACTAGAGTATTTTAAAGATACAAGAAATAATGTGAAGGCAACTTCTCTCTTGCTTTTGCCTTTTCTCCCCCACCTTTTAGTGATTCTGGTTCATTGGATCATTTTGGATATATGGCTACTACATGGAGTAACTCTCACATCAATGGACTGGGCTTG